>NC_083494.1:2732136-3064272 GCF_905332965.1 Bombus pascuorum
AACGAAAAGAGAGGAGAGAAGTGACGCCATTAAAAATTGCCGCCATTTATGTAAGGGGTATGCAATTGCGTGACAACCTCTAAATGTTTCCGCAGAGAATTCAGCAATGTTTTTCGCTTTCTAATTTGTAAAAGTTAAGAATAATTTTTAGCAGATGAATTTATTGCTAGGTTTCCCGAATAAATTATCAGCTAATTGCGATAATTCCTGCGCTATTCGTTATGTTCTTCATTCATATTTTCACTGGATAGGAATAGGTTAGGAAGAGGTAACGCAAGTCTTTTCATCCTCAAAAATGTATCTCTTATTTCGAACGTTGTTTTGCATTGTAGAAGGATTTCTTAGCCTAGTCGTTAAAAGATTTGCAGATAGTATAACGCATGAGTATGAATAAAATATCAAAGAGAACTAAATAAGGCAGATTTTAAGTAATAAAATAATGCTATATCTTCGCTGATTTTTTTTATAAAATTAATTTTGACAGACATTTGACACAACAGGAGTATTTTTAACCAGCAAGAATCTGCTAGAGTGCGCAGGAAAAATCAATAAATATACACAATTCTTTATTTATTAACATGTAAATACATTAAGGGCAACATGTAATTACTGAACATACTAAATTACTAAATATCTTAAAAAGACAATATATATGGTAAATACTATATATATATATGTAATTATAAAATGGAATATATATACACGTACATATGTATTTAGAATATTTACATATAATATTTACCCGCAAACACATTAAATTATTAAATGTATTAAAAGCTACATATATGGCAAGTACTACGTATATATAATTATGGAATAAAATATATATACAATTTATTTAGAAAATAATTATATATTCTATTCTATAATTGCGTATATGTAGTATTTACGTGTAACTTTTAATGTATTTAGTAATTTAGTATTATAAAATTTTGAGATAATTCAAAATAAGGTAGAGTAAATATTTTAATGATTAAAAGAGTATCATATTTTTGTGATCTTAAAAAATGTTTAAAATGTTTTTACTACTTTTGTGCCATTTAAGAGGAACGTCACTCAAATGACATACTGATTTTTACGATATTATACAAATATATAATATAAGCAAAAATATTCTTTCCCTAAATTTCGGATCGACAACGTATTTTCTGAAATATCTGGCAAACTACCAGAGCAATGGTGTAATGAATTTTCTGTTCTCTAACGACGATACAAACAGATTTTCCAAAAAATCTATTTACTGAGACATCACATTAAAAAACATACAAAAGGTCGTTTCTTTCATTTCCAATGAAATATTTCTCTCATCATGTTGCTGATATTCGAAACGTTCAACAAAACGTGTTCCGTTATGTAAATAAGTAATTAATTAATCTGTCGCGTTGCAAAATACATACGCGTATTTTCTGCTAAAATAATCTACATATTATCGTCGTGCTAGATACATTATTTGTGTGTAGATTCTATTTGACAACATATCCTCTCTTTGGACAGATAATAATTGCAATGGACGATAACTTCGATGTTTGCCCAGCAACCTCGAAAGCCAACGGTTCTATTCAAAATTTTGTTTCGCACTGTTTACCATGAATGTATAGCATAGTCGCCGCACCCTCTCGTGTATCTGATTCTTCGGTCTCTATGACAACGAGGGTCGAACGTCGGGATCATCTGTTGTGTTTCAAGAGGGTGAGAAGCGATCCGATTTGAAAAATGTCGCTTCATATGGAGCTATAATGCTTCTGAATGCAGCTGAATAAAAAAGCTAGGCATTTGCAAGATCAACGAGAATTCGTGGAAAAAAGTTCGCGAATTTCCGACGCATCGGACATCTGTTATCGCAAAACAAGACGAACCAATGTATCGGAAAATAAGTTTAGCATTAACGAAATTCAAGATATAAGAGTTTCGAGGAATTAAAACGACGTTTGAAATTTCATCGATTATGAAGTATCGACAGAGTGGACACGCTGAATGTTTTTTTCTTCTTCCTCTTTCGTATAGGTTTTAACGCCGCATCAAATGCGCGTATTTGGTTACTAGCGATAACAATACGAGCAGGGAGAGATTTACTAGTTAGAGTTTGCTAAATAATTCGAGAAAGGAGAAAACGTGTTTTGATAAAAAATGTGCGCTTAACAGAATTTAGGTAGATAACGACTTAAATATAAACCAATATGAGAAAACGAAATTGAGGATTATGTTTTTTGGGTCTTATTGTGATTCATCTTTCTTAGAAATTTGATGACATCTGATATGTTTCAATTTCGTATAATACGCGAGCATATCCGGATACCTGGAAACTTACAATCCACTTGACGGATCTTCGAGTCTCGAACGAAAGAATGTTACTCTTCTTTTTCGACTTATTTTTGCATGTACAATCACCATTCGACCGCTTGTACCATGATTTTCGAGACACCCCGTATATAACTGGCATAGATCTTCAGAAATTAAATTTTCATTTCAGACGAGGAAGTTGTAAAAAGCGACGTTTACTTTCTTCTTCGCGATTTCAACCAACTGCAACATTTTCAACAATTTTCTTACACAACATCGTAGTAAATTAATTCTTCTAACTCGTCAAAAAAACATCAAGTCGTTTCAACATTTATGCTGTTTTAAAAAGTGTACGAATACTTTCCGCATCCATAGTATGTACACATACAGCGTACAAGAGTCTTGAAAATAGAATTTACATAATAATAAGCTTATTACGCGCATTTAAAAATTGCATGCTTAGTTTATTACGCGCATCTTACAACGAAATGCGTAAAGTTACGAAATTTCGATACATTAAGAATCGTCAATAAAACGCAAATGTGTCTTTGTATTTCAGTGTTTTTGTTTGAATCGGCGTGTCATGCTTTTTTCGTATCATCACAAATAAGAGAGTAATTAAAGATGACAGAGTCAGGTATATCAGGACACCCTGTATATGCATGGAGATTCAGATATTCCATGGCGGTTTCACCGAACCTTATCGATTTCCACTTTCTGTCGCATTTCCGTAGACGGAATAGGTACAAGGTGACGATACACGTGAACGAATAAAAGTAGCTTTGAATAGAAATTCAGTTATTTTCGTACTTATCAATTCTATTGGTTTTTTAATTAAACTTTGGAGAAATAAATATGACACGCTACTAGAAATGTTTATTTCTCTTCTTTGCAGAGGGAAATGTCATCTATGTTATTTGCAGCTTTATTGATTTTCTTTTCTTTTTTTCTTCTTTTTACTTTTATCTCGCATTTCGTGCCACTGTAGCTACTTAATATTCTCACGTCTGTGAGAACTTTTCTGCTAAAGAAATAAAGTATAGAGTGAAGTTTTTATCAGCGTGTAAGTTGTATAATAATAATTAGTAATAATTGTGGAAATATTATGGTAAGGTTTAGTAATTAGCTATATATGGCTCTTGATGTTATTTTCTTCTTGTTAATTATACTTTGTTATATTATAATAATATTATCAAATATATATTAAAGATTATTGCTTATTGTCAAATTTGCTGATTATATTCGACAGAGAAAGATATCGTATTAAGTCCTTTGATAACAGAAAATGATCGTTTTGCCAGATAATGCCTTTGTTTTATGCTCGGAACGTCGAAGAAATTAAGTTCAGATAAAAAACATAAATCAAAAAATAAAAAAAAATCAATAGAAATGCGAATAACATAGATGACATTTACTACTACAAAAAAACGAAATAAACATTTCTAGTAACGTGTCATATTTATTTCTCCAAACTTTAATTAAGAAACCAATAGAATTGATATGTACGAAAATAAGTGCATTTCTATTAAAAGCTACTTTTATTCGTTCACGTGTATCGTCACCTTGTACCTATGCAGAATGTTGTTTACGTAAGACGCTCATATTAGGAAAAATAATTACACATGAATCAGATACTAATGAATTAATTAAATATGAAGAAGGTGGTACAATATAATTTCTAATTTCACTTGTAGATTTTAGATTGAAACATCGTAAACATAGTTACAGCTATCTAAAAATAAGGCCTTTTCTCAGAATATACAAAATTCTATGAGTATCTATTGTCGAACGACGGTAGCGCAGTGGTTAGCGCCTTAGGTTACGAACGTTTCGGAACCCGGGTTTCAAATCCCGGCGACCGAAATTCCGATTTTTCTTCCACGTATCTAAATTAGAAAGAAATATAGCAGTACCCCAGCAACCGACATCTTGCACCAGCAACAACAACTATCACGACCTACATTCACCTCAGTAATTATTATATAAAATAATTACACATAATTATGTATCCTAATTTAGAATTTCTAACACGAATCATCTGATTTTCGCTCCTCAAAATAATTAATATCTGTTGTTCAACCCTTAATATACTTTCATCATTCTATATTCTCATTTGTTGCTCTATGTTGCGGCCTCTCAACTATAGATGGCCATCAGTCTCGTTGCAACTGTTCAATTAGGGTTGCAAACCTTGAACAAAATTAACGCTCAAGGTAGAGGGGGAGATTTAAAGACTTCTACTATGCTTGTAATTTCTATGTTTATTTCACGTGTTCTAGTATAAACGTGTGTAAGAGTTATGAAATGTGTAAGAAGTAAATAAGTAAATTAACGTAACTAAGAGAATTTAAATGTAATCAAAAGCGTGCTGAATATCCTGCTTCTCTCGAAGCACCTGGTGCTTATATTCCGGATATCAGTCCAGGACGTTTGTCTTCGTCGATGTTTTTCCTTGTGAGATGGGAATCTGTGTATATATATATCGAGTTTTTTTTAGCATTGGCGTTAGGGGCGTTTAACGAACCTTCATTTGGATTTAGCCATTTTTTTTTGTATACAAGATAGTTAATGGTACAAATATGAGTATTACAAAATAAAGTTCACTAACAATAAACAATTTCACTACACAATAATAAGTTCTCACTAAAGACTTATATTATAATAATAATGATTACTTAGTCACTAAATGAATATAATAATAAATTTACAAGATGATTACGTGACTATTACAGAATTTGATAATTAAACATGACGATTACATACTCGAGATGCTAATGACAATAATCTTAGGTTCAATAACGAATACACAGTCAACAGGATAGCAAATGCGCTTACTTGTCAAAAGTCCAAGTCGAACCAAACTTATGTACTTTTCTATATATCTCTCTGTACCCCTTGGGTCAACTATATTTTTAAGGAGAGCTATACAACTGCCTCTTTTAGGTAAAAACGTCCATCCCGTGACTGTGGCTTAGCGACCAGATGTGTCACTTCGAGCCCAAGCCTAATTCTCATAAATCTCGGGCAAACATAATCGGATTAAATCATAAACAACTACTTCTAAGTTTTATTATTTAAGGATAACTATAATAAAAAGTCTAGATTAAAGTATTGGGGATTTTCCCAAAAATTTCCCAAAGGAAGGCCCCGATGTTCTTTCATCTCCGACATATATAATGTTTATTGGCCAAGAAAAATATTTATTTATTAAACAAGAAACTTCTGTTTGAAAGTGGTTTTGGTAAAACATAGCCATACAACATTTTCTGTCGGGTTTACATTTTTAACATTACAATTTATAATTGAACTTAAGTAGCTCAAAAACGGTACTTTTATACGATACTGTCTTTTCTTTCTTCTTCTGACCTGAAAACGGTCGCAAAACAACACAGATCGAATGGGGATCTGTCTGTCTAATCCTATGACTGTCGAACTGTCGTAGGTGTCTCGTAGGTGATGCGTCTTGCGCGTACCTGGTCAAAGGGTGCGTAGCGTAACGCGCCATCAGGACATCATCCGGTGGTCTATTGTCGAGCTCCCATCTGGTGTCGAAGTTTATGACGCGTGGTTTGCTGTTGAGCGGATCCATCGACCGCTTAACCCTTTGCCGCAAAATTAACGCTCGAGGTGGAGGGAAATTAACCCCTTGACGTACAAATAAAATGGAATTTGATGCGTTCGAAGAATACTATTTAATCTGGTTCAACTGAACAGTTATACGCAAGCTTAGAAACAGAACATTTTATTTCGAAAGTTATTTAATCAGGTTGATATATAATGTTAATGGACAGTAACTAAGTAACATTATAAAATAATAAATGAATAATTCTATTGTTGAGGTTATTAGACGTGCGTGGATAAATTATAAAGTAGAAAATATATTTTAATACAGGTGTTTTTTTTTTTTTTTTTTTTTATAATTTATTTTGGTTTTTACAATTTGTCCTGAAGGACATTTGGTAAAGTATTATATCTTAATTATTAGGAAAAAAAAAAATAAAAAAAATATAGCATGTGGATGGCTATCCCCAGCGGGGTGCCATTTTCGTGTTTGAGAAGTGTAAGTACAGGTAGGAATATAATTTGAGCTGGTTCTGATCCGCACGCTAGCAATGTTACCCTATGACTGAAAGCCCCAAAGCCATCATCGCCTGTCCACTGCCTATGGGTTGCCTTCGTCCCAATCTATTGTCCATACGTTGTCGGTATGTGCTTGAGAAAAATAAAAAGATCAGATGTAGAGTTTTCTTAGAAGTGGTCACTTCAACATCTATAAAGTATGATACATTTCAAAACATTCTGGAACACGTAGAGGAACTAGACATGTTTTACACTGCCACGTTGTTTCGCTTCTTATATTATTTTTTACGCACACATGGCATCTTTTCGCAGGATGTTCCTTTTTATTAGTCGAAGTTATATGTTCAGGAAAATGTGCCCAATGTTTTGCCTGTAGCCGAGTTGGACACTCACTTTGCCACGATCTACCGCGTGTCGAATAATTAGGAAGAGACAGATTGTGTAGCATATCTTCTGCGATATTCCATCGAAAATTTACAATCGATTGCTTTGTTGAATTAGGCAACTTAGGATACAGGACATAAGCGTTATAAATAGATAGAAGAATATTTGAAATAAAACAGAATCGATGAGTCTTCTTTCTTTCTGGACGTTCTTCACGTCTCAAAGTCTACTATGGCACACGAAATGGATGACATCTAGACGTCATTGTATGCCTAGGGGTTCAAGATTTCTAGTATGCTTGTGATTTCTATGTTTATTTGAAGTGTTTAGTATAAACGATAGAGTATAAAACGTAACTAGTAATTAAGTAAATAATTATAATTATTTTTTCATTTCTTTTCATTTGTTGTCAACAACTTCTCAATAATCCACATTCGATCGTTTTCTTTCGACGCACTGGCAGCATACGTTTCTTGTTCAGAGTTTTTCTTTTTTTCATAAAAATCGAATATAATATCCATAAATTGTGTCTCCATCAGGGAAAAGTTGACGAATATGGTCTGCGATTATCTGGAACTGTCATTGGATTCTGAACATTCTGAAATTTTTGGAGAAGTTGAATAGAAATAAAAATACACATTACCAAAAGCGTCTACTGTCAAGTAGCTAGGAATTTAATTCCCAAAAGACGCAGGAATTACCAGAAATTAATTCACGGCGATTTCTTTGGTTTTTTGGCACAAAATTTGGTTCAGAAAGTTTCTAATTTTGATGAAAATTTATCAGGAATTAAAGTAAATATTGATGATAAATTTTCAGTATTAGAAACCTTTCAACTTCTCTTCTCAGAAAATATACTTAAACATATTGTGAGAGAAACTAACAATTATTTTACCACGAGAACTTCACACAGTAATGTCCCATTGCCATTGGCTGCCCAGAGAGCAATTCGTTTCTCAACGCTCACATGTTCAGGGTTAACATGCTAATTTACTTGTCCGAGTTGTAAACTTTATAATGTGTCGTGTGAGAAATTCCAACTGCCAAAAAATAGCAGGTGTGTTATCGTAAACTGAGGACAACCTTAAATCTTCAACACTCTATACTGCAGTTATATACTTAAATAATAAAAAGGAATCAGCAGGATTTATGTTATCCTTTTGGTTGCAAATAATATATCTACCTTCATAATATGATATATTAATGTTATATTAATGTAAATTACAGCTATTTTGACGTAGATATTGTCATTCTTTGTGTTTCTGGAAAAGTGAGAAGTATAAGAAAAAGATATCTAATAGTGTAACATTCCAGAAACTCTAGCTGTATGAAACCAGAAACGGATCTGATAACAGTTCGTCACGAATTTGAGTTACATGCAGTAATAAATAGACCGTGCTATTTGTGATATTTATTTATTTATTCTATGAAATGTAAAGCTGTGAAGATAAGTGCAAAGGAAATAACCTATCAGATTAAAAAATAGTAGATCTTTCAACACAAGTGTCTCTTTAATTTACTCAAGTGCGTTTAAAACTGCGAACTCTAAGAACGATAAACGTACGTTTTATGCTAAGAGCAGGAACGCTGAATACATTTAAAAACGAAAGGGAAGGAAATTGAACGTATTATGGTGCAACTGCCAGGCAGTTTAGCATGAAATACCGTTGCACATCTACTCCGCATACAAAATGGCTGCCAACAGTCTCTTTCCAAAGTGTATTTCCATTATAAGTATTACAATGTGCTATAAACGATACGTTAATCAAATTCTCGTTATAAATTATCTTGTAGAGTCTTTGTTTCATTTAGATATGAGAAAACTATATGAGAAAACCACACTATAACTATACACTTTTCCCTATTATTTATTTCATATATGCGTATTATTATTATTATTATTATATATTATATATTATTATTTCCTGTATTTGTATCGAAAGAGTGATTGGGATGATGAAAGAATAACAGAAATTATGCCACAAAACGCATATGTGTGCACGTGCACGTCTGTGTGAGAGAGAAAGCTCTTTAGGTAACATAGTGATTGAAGGTAATGGAAAAAACGCTCCAGTTTTACTACTATGCTGTATCAAATATGGATAAATATGATATATATAAATATATATTGATCCTGTTTATAATTACATTGATCATGTTTGTAATTTGTTACAATATGCGTAATTTATTCCTTTATCTTTAGTAATATTTTCATTAATTTCTAAATTCGAATTTAAAGGAATAGATACATCTTTATTTTCACACATATTCGCTGAATTTTAACACAATAAATATTCTTGTTTTATTTTTACTTATTTGTTCAAATTACATCAACCCACTTGGTTCATTAGCGATCACGTCGCTTACGTGACATTAAAAACAAAAGGTTACAGGTTGGGTCGTATCAATAACGAAGAAATAAATATTCTCGTATTATTAATATAATTAAGTTAAATTGAGAAGTATCGATACGTTTCAAAAACTGTAATACATTCAAACATGATTCCACAGTCCTAGTCGCTTCTTTACACAGTTAATTATATTGCATTAATTATATTGCAACGTAATTTGTTTGGTCTCCTTGTTTTACAAGTAACCATTTGCAAAGTATAATGAGCGATTGTCAATTTAGCTGACTATTTGATGTTTCCTATCAAACGATAATGCAGAACTTATATCATAAGTATCGTTTTTAATACGACGTATGAAGTGCAAACATGTTGCAAATTTCGATGACCAGTTTCACACGATTCTGTATTTCCCTGTGAACGATTTGCTGCGTGAAACGTAGTGGAAGCACTGCCATGTGTAAAACTCGCCAACATTCGCTGAAATTAAATTGGAAATGTTGACCGCCTTTTGCATATTCGCAACAGAAATAGATCTTCTTGAAAACGTAATTACGTATTTACTTTCAATATTACCTTCTTTTTTTTATCATTTGGAAATTTTGGTTCGTTTTCAAACGGAAATAGGCAACCTACAAAATTGACATAATATCGTAGTATACCAGATAATATATGTAAGATCGTAAATCTCGGGATAATTCAGGTGATCGATTCTGAAGTCTGAAAATCGAGATTTATTGTGAAAATATTTAAATAAAATACAGAAGTAAACAACAATTGATATCAATCTATAACAATAAATAACAAGTTCTGTACAATGTCTACCTGAAAATCGAGAATCGATTTTCAACGTCCTGAGGTACCATCTTTTTTTGTCAATCTTCAATATTTTAAATAATTATTCTGTGATTTTGTCTATCTCTGATGTTGCCCTCTGTCCGTCTGTTTGGGAAATGAGTGTTTCTCAAAATGGTTGTCCGTAAAACGTAAGAAGGTCCCTCTATCCGTGAAACAAAGAAAGTGGTGCTATCCGTAAAACAAAAAGAATCCCTATCCCACGTGAGCCCTAGGGAATTTACATATATATAGTAAAGTAAATAATACAAATTATTTGTATTTTTGTTAGATAAAACGAATTAAATTGCAAAAAATATAATGTAATGTGGTTTTAATGTTTGAGTATTTTAAGTAAGAAAAATCTATATTTGAAAAATACTTTCTCCAAAGATGAATATAATCCGACTGCTTCTGCTCTGCATTCTTTGTAAGATCCCCCCATTGAGTCAAATTTTGAATCGTATGTTTCATCAAGTAAAAAGTTTATTTTTTGTTTCTCCAGTAAAGGGTTTTTTTATTTTTCCTACATCGAAGTTATATGAACAGGATTTAATTAATATAATTATTATAATTTAATAATTATTTAGATGTTGCATGACGAAGAAGTTGGCGTAAACCAACGTGTACTTCAAAGCTAGTTACTTTGTAACTGTTCATCAGAGTCTGATCATGCTCAGGTAAAAACGACAGCACGTCCAATTTGAAAAATGCAAAAATTTAATTAATTTAAACAGGCATCCTCATACTCTTTTCTATTAAACAACTGAAAAATGAAAATCTTTATTTTAAAGAACGCAACGATTATTTAAATAAGTATTTATTTTCTTTTTTATTAAATGTTTAAAACCTCGTATTTTTTCAGTTATAGTAGCATTTACAGTAATTCTATAGACATAGAATGACATAAATTTTTCCGACAGTGTATTAAATTTTTTAACTTATACTTTTTGTAATTAAATTTACATTCTTTATATTTAAATTAAAAAATTACATTTTTATACTAAGTTTTCAAGAAGCTGTAAATATGAAGTCAATGTATTTGATGATCATGATCGTTATGGTTAAAGACATATAAAATAAGCATATGCTATTAATGAAACAAAACGTGAATATAAAAATGTAATTCAAGATGCAAATCAGATTCTCTGGCAGTGCCCTTTGTACACATGAAAAAAGTTTATCAGATAGCTTCGAAAAAGTTAAATAAATAAACATTATATAAGCATTTATTTTATAAAGCATGATATGGATGATACGATTTATAGAAAATTAATCGCGATTTGTTAGATACTTCTATCATTGATTAATACAAAGAACTGCAGTACTGAGTAATCGAATGCAGTTATTGCGCTACTAAAAATACGCAGAAGTCAATCTAGCCAGTGAAAGCTGATATTTATTGACACTAATTATCAGTGAAAAATACTTTTCAATTACAAATTATCATTATATGATTATGACCACACATGATATTTCTCTGGACGATAAGTTATCGATTGAAATTAAAACCAAGAACATTATCTTCTTCCAATTTATTGTACAGAGATCTTACTTCATTCAATAGGACTTTTTTATTTTGCATTTATCGCAGAGAGAATAATCCATTACGTTGTGTTATCTCTATTGTGTTATTGTTTACTATGGATATTATTATTTTCTTAAAAACAATTCTGTTCTTTATTTAAATTTGTAAAGTAGCTGAAATCTACTATTACAAATTTGTTTCTTAAAAGTAAAAATTTATTTTTCAAACTAGCAATGTTAAATATACAATATTTTGTATTAATTATTTTTGTAAAAATGTCTTAATTTAAAGACATAAGAAGTCTTTTGTATTATATTTCTCCAAAAAGGTTACATACAGTATGTTGCTCCTATATCAAACTAAAAGTTTGTTTAGATTAAGAATAGCTTGTGTTAAGTAAACATGTGACTGTTTATTATATTTTTTAGTATAAAATACTATTTGTGAAGAAGAATCATAAAAGAGTTTTGTATATAGCCACATGCAGATATCAGCTTAAAATCCAAAGCATCCTTCCCACTCTTAAGAAACTCACCCCTGCAGTCTAAAATGCTGGCCCCTCTGCACCATTTAACAACTGAAAATTTCCAGTTAATATCTGCGATGTCTTCTAAGAAAACTGCTTGTGGCGCTTTATCTGTTCCACCCTATATAATCTCGAGTCTTTCAAAATAACAAAATGTGGATGACTGTACGTTAGGAAAAAATGTTAAACAAACTCGAATTCAGGTTAATGTCCGTAAACGAGCTAACATAGTGTTTGCGCCTGCAAAACAAAATATATAACAGATAGATAACAAATATAGATTTTTAAGTAGCTCAGCTTAACACGATGTTTCTTCTGGTATACATTTAATATTAATAATATTTTATCCCACAAGGAAGATTGGAAATACGGTGGAATCTTCAGCATCTGAATCTGTACAAGAATATGATCGAAGATAGCTGTTTCGTACTTTAGAACTTGGAAGGAATATCATTCAAGTGATGACAGTAAAGGACAAATGTAAATGATTGCAAAATTGAATGCTACGAAACTGGAATGTATAACCTAATTAAGAGAAAACACCTACTTGGAAAATAAGAATGTGTATAAAGTATTCCTTGGAGCCACTCTGTGGAATAATGAGAAAGAAGGAAGCAGGCGCGCTTAAAGTGACCATATTGAGGGTTTCAATGTTTTAACATAGGAGCACCATATATAGGGTGTCTTGGAATACAAGCAGGTTGTTACTCTATGTGTATACAAAAATAAGTGGACTATATTGATGAATAATTGCAATGAGAAAGAAGGAAGCAAGAGCAGTTAAAGACACCGTACTCATTTCAATGTTTTAACATAGGAGCACCATATATAGGGTGTCTTGGAATACAAACAGGCTGTCACTCTATGTGTATACAAAAATAAGTGGAATAAATTGATGAATAATTGCAATGAGAAAGAAGGAAGCAAGAGCAGTTAAAGACACCGTACTCATTTCAATGTTTTAACATAGGAGCACCATATATAGGGTGTCTTGGAATACAAGCAGGCTGTCACTCTACATGTATACAAAAATAAGTCGAATAAATTTCTCCCTTTGACATTTCGTTTTCGAGAAAGTCGAGCTCGAGGTAGCTATCGCCGGCACTTCGCTTATTCTGCTAATTGCACGAGCTCGATTTTCTCAAAACTCAGGCCTAAATCGGCAGAAATGTTCTTTTTATGTAGCATACGTACGTATATAAATAACTTGTTGTCTGAGCATGTC
This sequence comes from Bombus pascuorum, assembly GCF_905332965.1. Lineage (NCBI taxonomy): Eukaryota > Metazoa > Arthropoda > Insecta > Hymenoptera > Apidae > Bombus > Bombus pascuorum. The sequence continues at coordinate 2,745,342 of NC_083494.1, forward strand.
AACTATCTTAAGACATGGTGTTCACGGTAAAGTGCTTCATACGCCTCTTTTCTTCTTCAGTTGCCCCTTACGCGTCTATATTGTCAAGGAAACTCTGCGATACATAATAAGGCGACTAAAGTCTGAGTACTCGATGAGACTCAGGTATTATAAATGTCAGAGCAATGCAACGATAGGTACAAATACGTGTGAACAATAGGGCTGCCAGAATACCTAAGCAAATAAGGAGAAGGTCAAAAGATAATAGCACGAGCAAAGTGTGTAGAGTTGGAAAATTGAAATAGGCACTGGGAGGAAGAGGAGGATGAGGAGGAGGAGGAGGAGGAGGATATGATCTATGCGGCAGGATAAATTCGAAGATCTAATTCACTTAACAGATAATTATAGGGAAACCGAAGGAGGTGTCGGAAGACGTAGTGGATAAAAGACAGGATAGAAGGATCATGGAATGAGCGGGGAAGCTGGAAAAGAAATGAAAAAGATAGAAGGCAAGCTGCAAGCAGGCTAAAGAGAGTTTTAGCGAAAACAGTGCAATAAGTGGCACAATTGCAGACCTTGGTACGAAAACCGGATAAGCGCAGATTTTACAGTTTGTGTGGAATTGAATAAAACTGAATTAATTACGACTCGTTTAAGCAATTAATATTTTGGGTTTAGAAAGGCATTCGTGTGACGAATGATATGAAAAATGATGTCTCTTATATCTTTGAAGAATGTGATTAAGAAACCTTCTTCGATATTTCAATTTGCCTGGCTCTTGCACAAAAATACTGGGAATTTGAAATGAAATATTTTTTTCTTTCACGTCTTTATTTTTCCTTGATTTTCTTCTGTGCTCCGCAAACAGTCCCTCAGATAAACCACTGACATCCGACTGTCGTCTCTCGTTTGCACATATTTACTTCTCCATCACTGATACGATTCTTGTTCGTCCGAACACATTTCGAATCTGCAGAAAAAAGACACGCGATTAATAGAATTCGAAACACTTTGGCTGACAAGTCATCGCTACATCAACGCGATCATTGCCGCTATATTTTAGAACAAAAGCTAAATTTTAGAACAAAGATCACAATGCATAGGTGCAAAAATTCTTATGGACGCATTGAGCTAGTCTGATCTTTGCACCGATCGATCGACGATGTATAAAAATATATGGAACTCGAACAAGTACAATTTTTGTAACAGGTGGACTCGCCTGATTTTTGTCTTCAGTTATTAGTCAGAGTATGTCAGAGTGTGAATGGAAGAGAGAGAGAGAGAGAGAGAGAGAGAGAGAGAGAGAGAGAGAGAGAGAATAATTCGAAATACGTGAATAAAACATTTTTGTAAATAAAGATATCTGTATGTATGTATAATATGTATGTATAATAAAGATAATGTAAGTATGTTCTTCGCAGTGAGGCAGAATAAACATATACGTGTATATATTAATAAATGTAAAAGTACGTGTCTACTTCCATACATATTTTCTTGCTTTTATAAAGACGTAGGATGAGACAGACATCAAAACGAAAATGAAAATGATTCATGTATAAAGATACAGTTCGAAACTTATTTTCCAAGTTATTCATGAACCGAAACAGATGACGCGGGATTGAGATGCATGAAGAATGAATCGAATGCTATATATCTATAAACATTTCTATAAAATTGTTTACAATGCAATTCGTAAATTGTGGTGCAGGATCTTTGATGGAGGTAACTGTTAGAGGTTTGCAAGTGATTTTTCAAACTAAAAATCCCTAGTTCTAGTTTTGTTTTTCTGTTATTTATTCTGTTATTTAAAATTTGTTATTCAACCTGATTGTTACAAACGAGGATATTTAACTAAAACTTACAAGTTTAGTTTTAGTTTTCAAACTAAAAATCTGTAGGCTTAGTTCTAGTTTTTTTTATGTTTATAAACCACATAAAACTAAGTGCAATCTTTATTATGTTTATAAACCATATAAAACCAAGGCCAACAGAGTGAAACGAGTTAATGCAGTACGAACTAAAATTTGTTATTTAATCTGATTGTTACAAACGAGGATATTTAACTAAAACTTACAAGTTTAGTTTTAGTTTTCAAACTAAGAATCTGTAGCCTTAGTTCTAGTTTCTTTTTATGTTTATAAACCACATAAAACCAAATGCAATCTTTAGGCCAGCAGAGTGAAATGAATTAATACAATACGAACTAAAATTTGTTATTCAAATATTATTATTCTGATTGTTACAAACTTGGGTACTTAATTAAAACTTACAAGTTTAGTTTTAGTTTTCAAACTAAAAATCTGTAGGCTTATTTCTAGTTTTTGTTTATAAACCATGTAAAACCAAGTCCAATCTTTAGGCCAGCAGAGTGAAATGAATTAATACAATACGAACTAAAATTTGTTATTTAAATATTATTATTTTGATTGTTACAAACGTGGGTACTTAACTAATTATAAGTTTAGTTTTAGTTTTGTTCTATATTTGTGAATCGCGTAAAGAAAAAATCCAACTTCTAAGTCATCAGGCTGAAAGAAATTAATACAGTGCAAACTAAAATTTGTTATTCAATTTCATCGTTACAAGCGAGTGTATTTCAGGGAATACGATCGCAATATATATTAATATGGGTCTTGAAACATCGATTACCAAAAGAGTCGATACGATTCGAGCGCTGAATCAAGTGAATTCCTTTAATTACGTTATAAACGATTGCTGGCTTCAATGATAAAATTTGAATACTTACACTCGTATATATATCGTAATTAAAAAATTGTTACAAGTGTGTATGCGTTGTGGATAAATGAACATGATATGTATTTTTGATTATTGTCTTGTATTTAGGCGGGTGGATTTTTACGCACCAGCAATGCGAGAATTAAAACAGCTTCAAATTAATTACAGGATTTATAGATACAATTCGAACAGAATTTATACCAACTAGCAAATTCTGTCGCGTTAACAATTGATCCGACAGGGAACTTCAGCTCGATCTCGTTATACTTTGAGCCTTGTGATTTTGTGGAAACGCACGAGTCTGAAATTGGAAAATTGTTTCTTTAGTTAGATATGGGAATATTTCTATGATACAGAAATTAGCTATTTTTTCGTTTATAAATAAAATACTTGCATAGCCTTTGTATCTAGAAACGATACTTTGGTATGGCGTGGTACGTTACTTTTGCTCTTTGTATATTTATTTAAAATACAGAGCACGAAGATTAAATTTATAGGAAAATTATAATTAAAATTATATTTATAATAAAGTTAAAATTATAATTAAAACTATATTTATAATAAAATTAAAATTATATAAAATTAATTTTATAGGGCTGAAATATTGTAAAATTTTTGTGTTGTTCCAAACTATGAAACTGACGCGAAATTAATGCTTAGTATCACGTTTGAGTTTGCTTTTTTCCTTCAAATTGTATCGTTACTGTATCGAAATTTGCAACATGGACGAAAGCAGGAAATTTTGAAAAATACAAATTAATTGAGCGTTATCTCAATATTATCGATGGAAATTATTTGATTATCGATGGAAGATTAATTAATTTATTACAAAGAAAATTTTTTTATTGAAATTGCCGTTATTTACTGTAAATGATTTTACATGTATTTTAGGATATATTTTGTCAAATATTTTTAATAAAGTTAGTTATTTGATATTAACATTGGCAAATAAAAAAATATAGACATGTGATCTAAAAGTGAGCCGCTTCCGCTTCTTTATCTTTTTTTACACATATTATGAAGATGAATAATAATAATATGATAAATTCGATAAAATGTGATTCATGTTATTGTGCGCTGTGTAATATCTACTGCGGATGAATAAAAAATGATTTCAACACTTACCCAACCATTATTTAGTACACGAAATGAGATAAAAATATTGTTTTTCTTGTCCAAGTAATTGTGTCATCAAACGTTCTATGATTACTTTTACTTTGTATTTAAATGCACTTGCTGTTGGAACGGCGGTTCATCTATTTATCAGTTTCTGCGAACTAATTTATAACTATAATTTATAGTCACAATTTTTATTTATAGACAAATTGCTTGGAGATATAACAGAAATTCTTTAACTTTTAAATATAAAAATGAAAAAATGATAAATGTCATTTAAGCGAGAAAATATTTCTACATTTATTAAGCTTATTAAAGAATAAATTGTCAAAAGAGAAGTTGAAAATGTGATCTTTTCGCACAGTATAAAATTATGATATAATTTTTTCAAGGTAGATGCGTATATAATAACACTGCAGAATTATTTAACTGCTTTAGAATATTTAAAATGGTGTTTACAAATTTTCACAAACCCTTAAAATTAATGGTTATTTGAACGATAAAATATCGAATAAAATGTCTAACGTTTTATGATAAATATTTCTACTATACTAATCCTTGACTCTGGTACTGTTAAGTTAAAAGTGACTAGCATACTTTGAGTTAATTTTGTTCATTGTTGACTTCCAGTTCCAGTAGTTTACGTCAAAGAATAAAGATTACTGATAAAAATACAGATACAATTATCATAAAATAAAAAAACGTAAACCAGGCTCGACTGAAACTGGTATATCAGTGAATGGATGAGATCTAAAAATACAGAAAAATAGAAAAAACATTTACTTCCATTTTTTTGAAGCACGCAAGTGAGTTCACTCGACTATCTACTTACTCTTATACAGAATTCTAAAGAATTCTAAAAAGTTCGTTTTTTTTTACGAATTATCCGCTGTTCTTAGAATCGATAGTAGAAACCAGTTGATTTTATCGGAGAAATTATCTAATTTTATCTTCTTCAAACGCAATGCGATGTATTTTTGCAAGTGTACAAAATTTGTAATCTGTAATATGGATTTGAAGAGAAGTAAAATGGATTCCCCTTATCTTCATACGCTGACAACTACAATAATTGTCATGTTATTTCTGTATCGTAATGTCTTATAATACAAAAATGAAGAAACTTAGCTGATTTTTAAATCCAATTTGTCTTCTGTTATTTCCACTTAGACGATGAAATAAATCATTTATAGTTGACTTATAATTGCTGTTTTATTGCAAAACCGTAGCAAGCGTAATTGTCGTTATAATGGATAGAGAAATTTTGTATTCTTTCACATTCCAATTGCATATTTTCTTCTCATCAATCTTTTCTATTTTCTTACCCCTGTAATTTCAACCGATTATTATTCGATAATCATTCTACACTATTATTAACCGAATGGTAGAAGACAATTCACACTCATTATTACACTCATTAGCACTGTCGAGAGCTTTTCATTAACATTTGTCTACGAATATTAACAAGTGATCTTTACCAACACCAACAAAGCTTTTTCTATGTCATAAAGTTTTACGTAGATGATATGTATAAATCACAGTGGACGTTCCGTAAAATGTTCCATTATTTACAGTGGCTACGAAAAGTATTGGCACATATTTATTTCCCAATGAAGCATTGTTTACCATATCCTACGTCATAATATCCGCGATATTAAATTTTTGCAGTTGTGTGAGAACGCTATTAAATGATATAAAATTTAATATCTCTCACAGTCAAATAATTAATATGACGATAGAGCCAATAGTGTGCAAATATTTCTCGCAGCCATTGTAAGTCGATACCACACACGTGTTGTAAAGCATCGTACACAACGATGCGTTTACGAAATCAAGAAAAACGCAGAAACGTAATAGCACTGTCGGTTATCGATGAGTTTTCGAAGAATCTCGTGTTAAAAATGATTCGATGACTGTTCTAATATCTCAATTCACTCGCGCTCCACATACATTTGCAGTGGGCACACGTACACAAATAACCGCGACCAGTTATGCAGCTAGACGTATGTACGTACGTACGCTCTCGGCGTAGTGTGCGTCACCTTAGCTGTCATTTGGCAGCGAACGACGAAGTGGTGGGAACGCAAATGGCGGAGACTCGAATCGGGATATAAAGCTCCCTCGAAACATCACAAAGATGCTATTCGGAGAACGACACTTGATCGACATCGTTCATAGGAATCTGGCTCTTGCTCTGGCTTTGGAGATTCCGAACCACACCGCGAAACAGTCGTGATCGGTTAGTCGATATTTCTTCGACCTCCCGCCGTTTCGTTCGATCGAACGTCCATCACGGTCGTGTTAGATCCCGCGAAATTGTCCCACGCAAGCGACGAAGAGTGTTGATCTTGCGATCAAGATGCCCATTTGTACGTGCAAAGATCGCGTTCTGGACGAGAACCACGTGTGTCAGATGAATCCTTCGGATGAGCATGAGAATATCGAGTGGAATATCGAGTATGATCCCGCAGTTAGGTACGTTTGGTTCTTCTTTGTATTTTATTTTCTACTTCGTTGTGTACTTGTAGGATATTTTACGAAAGTGTGTCGAAAGAATAGATCGGAGGAATTTATATCACCTAACTAGCGCTCACTCGAGGAAATGTGAAGTTACTTCATTAAAAAAGGAAAAGTATGAGATAGATACGTGTTTATATGTTTTAAATTAGTACGTGCGATTGCAGTGAGAAGGTTAAGTTATTACGTTACGTTCGCTCTAACCATTTTTTGATGTAATAACGTTATAATCAATTAATCTTACATGGCGAGGAAGTGTGAAAATTCTGGAAGATTAGTTAATACGGAGATGTACTATGACGCAATAAAATTTTTATCTGTGGAATACCATAATTTGTAAAACCAAAAATTCAAGCGAGTTAGACAAGCAATCGACTAAACGTAAAATCTCTAATGAACTTATTAAAGACAAGAAATAGCGAAATATATTATCTTTCACTTTGTTTCTCTTCATAAATCATGGATATTAGAAATAATATTGAACTCTTCAAATGAATACTTCCTAAACTTTATAAATCGCAAAAATATAAATTGCAACATGACGAATTATGAATCACATAAATTGTGTTATATTTTATATTTTTGTACTACAAGGTAGGTAATATCTATTTTGATTCAATTGTTTCAGTGATTTTTGACTGTAATTACAGTTTCTAACAGCCAATTATATAATGTTGAGATGTAAAACATTTATTCTGAAAGGATTTGTATTGTATATTTTGCAAAATTTAACATGTTTATATATCAATAGTATATATCATTTTACAAGGCATGTTTACGCGGTGATAGGTTATAATCGATACAGTATTCGATGTATCGTTGAATGCTGATCGAAATATTTTAGTGCGAAGACATTACACTTATACATGCGTGTTTACATGAATATTATCTAGTCTTCGCGCTTTGTTACGTGTACGTTACAAGGCTACTATTATAAAAAATTAGAAATTACGAAATTTTAAACGCTACTACTTATCGTGATGATTATGTATTTATAAGGTTTATAAATATAGCGATTTGTAAGCAACACTTTACATGCATCAACGTACGTTGAACTACGAAATTGTAATGAGGAATGTTTTCTAAATACGAGATTGGCAACTTTACGATATTTTACTCGTAATAAATAAGCGTGAAACTGGTATCAATTACATAAAAAGTTAGATCTTATTTTTAGCTTGCATGCAGTGATTCAGTTCAAGAAGATCCAATTCAAACTCAAAATGTTTACGTTCGCTCAAATGCCAATGCTGCTATTCGAGAACAGATTTTACGTGTTAATAAATAATTAAAAACACGATATATGATATAAGTAGAATAAGTTTAGTGATAAATGTAAGGAAACATGTATACTTATAGTATCTCCATAGTATAGTATATCCAAGCTGAATTAAATGGAATCAGTTGAGAGAAATTCACATTCGTTAAATAAATAAATTTAATGTTTCGTAGCTTCATATATGGAGGATTTATATGATATAGCGATTTCATATTACTTGCGATCTAATATAGAATCTGTAATAATTCTTATGAAATTGGAAATTATTTAAAATTTCGAAAAATATTACGAATGGATGTGCGCTTTATATACAACGTGAGAATCGAAACGAAGCTTATCAAATTACTCTTGATAATAGAATATTCAATATCACAAGTCAATGTGCTATGATATAATTGTAGAAAATTTACGACGATACCAAAGTCATCAAAATTAATTATATCCTTCAAAATTATACTTAATTGATGCATTTATTGCAATCAAACGCGAAGCTAATAATCTCAGCGCGCAAACGGAATTCTAATTATGTAGAATGTAGTTAAGGGAATCAACAGGAAAGAGTCGCAAAATATAGATCTACAGATAGATAATTACAACTTACACTGCTATCACTTATGTATCACTCGTGTAAATAGCAAGTACATAATCGTTAAGGTCGAAGACATTGAAATTAGTGCAATTCAATATTGTAATATGTTACATATCCAATATTGATTGACTTGATTAAAGCCCTACCCTATCTGTGTTTAATAGTGTATTACTTTATATTGTAATAAATAATAGATGCATCCTCATATACTATAATTGGATTCGAGCCTGAAAATCTCAACAAAATTAAATTCTATTATGCGTTGGCTTTACTTTTGTCTATAGAATTAACGTCAATACAAATCAATACATATCGGTTAAATTATATGAGGTAAAATTCTTGTATACGTAGTTTTACCTTTCGTTAATCCCTTATTTATTTGAATTTAATTATATTTCAATTTGTCCAATATGAATAAAATGTTAAATAAGAAATTTGTTTCAGTTTTGATCTGTAAACGAATTAAATATATTAAATATATACATTTTACTCAAATTGATTTAATATTTTTAAACAGTTTTTTCATTCATTTATAGGAGATATTTCATCTATACCGTTTATAATTTAATTCTACGAGTCACATAGATGGAAATCCGTAGAAAATCCGTATTCCGATCGGTATTCGTTCATTGCATAGTAATAATTGAAAATCGATAGCTCTGTAAGGATTATATTGATTTTCGGTGACGTCTTTAATTAAATTCTTCTATTTCAAAGCGAAGGTTAGTTTCGAGCGTTTCTTATTCTTTCGTATATGATTTGAAGTATTTTAATAACAATAAGACATTGCGTAAGGAGTATGTAGTTTTTATTTTTTGATACTTTCACTTAAATGATTCAGTATTTCCAAAAAAATTATGAATGAATCTCTGTAATCATAAATGAAATGCAATTAATTTAAACTATAAGGATAAATACTGCAATTATATCTTTTTTATTTTCGTGTTAATATGAACAATAAGCTCGCAACTGACAAGATGAATAAGTTCTTGTATGTATTAGTTGGATTATCTTTTATTTAGTATTTCAATAAATATACAACCGGATCGATATTTATTCAAAAGTTCATGTTATAATATATGATGAAAAAGGGAACAATAAAATTTAAAACCGGGTTACGAAAAATGAAAATTTATTAAAAATTAAAAAATAATATTTTATTTTTATATGTAGTTTTACCTAGATGAATTATACTTTTGAAAGATGAAATATATTTGGAACAAGAGATATTTTACAAACGAGGTAGTTATTTTATCATATATTATTATTTTATTATCATATAAATAAAATAAATCTGAAACGTAGATATTAACACAATGAATAAATTGTATAATATAGGATTAAGAAGGAACCTAAGCAGGAAGCTCTAATCCTGTCAAGAGGTCATTGTCAAATTTGATTTACGCGCCATCCGATTCTAATCGACATGTTCATTTGAACGATTCCACTTCCTTCCGGTTCTGGCCATTTTCTTAGTCCGTCCACTAAAACCATCCGTTTCTTATTGAAAAGGTATTATTGTTTATAGAATAGACTTTATAGAATTATCTATACTAAAAAAAAGAAAAATATAAACATAAGATTTAGAAAATAAGTGCATCAGTAATCGCTTTAACCACGTGTGTATAGCGTAAAGTGACAACAGAACGATGAATCGCGCGTTGGAAAATATAGAGCCGCTGTCTAAGAACAATTTTCATAAATGGAAAGCTCAGATACAAATGTCATTAATGAGAAACAACTCATGGGAATATGTTTCTGGTGAAAAGATCCGAACTACAGAAAATGCTACAGAATGGGATATAGCAGATAGAAAGGCAAGGTCAGACATTATAATAACAGTAAGTCCTGAAGCATTGATGAAAGTAAATGATTGCAAAACATCAAAAGAGGTATGGGATAAATTAAATGATATATATTGCATAAGTTATTCCGCTTACAAGTCAATGCTAATAAAACAGTTAATTAACTGTAAGATGCAAGAAGATGAGGAAATGGATAATCACATAATAAACTTTTCTACTTTAATTTCTAAATTGAGAAAAATACATATATTCATCCAAGATGACATTGCATCAATATTGTTATTAAATAGTGTCTCAAACAGCTACGAAGATTTCAAGATTGCTGTTGAAACCGAGGAACAATTTCCAAGCTTTGAAGACATGAAAATAAGACTACTCCAAGAAGATTTGCGAAGAATACAGAACCGGAGGTTGCAGGAGAACCAGGGTGTTGAAAACAATACCAATTATAGTGGTAGTGGAATTGGGCATGCAACAAACGTCTGTACATATTCAGGAACTGTAACAAAACACACAATACAGATCGTCACACCTAGGATTTCACATCAAGTGCTTTACCAAGAAATTATTAATATCCTTAAGGATGCAGATTATCGTACCTTGACTCTTAAAAGAGTAAGGGAAGTGATTGAAGCAAAATATAACACAAATCTTAATGACAGACAAACAGAGATATATTTTTTAGTCATGCAATATATAAAGGCAAATTCATTTATACGAGAGAGGTTGATAGTGCAGGAAAATGAAATATTAATTGAAGATACAGATGATGATACAGAGTCAGGATTAGATGATGAATGGTTAGACGAAGAATAATAAACAGTCAAGAGGAGTCTTGCGAGAAAAGCAACAAGTAAATATGAGAATAGAAGCTTTTATTTCTTTGGATGATAAATTTGTTTGTTATTTTTTCAATGATTGATTCACAACATACTTACTCGTTGCTTCTATCTACGTAAGTGGCTTAATCAAAAGATGCACAAAAAGTCAGGTACTATTAAAAAAATGAATTATGTTGATAAGAAAGAATAATATCTTGCAATTTCTTTATTAAGCCTCCCAAAAAATGTATTATGTAAAATTACATAATAAATTTATTATTTCTCAAGAGGCTTAATGTTTTAACACAAATTGTAGGAATTTAAAATTTAAAAGTCCCATTTTGGTTGGTATAATTTGTATTTATGTAAATTTTTTCAACTACATATATGTTATACAAATATATATACAAATACAAACATGTTTGTTGCAGTATGACATTGTTTTACCATACATATTTATATAATTCTGATGAACTTTGTTGTCCATGGTATCTGTTCTATTGAATGTTTGCTATATAACATTTTAACTTATGGATGTTATCAAACGTATGTTCAATCGAATGGTTATCCATAAGTAGGAACCAACTACATTTGGTCAATGTTGTAAACAATATAAATGGCGCTCATTAAAACTACTTTCAATATAAAATTACACAAAATATTAAGAATATTGTATTGGAATTAAAAGTTAATATTTCAGTTTTTAAACATTAAAATGGGACAATTAGCATATTTAAGTAATCTCTACTGTATTGTATGAATATTTCTGCATGTTAGCTTAATTGAAATAAAACATTGAATAAGCATTAATGTAAAACTATAAGCATACCTTACGTTAGCAAATTTTTCACAATAAACATTTATCTCATATATACTTAGTTTAATTTAATATATATTAACTAAGAAGCACATTGTACTAAAAAATAAAGCTGCATCTTTGATAATATTTAAATTTCGTTGTAATTTTTTGGATTAAATAATATACATGAAGTGTGTGTGTGTGTGTGTGTATAATATGTTATTTATAATTTTAATCTTCAACAAAGATTATGAACACACACACACTTAGGCGAACAATCTGAGAATGAAAAAAAAGGTTAAGTTTCTTTGGAGAATAGAATGTTAGATATCTCATAGGTTCATGTATTATCGCTTGTAGACAGTATCTCGTAGAACAATGCTGTTGATAATCGCACTGAATGACACTATGATTGTTTTAAGGAGGTTTGTACGTTCTTGTATTAATCAGCATTGTTACCTTATATTCGTAACACAAAATTTAATATACGCATCGCAGTATAACATATGATATGATGGATGTTATCAAACGTATGTTCAATTGAATGGTGATCCATAAGTATATATATAAGTATATATATAATGGGAGCTGATTTTTATTCTTGCTTCGAGATTCCTTCTTCTCAAATAAAAGATGAAATCGTCGTGTACCTGATGTATGGTGAGAAATTTTCAGTTCTGCTTTATATGATACTCTAGAACATAGATTTCTGAAATTCGCGTTAAATATTCTACTATTACAGATTCGTTAGGAGAGTTGTATTCATCGATAATCGTCGGACGAACAGTTCAAATTTTATTCAGTTAAAAACCAGAATAACAAGAAAGATGAGAATCCTTATTTCTGTCTAGTTTCTCTCAGCTCGTAGATCCGTATCAAGTCAATTTTAAATTGCTTATCAATCAACTCTCGACGCAATGCGTTTTGGCTAATCTTCGAGTAGCTCGCGAAAAATTACTGGTCTCGGAACTGGGTTCCGGCCCATAGAAGTTTGCGAAGCTTTGCTCTAGAAGTATGTAAGTTACTTATCGGATTTTGCTTGTATACGCGTCTTCTGAAACAGTTCTTCGAGTTTTTTAAAGTTCCAAAGAACCTGATTCAAAGCTCTTGTGGCCTGTTTCGATACACGTACGTACATGATTTTACATTATCTTAAAAATATTGTACGTTCTGATGTAACTGAAGTAAGTTTTTCATATTTTAATGCCTATGAAGGTAAATATGGTAGTGGATATTTTTGTGGATATTTCCTTTCTTTTTAGAAGACTACGCATGAATTGTGCAAGTATCCTACTTTATGACGTTGACGAGACAATATAAATAAGTATTCAAAGTCCATCTATGAATTATGATTATTAAATTCATTTTTGCGAGGTTAATCATAGGAAGTGTACGTGTCTTATAATTATCAAAATATCAATTGTTCTCATAACATAGGTATTCGTTGAACTGACTCGTTTAACGATAATGAAACATTCGTTGTTATTTTTGCAACATGAAATCATCGCATCCGTTTTTGCATTGCTCACGTACAGATTGGCATGTCGCGTTTCATATCATGAGAACTAAATAAAATTCTGCCATACGCAGTCATCGGTTTCCTCTTCGTCCTCGTCATCAGAGGATGCGAGGATGAATATTCTGCTTGTAAAAAGAAGCTGAAATCAATGGAATTTTATTTTCTCTGCTCTTATCAGTTATAATCGATTTACTATTTTAAATTATAAAATGATAGAACAACATCAGTCCTATATATCAATAATTTATTTTTTAATGGGTAAGATTTTATTTACGATGCATAATAACTAACGTTAATATTATAAAATTATACCTTCCTCAGTGGATTAATAGATATAGTATAGTAAATAATAAATTTATAATAATATTGTGAAACATTGCAGAACCGAATTATATACCTACAGTGCTGGACAAAAGTATTGGCACAGCAAGATTGTTATGATACAAATGCTTATAACTATTAAACAAATTGATTTAAACAAAAAACTTTTTGACGTATTTATTTATTATCTATCCTAGTTTATTACATAACAAGAGCAACAATATAAATAAAATAATACGCAAAATAATAACAAAAATATATTTTTTGAACATTTTATGGGTGGACAAAAGTATTGGCACAGTAGAATATTTACGCTTATAACTAATTACATAATAAACTTCTAATATTTTGTTGGCAGTCCTTTTCTTTTAAGGACTTCCTTTAATCTTCTTAATTATAACACTCGATCAGTGAAACTGGAGACTTCAGTTATTAAACAACAAAAAACCAAGAAAGAGTAATAATGTCTAGAAAAACGAAAGAAACCACAATTGAAGAAAGAAAAATAATATTAAATTTATATAAGATGAATAAATCTTACAACGAAATTGCACAAATCATAAACAGAAGTCGTTTTACTGTGCGTTCAGTCATAAAACGCTTTAAAAGTGAAGAAAATCTAGAGAATCAAATTAGGAGTGGTCGCCCTTCTAAGGTAACAATTCGAGAAAAAAGGAAAATCGTAAATATTGTAAAGAAGGATCCAAAAACTAATTCGACTGAAATTGCTTCGATGTTAAAAGCTGAGTGTGAAAAAGAAGTAAGTACCAAAACTGTACGTAGGGTATTGAAGGATGCCGGTTATTCTGCCCGTGCAGCACGAAGAAAGCCCTACATCAGTAAAATAAACCAAAAGAAAAGAGTGGAATTCGCGAAAGAGTTTGTTACGAAAGATACTGATTTTTGGGAAAAGATCATGTTTTCAGATGAAAGTAAGTTTAATATTTTTAAATCTGACGGCAGAATATTAGTATGGCGAAAACCCAACACAGAGATGGACGAACTGAATCTGCAAGCCACCATGAAACATGGGGGTGGTGGTTTAATGGTGTGGGGATGTATGGCATCATCGGGTGTAGGAGAACTTATATTCATTGATGAGATAATGGATAAATATGTATATTTAAATATACTCAAGCAAAATCTTTTGAAAAGTACTCAAAAATTAAACCTCCCCAGGGATTTCTATTTTCAGCAGGATCGAGATCCTAAACATATGGCGTATATTGTTCGTCAGTGGATAATATATAATACTGCCCACACATTAAACACACCACCTCAAAGTCCCGATATGAATCCCATTGAGCACGTGTGGAACGAATTGGAAAAAAGAATTAGGAAACATAATATCACAAGCAAGTCTGAACTGAAGAAAGTTCTTCTGCAGGAATGGAGCAATATTGTACCTGAATTCACTAAAAAATTAGTCCACTCGATGCCCAGAAGATTAAAGGAAGTCCTTAAAAGAAAAGGACTGCCAACAAAATATTAGAAGTTTATTATGTAATTAGTTATAAGCGTAAATATTCTACTGTGCCAATAGTTTTGTCCACCCATAAAATGTTCAAAAAATATATTTTTGTTATTATTTTGCGTATTATTTTATTTATATTGTTGCTCTTGTTATGTAATAAACTAGAATAGATAATAAATAAATACGTCAAAAAGTTTTTTGTTTAAATCAATTTGTTTAGTAGTTATAAGCATTTCTATCATAACAATCATGCTGTGCCAATACTTTTGTCCAGCACTGTATATAGTATCACATACATATGCTATATACAGGGTGCGCCGTTAGAATTCGGACAGAATTCAATTTGTAGTTCCCACCATATTAGAATTCAGATGTTTGTGCTGATTGACTCTGAAGTTAGTTAAATATGTCAATAAGTCTTCTATAACCTCAAAATGACAGAACTCGTTAAGCAAAACCCGGAATACGATAGAAGAGCGGCGATTATAGAAAGTCTTCGCGCCGGGAGAACGCCGGTCGAAATTATAAAATTCTTTAGCTACCCAAGATCGACGGTATACGACATTGCTAAGAGATACGCAGCCTCAGAGTGGTTCGAGAAGGGTTCTCCTTCTCCGGCGAGAAAAGTTCAGCGTTGTCTCAAGTGAGGGCGACGTCATGCCTCCGCACTTCTTCCAAAAAGGCGAAAGAATCACAAAGGAGGATTATTTGGAGGTCCTGAAGACAGTAATAAAGCCGTGGATGGAAATTACGGCTTCTGGAAGGCCGTATTTATTTCAACAAGATGGCGCACCTGCTCACACAAGTCATCTTGTTCAAAATTGGCTCTCTGACAATGTGGACATGTTTTGGTCGAAAGATTTCTGGCCTCCTAACAGTCCCGACCTAAACCCATTGGACTATTACGTGTGGGGCGTTATCGAGAGACAAACTAATAAATGCAGGCACCCCAACGTCAACTCCCTACGAGCTGCTATCGAGTCAGAATTCGCGACAATTAAACGCGACCAGTTGAAGTCAGCGTGCTCGCGCTTTAGAGCAAGAATAGAGCAGGTCATAGAGGCAGAGGGTGGTTACATAGAATAAAAGTTCTCAGCAAGGACCCTTTAAATGAGATATAACAACATTTTCATGTGTTTTTGTGTATTGACTTAAATAAACAACTTTCTGCACAAAACTTCTTTTGTCCGGATTCTAACGGCGCACCCTGTATATACCATGCACTAAACTACAAGTTATTACATATTATAATAATACGTAATTAATGCATACTATAATGGAAAGAGCTTTCTTATAGTACAAATAAACATGTACGTAATTTTCTTATGAACAAAAGACAGTATAGTTATATCAAACATGTTGGTGTAACCGTAAACAATCAATTGATTAACTCGGTAAACAGTAACGAAGGTACATGTTTTACATACGACAAAAATACATTTCTATTTACAAGACTTAAATAAATAAAAATTTTCATATACAACGCATAAAGTTCTATATATTTTTAACACGCTGTTCGCGTTTCGCATTTTTTTAGATATAGAGATGGATCTGTACGACTTCGAAATCCAAACATCGAGCTCATGGATCAGGATATACTGTATCATCTTGCTCTGGGTAGCGGCTCCCACGATCTCGTTGAAATGTTTGGCGACGTTAAGGTAAATCAAAGTAGTAGAGCTCCTTTTTCTGTGGAAAGAACTTTTATCTTTAGTGGTCCTTTTTTGTAAAAAGAACTTTGTTTTATCTATAGTAGAACTCCTTTTCCTGTAGAAAACAATCCTTGATGTATAGGGAGACTTCTCTTTTTATAAGAAGGGCTCTGTAATGTAATATAATAGAACGTTTTTCTTTTAGAACAAAAGCTTTTTAGTAGTACTCTTTTTTTTTTGTAAAAAGAACTATGTTTATGTATAGTAGAACTCCTCTTCCTGTAAAAAACCCTCCTTAACGTATAGGGAGACTTCTCTTTTTATAAAAACAGCTCTGTGATGTAATATAATAGAACATTTTTCTTTTAGAAAAAAAGCTTTTTAGTAGTACCCCTTTTTTTTTGTAAAAAGAACTTTGTTTATGTATAGTAGAACTCCTTTTCCTGTAGAAAACAATCCTTGACGTATAAGGAGACTTCTCTTTTTATAAGAAGGACTCTATAATGTAATATAATAGAACGTTTTTCTTTTAGAAAAAAAGCTTTTTAGTAGTACTCTTTTTTTTTGTAAAAAGAACTATGTTTATGTATAGTAGAACTCCTCTTCCTGTAAAAAACCCTCCTTAACGTATAGGGAGACTTCTCTTTTTATAAGAACAGCTCTGTGATGTAATATAATAGAACGTTTTTCTTTTAGAAAAAAAGCTTTTTAGTAGTACCCCTTTTTTTTTTGTAAAAAGAACTTTGTTTATGTATAGTAGAACTCCTTTTCCTGTAGAAAACAATCCTTGACGTATAAGGAGACTTCTCTTTTTATAAGAAGGACTCTATAATGTAATATAATAGAACGTTTTTCTTTTAGAAAAAAAGTTTTTTAGTAGGACTCCTCCTGTATAAGACACTCTTTGACGTATAGTAAGACTTCTCTTTTTATAAGAAGGGCTCTGTAATGTAACATAATAGAACGTTTTTCTTTTAGAAAAAAAGCTTTTTAGTAGTACTCCTTTTCCTGTAGGAAACAATCCTTGACGTATAGTAAGACTTCTCTTTTTATAAGAAGGGCTCTGTAATGTAATATAATAGAACGTTTTTCTTTTAGAAAAAAAGTTTTTTTAGTAGTACTCCTTCCTTTTTGTAAAAAGAACTGTGTTTATGTATAGTAGAACTCCTTTTCCTGTAGAAAACAATCCTTGACGTATAGTAAGACTTCTCTTTTTATAAGAAGGGCTCTGTAATGTAATATAATAGAACGTTTCTCTTTTAGAAAAAAAGCTTTTCAGTAGTACCCCTTTTTTTTGTAAAAAGAACTTTGTTTATGTATAGTAGAACTCCTTTTCCTGTAGAAAACAATCCTTGACGTATAGTAAGACTTCTCTTTTTATAAGAAGGGCTCTGTAATGTAATATAATAGAACGTTTTTCTTTTAGAAAAAAAGTTTTTTAGTAGGACTCCTTCTCCTGTATAAGACACTCTTTGACGTATAGTAAGACTTCTCTTTTTATAAGAAGGGCTCTGTAATGTAATATAATAGAACGTTTTTCTTTTAGAAAAAAAGTTTTTTAGTAGTACTCCTTTTTTTATAAAAAGAACTTTGTTTATGTATAGTAGAACTCCTTTTCCTGTAGTAAACAATCCTTGATGTATAGGGAGACTTCTCTTTTTATAAAAAGGGCTCTGTAATGTAATATAATAGAACGTTTTTCTTTTAGAAAAAAAGCTTTTTAGTAGTACTCCTTTTTTTATAAAAAGAACTTTGTTTATGTATAGTAGAACTCCTTTTCCTGTAGTAAACAATCCTTGATGTATAGGGAGACTTCTCTTTTTATAAGAAGGGCTCTGTAATGTAATATAATAGAACGTTTTTCTTTTAGAAAAAAAGTTTTTTAGTAGTACTCCTTTTTTTATAAAAAGGACTTTGTTTATGTATAGTAGAACTCCTTTTCCTGTAGTAAACAATCCTTGATGTATAGGGAGACTTCTCTTTTTATAAGAAGGGCTCTGTAATGTAATATAGTAGAAAATTTTTCTCCTAGAAAAAAGCTTTTTTATATACAGTAGAATTTATTGTATATGAACTACATGTGTAGAAACAGAATTATAGTTAGCCCTCCATTAACTGTATTCTTTCTGTTTTTTTTTCTATTAAGTACTTTACCATGTAATAGTGGATGTCCCTTGCGTAACAGTTTTTCTAATGAAAAATAAACGCAAGAAATTTTTTAAAACTTGTTACGTGAAGTTTTCATATTCGTGCTTTATTTTGATTTGTACGAAGAAGTTTCTATAATTCCTATAAAAGATATGAACAAGTAGTTTTTCGCATATTGTCGTGTAACCTAAAAAATGTTACGTTATTAATTGTCTCAAAGATCGCTACATACTAATTACGTATTACGCATTCGATTCCCAGAAACATACTTTAATGTCAGTGCACCTTTAAACTCCTGACGCATATAGTTGAAACAATGCCAGAACATCGGTGCTTTCTAAAACATATTGAACTTATCTATAAATACATTGAGGCTTGTTTCTCTCCCAAAGAAGTAGTTTTATAGTGTCACAACGACCTCAAAAACCATTTTTATTATTTTGTTTCAAACATATTTCGGTTCTTGTACCGCATACAGCTTCGAATATGTTTATGAACACAATTAATCTCATCAATTTCTTTCTCTATACTTGTGCGAACTCTTTCTTGACTAATTGCAATGTTTATGTTTGGGTTCTATGTGCAGTATAGTAATCTCTATCAGTCGAGTTTTCAGAGATGAAGTATGACTAATTTCTGATAGTGGAATTTTCATTAACGTGGAATACTACCAATAACAATGAACTATGTATGTAAAAGTGCTACAATGTGTATTTGCAAGCGTAAATTTAGCATAACGTTCGGAACTGCAATATACGTGTTGTACACGGTATTGTCGATGTATTACTATCTCTATTATCTATTTATAAATTTCTGCTCCATCGATCGTTAATTATCGGACTATCTTATCCACGATAAATTTTGTAATTTTCAGTGAATGTTAACGTTAGATATTAATTATATTCGTTATATTAGGGATGAAGCAAGTAGAGTTAACTAAATTTATATTTATCGTAAGATATTGAAAATGGAAATTAAAAAACTTTGTAATTGTAAAATTTTACCAAAACATATATTTACGATGAAATTGGGAAACAAAGTACGTACAACGTGCAAGTGCAACAAAATGCAGCAATTATGATAGCAATAAATATGTATAAAGCAATATTTGTAAATCATTTTATAAATTATTATGAATCACTATTTTACGTCTCTTTTTAGAAACAAATTTAAACAGGTTCGTTTAAAATTTTTTTTTTTTTTTATTTTATTTTGGTTATTTTACAATTTGTCCTTATGGACATTTGGTAAAGTGTTATATCTTGTTGGTGAAGAAAAAAAAAAAATAAAAATAAAAAATAAATATAGCATGTGGGCGGCTACCCCCAGCGGGATGCCAGCTTCGTTTTTTCTAAGTTATATCTTTTATGATTAAAATTTATTTGATATAATTTTGATCAATTTCTTTGCGCGTCTTTTCGCAAGTTATTCTAACTTTTTGTTTGCTTGGATTTTCAGAAACAATTCACTTTCATAAATGGCAAATGCTTCTGTGGCGGACACTCGTTATCTTGTCATCTATTGTTCCTGCTACGTATTGTGTATCGTTCGAGCTTACGCAGTTGCAGTTAATCTATTGATTTTTATTTCGCATTGCTATTACGATCAAGAAACAATTACATCATGTAATCGAATACCAGGTTTTTATCATACTTGTGTTATCAGGTGAACTTGTTAGCAATAATAAAGAGAGCCAAGAACCATGGCTCATAATAGATATACTTACCATATGTTTACATTGGCTACAAAATATTTTGGCACACTATCGTTTTTATTTTAGTATTTAAATACTAACTAATTAGGACTAGGTGTACTAAATTTCACATCATTTAGTGCCACTATTTCCGCGTGACCCTAAACATTCAAAAATATCAGAATGAAATATAGAATGAAATTCTGTAGAAATTCCAATGAAAAACGTTTCCTTGGAAAATGGATATGTGCCAATACTTTTCACAGTCACTGTATTTTACATAAAAGAAACGAGCAAGGCTAAGTTTGAAAATTTATATCTGAGAAGTTTGTTAACGTTCACGTTTTTAATCGTCTCGTTGCTAGGATTAGAGTTTTAACTTGGGAATGATGAAAACCTTACTGGCATCTGTCTGATTTCAAGTATCTGGGATATTTCCCTAATATCGATAGACATAAGCAGTGATGTGTGTAATATTAGAATGGTGCAATAAATGGCAATAGTGTACTTTTAGCATGTAGTTGTAACATACTTCTGTATGTACATTTCACATACAGGACAGTTAACAATTATTAGTCCAACCTGTTTACTGCAGCGTTTTTTTCACTAAGAGCATCTAAAATCACAGAATCCTACATTAATCCATAGACAAGTCAATTTTAGATCGGTTTTAGTTCTAGCGAATGTAAATTAAATATGACACTCGTACAGAGCTGATCATTCGCTGTTTAGATAATCAGAATTTTTCATAGAAGAAAAGATTATCTGTTATTTTAAGCTGCATTATAAATATTGATATTAATAAATATCGACTGACGACATTTCGAATTTCATGAGGAAAATTACACAAACCGTTTACATTTGTACTAACTTTTATCCACTTAACGAGACAAATATATATCGAAATTCATTTTCTTCAAAGTTTTCTACGTGTTATGCGTTAACTTGACGTATTCAAAATGTCCATAAACCTAGCGTTAACGAGAAGAGTAATTTTTAAGCAAGAAAGTAAGGATTTCTTTCAGACTTCGATTTCTACTCTTCTTTTTTCCAGATTTCCCTGCAAGGGGCAGAAATTTTCTGTCGATCGTCTCGTTAATCGATTTTCTTGATAATCCAGATTCTGTGCTAGTTAATTTTTAACTAAATGAAGCAAAACATAAGAGCTAGAAGATTTTTTAATTATTATTAAAATTAAAAGCAAACTAACTCGTCCATCAGGTCTGAATTTCTTGGACGTAAGAATTTCTTCATTTTCTATCGAACAAATAAATCATGTGATGTTAATGCTTAGAAGAATGGGCGTGAATGATGAAATTAACTTATCTCTCCTAATCTGTTATTTCACAATCCCAAATATTTCTGGTTAAGAGGTGACTCGTGATGTGTTAACAGGTCACTAAATAACTCGTTATTTGTGACAGGACCAAAGAGATTTGTCTCGTTCATCGTCGGTTAACGTTTAAATAAACGTTGAATTTCTCTCGTAGCTTGCAAATGAATCACGTTTAAGCTATGGACGTAACATTTACGTCGCGTATGTTATTAAGCCATTTAACGTGCCACGAGCACGCATTCTTTTTATCGCGATCTCTTTTACGCCATCAGTGAAGCCGCGTTTACACAACGTATTCACGTTCAATGAAGGTATCAATGAAGGGTACGCCATTAAAAAAAAGTACAATGTTTCGTGACCTAAATAGAACAATAGGCGAAACTTCTATGCGCGTGCTTCGGCTACACAGACAGCAGCGGTAATCCTCGAGGTATTATTTTGTACGTTGGTCGGCAACTGTTGTACACTGTCGAATTCTATGTTCCATTTAGAGAAAAGAGCAATTCCACTGTTGCAAATTACAAACAGCATCGGAGGAACATGCTCCGTTGGTTTTGTTTAAGTAATTCGACGTGGGAAATAATTTTTTAATTCTTCGATGCTCCATTCTGTCTTGTATATTTTATTATATTCGTTATAATTTTATTTGTATATTTGATTGAAAATTTGTATTTTTCTTCATAATAATAAAATGTAACTGTTTTAGATTTTTGCAAGCTACGTCTACCAGCTATAGCACTATAACACCTATGGCAGCTTGAGAGCTATGCATGGAAAAATATTTTCCATCATCTTCCTTAAAGTACCTGTCCTTTCCGACTTTTGCACCTGTAGGATGTGACAATTGCGCGATATAGGCGTACAGTGATTCACGGAAGTATTTCGGTGCCTGCTAATTTGCTCCAAAGCTGAGCAAAGTAAACTAATCGTTGAAAGATTAATTTTTGTTACTTGTAATACCTGATACGTTAATGTGTTAAAATTTATGGTATAAAATGAACGTATGTATAGGATATTTGAAGTCCATAATCTACGTGAAGCACCAAAGTTTCTTTCATTAAAAATAAAACTCTCTAGAACTGACTACACATAGCCTGAAGGTCAGATGAAAGCGTCGTGGTACAGAGTATGTTAAATAATTAGAAATAATACATATTTTTAATTGAATATGACACGAGAAAGAGCATTATTATGGGACACTATAAGAGGGAAATATTTCTCCATACCTCACGGCTATAAAACACAATACAATACAATGGAATTCCATTTATTTGGACTTGATAGGGAGCAGACATAATAAAAGTTCATTCATTCTTTCTATTTATCACTTCTCATTTGAATAATATGAATTAATATTCAAATCAGTGGATTCATTTGGATTAGTGAATTCAATTAAACGAGCATTAACTATGTTCCAATAAATACAGTTTAGATAAATGGAACCACTACAAGAGATTTATCTGTGGATAATGTGCTGTACTAAAAGTACTGTAAGTGGTAAAATTGAGAAATTTTGATTTTCTATTGGAAAATTCTACGTACCAATGAGAATGCCCTAGTATTTAAATTAAATTTTATTTTTCAAGTAATTTCAGTGCAATTTCCCTTTCTAAATAGTTATTAACAACACTGAAAGATAATGTAACAGCTTCACTTCTATAGAAAATAATATAGCTGCTAATAGACATTGGTTAATGGCCTTTTTACTTTTGTAATGGAACATTGAGCTTTCTTTACAACTAAGAAGTGGTGTATACAAGTTTTTCTACAGATACACTTTTCTTCTTCATGAAATTGGATCGTGTTAATGCAGAAGATTTCTTTTCCTTCTGAAAAGCTTGTCTTCTGCCACTTGCAATGATTTCTACAAGCGTTCTTCAATTATGTAATTAATTCTATAACTCTGTTTACAGTTCGTGTGCATGGGAGGAACACCAAAGCGTATGGAAGATTTTGCTCACTTCATAATGAAGGAAATAGGTCACAAGCTTCCGGCAGGAACGACACTTCTTGATATTAGCCAGTATTCATATCGTTACTCTATGTATAAAGTCGGACCAGTCCTTTCTATTAGCGTGAGTATACTTGACATTACGTTTATCCTTCGAAAATTATTCCTTCATTTCTTTATTTTTTATATTCACGAGACTATGGATTTTCATGTATTTGTGAAGAATTTTAAGCTGCAAATGTGCATTAATATACATTGTAAAATAATACATGTACATAGTAACAGGTACATAAAATATCCAAAGTAGAATATTTATTATAATATTTATTAGGCGAAGCAAATATTCGCTTACAAGTAATTTATGAATAATTAATGAAGATAGCAAATCGCTGGAAATACGTCAGGCTTTATTTTTTGTTTTTACTTCAAATCACATTTTTTCAGATTTGAATATCGTCTTTGCATCATGGCTTACAGTAAACAACGTAAATCAAGAATTTTTAAGATCTGTTAAGACTGGATATTTACACAATCGTGCGATCTGAATTTAATTAAATTGGAACGCTGCAGCCTCTCTCGAGGGCAGAACAGGACGTAGGTGAAATTGAAAAGCTTATTGAAACTGAATGAAATATGCCTTCAACGTATTTGCTCGCGGTTAACTTGGATTCGATTTAATCAGAATTGTATTTCCAAGATCAGATAGAATATGCACACGACCAGTTTATGTAATAATGAGAAAACGTTGAGCAACGAATGTTGAAGATTATTTTCTACAGACTGGAAAGTAGCTACTTTCGAACAAATTTATCCAATTGATGCAACATTTATCGTGAGATAAATGCTAGAATCGCCTGATTTTAAATTATCTGGAATATATCTCACTTTATGGAAAATATAAATTAAATCACTTTTCAAAGATAATTTGGGACATAACAAAATTAAATGTACATAAAAGTATTTAAGATTATTTGCCAAATAGTACAGAATTCTGTGCTTTTGCTTAAGTTTATGATATTATGATTTTAAATTATCTGGAATATATCTCACTTTATGGAAAATACAAATTAAATCACTTTTCAAAGATAATTTGGGACATAACAAAATTAAATGTACATAAAAGTATTTACAATTATTTCCCAGATAGTACAGAATTCTGTGCTTTTGCTTAAGTTTATGATATTATGACTTTAAATTATCTGGAATATATCTCACTTTATGGAAAATACAAATTAAATCACTTTTCAAAGATAATTTGGGACATAACAAAATTAAATGTACATAAAAGTATTTAAAATTATTTCCCAAATAATACAGAATTCTGTGCTTTTGCTTATGTTTATGATATTAATATAGTTGCACAATTAATAATTTGGCTAGTGATGTGTTCAAAATTATTTTGAAAATAATGCAGAATATTTTATTCCAATTTAATTTTCTGATCTTTTTCATCGACATGTTAGAAGCGAGATAAAACAAAAAATATTCTATGATCTTGGTAATATAAAGAAATATTTAATTAATTAAATATCTTATCCCAATCGCCTCAGTTATTGTAACGCATCTACGATATTACTCTTTTTACTTTTGTGGAATACCACGATTTCTCTCAATCCTCAATTGTGCATGTTGAAATAACTTCATAAGCAGTATTTCTGCTTAATTAGATATATATATCTTCGATAATAATCAATACAACATTTTTTACTTCGTTTTATCTGCTTCATCCAATTACTTTCTTCAAAGGAGCCATTTCTTTTCAGGTTTTATATTAGAGAAAGTGTACAGTTTTAGCTTTAAATTACATTCTAATTATAAACAAGGCATAAGCTTTGCATAATTGCGATAACAGTTTCTGGTTTCAAGGATGCTTTAAAAGCAAATTAATCGAAATTGAATAGTTTTAACTTTGAAATAAATTGCTTGAAGAGAACAAGCCTCTTTCCTGTTTAACGTAAAGTAAGAAAGAACACTGCAATAATTTATAATTAAATTCGGTACTTTGTGAACTTTATAAACTTTATCTGGGTACGTTACTCTCAATCTAATTGTGCTTTCTGTTATTCTTAACAGAACAAAGAAGATGTTAATATGTCTGATTTCTCGTTTTGACTTCGTATTAAAATTTTCCTTAAAACATGAAAGTATTCTTACTTGTTAAAACAAAGTAAACGTCAGAGCGTAATAATTCAGAGATAGTAGCTGAGCTAATTGACTTCTTAATTAACTCACGAAAAAAATACAAATTAAATCACTTTTCAAAGATAACAGTTTCTGGTTTCAAGGATGCTTTAAAAGCAAATTAATCGAAATTGAATAGTTTTAACTTTGAAATAAATTGCTTGAAGAGAACAAGCCTCTTTCCTGTTTAACGCAAAGTAAGAAAGAACACTGCAATAATTTATAATTAAATTCGGTACTTTGTGAACTTTATAAACTTTATCGTTTAAGTTGTCGAAAGTTGTAAGGAGTTTTCTGAAAAAGAGCCTTTGGCAAATAATAGTTGCGTGAGTATTATACTTCCTAGTCAAATGGTTGAATTGTTATGAAATTTGTATCCATGTAGTAAATAATAATAAGAAGAAAATTCTCTAAGACTGATTACAATTATCAATGCAAACGTAGCTAATATTAAAACACTGGAACTAAAGCATCAACGTAGTTTATTCGGTTCACCGCTTTATCTTAAGTGTGCTTTTCTCAGGAAAGCTTCTTAATTATTGACACGAATAAAACTCGACTGATTAGAAATTTCAAAGCTAACAATTCCCAACTAGATACAACAAGTGCGTTTCGTTCGACGAATGACCGTAATAGGAATCATTGGTCAGCAACAAGTCGCACGTTCTAGCATAAAGCAACATCGAGATTCCAGTAGAAGGGAGAACGTCTAGTCGAGCTTTCCACGATAATCATACACGCTTCTCTTCTCCCATGGGTTTCTCCATGCACCAGTTACTCGGCTGGTCGAGCAAACTATTTTTTATCGACGCTTTGTGCAAATCATGCGTGTGACGCGACAACACGTCAAACGACGCGAGAAACACAAAAGAAGTTGCGTAGCCATAGAGAAGTTCATCCTCGCAAGTGGTGCGAAAAGAAGTTGCGCCACTTTATCGCGTTACGATGACTGGACGGCAAAGTTCAGAACTTTTTCATTCTTTTCAGCGTTTTAAATTTAGAAGACCGTCTAAAAGAGGATCTAGGGAACACACAGAAATTTGCTCCATCAGAGGCTACAAAATATAATAAATCAATAATAAAATAATAAATATATTAAAATCAAAAAATCAACAAAAATCAATGGAGTATCGCCTCGTTGGCTGTCGTTGGATATTTACACGTCCTCGTTCGCATTTTCACCGACTATACGCGGTCTAAGTACCTGCCATAAATTGTTCCAACTCTGAGTAATGCTATGTGGCATCGACGATTCTTAAAAATATGAACATAAATATAAAAGAAAAAAATATTGTCGATAGGAGGAGAAATATAAGAAATTTTCTGTTTAGCATGGAATGGGCATGCCGTCGGTTGGAATTTTGCTTCACGAAATGATCAAGCTGATGTACCACGCGAAAGTGAAGGATCCGATATTCTTCAGGATTGGTACTTGTGGTGGGATCGGCCTTGAAGGCGGTACCGTGGTAATTTCCGAGGAAGCAGTCGATGGAATGCTGAAGTCGTACTTGGAAGTGGTAAGAAGTTCTTGTGGAATCCGGCATGTGACCATTCCCACTGTTCTTGCTTTCTTTTTCCCTGTTCTTAGCTTTGCAATGCTCACGCTTCGATCAAGCGAATGACTCGTCGTGTCTTGGTTGAAACGCGTTGTTCAAACTTCCAATCTTTTCCAAAGAATAGATGACTATAAATGACTATAAATAAGAATAAATGACTATAAATAAGAATAAATGACTATAATTCCATCGACGACTAATTAACAACTAATAGCAAAATAGCGACTAATTTCATTAACATTAAAAGTTCCTTGATCGTAGATTGTTCAAATGAGTAGGAAATTATTTTTTTATAAACTTCTATAAGTTTTCTGTTTCTTCCTTTGGTTTCATGCATTTAAAGTCGCGTCCACCTCTGACTGTTCCTTCTTACTTTTGTTTTAGCCTGTGCTCGGCAAAGTGGTGAGGAGGCCTGCTAAGTTAGACCGACAACTAGCTCGCGATCTAAAGGCTCTAGCACACCGTGACGATCCTTATGACACCGTAATCGGTAAAACGATGTGTACCGATGATTTCTACGAAGGACAGGGGCGTATGGACGGTGCATTCTGTGAATTCACGGAAAACGATAAGATGGATTACTTAAATAAGCTGCACAAAGCTGGCGTAGTGAATATAGAGATGGAGAGTCTATCGTTTGGAGCACTCACACATCTAGCGGGCATTAAGTCTGCTGTCGTCTGCGTAACATTGCTAGATCGATTCAAAGGCGATCAGGTAGATTTTCATAATTTTTATACTTAGAACGTACCATTGGAGATTTATAAAATTTCCATGAAAAATTACGAATTGGTCGACGTGATATACATATGCTGGTAGTTGCAGCGTTAGGATCTGTTATTGATCGTTTGTGCTAAATTGACCATTGTCTATGTAGGTGCTGGCACCGAAGGAAGTCCTGAATGAATGGCAAATAAGACCGCAACAATTAGTCGCACGCTATATAACGAGATATCTTCAACGAAAAGGCCGCCTCTCCTTAGATGGCCACGGATCAATGTGTGTGAAAAGCCCGCGTCGGTTCAAACTGGTGCAACAGGAATCTGAAAACTACGATTAAATTCGAGACGGCCCGACACTAAAGGAATTGCCAGGAAAATCTGTTATGGAGCCTGTTAACAGATGAATGTACTGTTAAAATACAATGAAAAAGCACGCATTAGTTGATTCTACCAACGATTAGTTTATTGATCGGGCGTCGTTTCTTTATATACATTCAAGTCACAAATATTATTGTTAGTAAGAAAAAAACGAAAGGAAGATGTTTTTTCTTATTTTTTATAAATTAAATTATTTAATTTTTTTTTTGTGGATAGGTTTTACGTACAAAGTATTTCTTGGAAAGAGTTTACATAGAAAATTAAAACCTCGATTACCATATGCGTTATAAACATACTTTTGTAAATCTTGTGTATTTAATTATCAATGTCGAGTTATTAATGAAATTTGACATATAAAACGAACTGTTATTTCACATATTACGCTGTTACTTCAGCGTCGTTTCCTAACGTGTTTCTTTGGTATTACGTCATTTTCTAAGTTTCCAACACTGCGTACCTATGTGTCGTTGTAGAATTTAATGTAAAATTTGTAAGTTGCATTTAAGTTTCACGATAGTTACAAAGGAAAAGCTCAAAGAGTCACAAACCTCATCAGTTTCGCTGCACATTATGGTGCTGTAATCCAAGTACAAAACAGCAAGGTATTAAAAAATATAATTACCAAAGTACATTATGTACATTGGTAATGACCACACTTGGCCACATATCTATTGTCCGTGTATTTTCTGAAAGTTTTATTTCAGACTGCGATTATAATTATATGCGAAGACATATGAAGAAGTTTAACATTTATCGACCAAGAAAGCTTTACGTTTTAATTACGGAAAATATCATGTAAATCTTGAAAAATTTTGTACACGATGTGCTGAAGTTCTACAACGGATCTATGAATGGTTTATTGTAGTCCTGTGGTGCTCGCAGTTTTATTAATTATGAAATTGATTAAGTACGAAACTGCAAATTCCTTTAGCTATGTTTTAAGGACGTATGAAATATCTTACTCGATAATGTTAAGATTCTGTGTATTAGTAGTTGATTAGAAATTTAGTAGCACATTCCACATAGTTAAATAAAAGCATGCTTTCGTTCAGCTGACGTTTGTGATGCGATTGAGGTTCTTTTACATATATGTATACCATATATTATGGGCGTATATATAAAGATAATCTCGGCATTCAAGATTCAATCGAGACTGGATTAAGAATTCAAAAATAAAAAGAAACAGATATAGTAACAAAATTTCTGTCATTATTTTCGTTTTATTCTTTGGAACTTTGCTTCCTAGTGCCAAACAATACATTTGAAGAATAATTTATTTTAATAAAATTCTTAATCCTGTTTCAACGTTACAACTAGTTGAAGTTCTATAACTAATAAACACGTTAGAATAGTTGATCACAAACCAGTTACGATTATCTCAACGCAAGAAAAAGGCAGATGCGAAGACTTCGTAAGAAGTTTAAATAGAAAAATAAATGTAGTTAACGTTTTTAATTAGTAGCTATATTTGCAAGAATTCCATGTTATATATATTTTTAAGGTGTGTATGTGTTTTTGTATTAATATAAATTTGTTGATTGAAGGATATGTCGACTCTTGTTCTGGAATAAAAGTAAGAAGTTGGCAAATTAAACTAGATATTTACGAAGTGTCTAAACGTAATCAATCACTGCATTATTATATACTATTGTAACGATGATTTTTAAAGGTTTATTATAAATGTAAAATATCTTACTTATTTTTTGGAAACAAGAGTTTAGTATTAGGCTTTAGTAGTATCATAAAATTTTTCATTGCTTTCATACGTACTAAATATTTTGTTAACGGAAATAAAACATAATGGTAATTATTTTCGGTTTTTTGAAGTGATGGAATGACGAATAGGAAATATTCAAAGATTTTTAATCTGCGTTCTCATGAACTCTGGATTTTCTAAATGTGTTCAACGAAAAACATTTCTGGAACGGACAAACCTTACATTTCTTGTAAATAGTTGACGAAAGTTTATTTTAGGCCTTTTTTTTAAACTTTTAACATCATGAAAAGTTGGATGAATTTTTTATGCAAAAACACTACCACGCGCTAAATGTACCGAATTTTAAGTAAATCATATCAACTAATAGTAATTATATTAATTAATAAATGTATTATTCATGGTGTTCATTCTTTTATAAATTTATGTATGGTTGTAGTAAAATTAATTTTATGTTTTTTATTTAATTACTGCTCCAGCAAACCGTATATTTTAAAGCCATAAAAATCTTAGAAAGATTTAAATTTTCTTTTTATAATACTTTTGAGTTAGATTGACATCGTTCAAATGATTGAACGCTAATGTTCGCTGATTGGGGAAAAGAAACTAACGCATTAGCACTTATAACATTGTATCACATGGTACGCACAATTGCCCGTTTAATGTTTATTGTATAACTTTGCATAAGAGTTCGTCGTAATTGTTAAATAAAAATTGTTGGTGTTACGATTATAGTTCAGCAGCGTTGCACACAGCGGTGCTTCGGTATGTTAATTATATTTTTGTGATTACCGATTTCCATGTTGTATCGTGTTTACTATATCGTAGCTAGCAATGTTATATAATTATACGATATACCTTCATTGACGTTGTTGAGCGCCGAATGTAAAAAATAACCTCCGTTATATTAAATTCGCGGAGAATAAGCGACAGAACTTGAAATCGAATTTGTTTCAACGCGTTTATTCCTGTTCGATCACCCGCGTAATCAGATAACGATCAGCGTTGACGCTGACTAACCTTAGCACGATTAGTGATTTGCAAGAAAAAAATCGAAATCCACGTAGACAAAATTTATCAATCGATGTATGAAGTGTCTTGAATCGATTTCAATGTTCTGCCAACAGCCTAAACTATATACAGATACATAATTTAGAAAAATAGATCTTACAGAGTTGAAATTATCCTTTTATTCGATAGTAGCGAACCAAGTGACTTGTACAAAAGCGGACACGCATTTTCTTCCTCGTTTCACGCGTGCACGCGTATATAAGCATTTTTTATAACGATATTCAGTCTATTACTTGCAGTTCTGTAACACGAACAGATCCGATCGATGTCGACTTTTGGCTTTTCAGGGATTAACCGCGTTATCTGTCGCAGTTTCGCGTTGACGTTTCGCGAACATTATGGTTCGCTATTCCAAGGGATAACGCGATTGGCTCTGTAAAGCGAGAGGCACGACGTGCATCGTGAACCATCGTGAAAGATTAAAATCTAAAATTGGATTGATTGAATATATTTCGAAACTATGGTATCTCGAGTTGCCTACATTAGAGATTAATGGGAATAAGTTGAGTTTACACTATTACCTGTATGTTTTTGTTTTCTATAAACAACGACATATCTGTGATGCGTATTAAGAAATTAATGAGAAGTATTACGAGGAGTACCAAATGTTATTATACATACACGTATTCAACTTAAAAAATGACTTTTCTCAGTCGTATACACATGCCTATGACGTATTGTCGATACTTATTGTCTATTTATTAATATCCTACTATTTCATGAGAAATAGTACTACCATTTCGTGAGAAATTCTTCACTGTTATATCGGTATCTTTTAACATTATCAAATTACTACTTAATCGATGTAACATCGACGAGAAAGGTGTTTAGCGTAAGTTCATTAATATTATTCAGCTATCGCTGTCCTTTCACTGTGAACGTATTTATTTATATGCAACACTATTTATGATATAACTAATCTGTCTTCTTTTTTTAGAGATCAATTACTCTGACAGATGGATTATATATATATATATAATGTACATACATATACATATACATTATGTATATATATATATATACATAACATTATTTATTGTGCACTATGTTATAAAAGGACAATAAAAAAGGAATTAATACCACGCAGTGTCTTTTATAGAGTCTTAATTCTCACGTTATTATTTTAAATCTAAAAGATATCTGTAAGCGCAATTTCCATTTTAATTATTTAATTGATAAACAAAATTAAGGAGCGTGTCTTTTGAAAAATACAAGAATTTAGCCAAAGTTGTTTTATTTTCTTTTTTTTTTTTTTTGTACACCTTATAAGCAAGTGAAAAGAATGTAAATGTTTTTAGTACTACATTGAACGATACCTGTTTTACAGACGCCTGTCCATCGACGACGTAAAATCGATTCTTTAATCCTGCTACATCCTTGGAATCATCTTTTTATCTGATCGTGTCTGTTTATCAGAATATTTCTTACGATCGAGGGAAACACCAGTGAGGATCGTTATTGATATACGTAATTTTTCGTTTCAGTTTTGTGTTAAATCTTTCTTAGAAGATTTAAGACCTTTTGCTCGCTGAAGCAAGAACCAGATTGCAGCATTTACATCCGAGGGACGACAGTTAACGAGCAGCTCTTTGAGGAAATTAACGTAAGTTTTGAGATTCATCGTATTATTAATTTCAATTACTCGTAAATAATACGTCATCGTATTTCTAACGATACTGTTATGATGTCGATAATGACGTAATATGTAGAATGGGAAATACAAAAATATTATGTCTGCAAACATTTATTCTAATATAAAGTATCGAATAAAATACGAAATTATTTCATTTGATAGTTAAGCAATAAAAAAGTATGCAGGAAGATCATTCATGTAAATTAATGTATAAGTATTTGAAAATATCTAAGTAAATATTTTATTAGAATTATGCCCAAGCTTGCTACGTGCGTGTTGCACGAGATTCTATGCAAACAACAGATAACGAATAAAAATAAGCAGTCAAATTTTATTCGCCACTAACCAGAAAATATCCAATCGAACAGGTATTTATTCAACTAAGAAATTATTCGTGCGAGAATTTATTACAAACAAAATGTAATCGTGCAGTTTATTCGAATACAATTATGTATTATGTATAGATATTTATCTGTCACATCGAGGATAGACGTGGTACTAGACAGTAACGTTAGCTTTCGTAACTAACCTTTTTCAAATTCCACATTAGAAAGTTTATCGTTCTTTGGTAAATTACTCGTTTGATAAATTAACCCTTTACACTCCTATGTCGAGTGTAACTCGACATCAGTTATCTTAGGAGCTCTTTTGTTCAGTCTCACAGTTGACATTCTTTCAGCCCCACCTTTCTTTGTGCAACATGCGAAAGAAAAGCAGGATTGTATCCTGGAAATTGTTTCAACATATATCGTACACTTAAGAATTACAAAGTACAACAATAGTGCGAATAAAACTGGTATTTACGTGAATTTGTTTCTTCCTTTATTTATTTAAATTGTCTTGTTTTTTAGTTAAAGTAAATTTCAAATAAAACACTTAAAAGAGTTGGCAGCTGCTGGTAACGAAATCGAAAACCGAGTGCAAAAGGTTAATAGTAAGAACTGTACTAATATATGTATACCTGTGAAAAATTCAGTGGAAATAAACGATCATTCGTGTTCTTATTCGAACGACTCTACAATCGTTATTCAAACAGGTAATAAAAATAAATTTGTAAGATTAAATTAAAATAATTCATTGCGAATAATAAACGATAAACCCACGGATAAACTTATGAAATTTATTTCAATCTCTTACTCTGACAAGTATTTATCTTACTCTAACAAAGACTTATACATTAATTTACATGAATGATCTTACTCTAACTAATGATCAACTCTGCTACATGCATATTAACACTTTACCGACCGATAGCCGATTAATTCGTTTTTCGTCGCCTACACTTACCGACCGATAGCCGATTAATCGGTTTATGTCTCCGACGCTTACCGACCGATAGCCTATTTATCGGCCTTTTGTCGCCGACAATATTTCTCATTATTTGAGCAGTAATTTGTTATTCAGTACTAAGGTAACTTGCTCAGTTTCGTCAACTGTCCTAAAACGCGAGAGAAAAGTAACTGAAGCGGTTGATATGTTAAAAGAAGCATATGGAGTAAATACTATGAAGCCACTAGTCATTTACAATAGGCTGAAAAGGTTTCACAAAGGAACAGAAAACGAATGGAAGGTGAAGTAGTTATAAATTAATTTTTGCCCTTATGTAAACGCTTATTTTTAATATTCAACTCTGATTCGGTTGTAAATAGCTTTCCATTTGTTTCCATCATAAAAGATATAACTTAGGAAACACGAAGCTAGCACCCCGCTGGGGGTAGCCACCCACATGCTATATTTATTTTATTTTATTTTTTAGTTACCAATGAGATATAACACTTTACCAAATGTCCTTCAGGACAAATTGTAAAAACCAAAATAAAATAAAAAAAAAAAAATTTGTTTCCATGCTGTTTTCAGTTGCTGAAGTTTCTTGTTCATCGCACACTGAACAGTCTTCTTCTATGTCCTATTATCTATTTCTTTTTTATAATTTTTTTTAAAGTCTTGACATTTCTATGGTAAATATTTATCACAGAATAATACCACGTACGGAATACAAAATTATTGTCAAATTTGATATGCTTTATCTTCCCTTTTATGACAACTTTACACAAAACGCTCTGAGATGCTTTCTGTCCGAGTTTTAGGGATAACAAGTTTAGATGTCGACTAATTGACTAACAAACCGAGATGTATTCTAGTCGAGAAGACAATAGCAAGTAAAAATCTGATCTGTTATGCGATATTTATAAAAATATTGATGAGTATTGACCGTTCTCCAGCAACGGTTACTCGAGGGTGAAGTTAGGAAAGTTCTTCCCGTGTTTTATAGCAATGAGCAATAACCTTAAGAAACTTCTCGAGTTTTAAAATGTTTGTAACAATGGACTGTAAAAAATGCTAAATTTTGCTAAGGTTCCTTAGGATTATCATGGGCCTGAGTCGATATGTCTCAACAGCTGGTGGCTATCTTGAACGAGGGATGGATTGTTTCATGACAAGCTTAGGGATGTAACAGCTGTTATTATTTGTTATTACTGATTTTGTTTGTCATCTGATCTTGAGATAGCCTTTTCTTCGTACTAATTGCATTTATTTTAAGAATAACTAACATATTTTGTCAGACGGTCAAAATGACCGCTCACGGTATGCAAGGCAGAGTACAAATTTTTCTCAGAAAATAAACGAGCGAACTAAAATTAAATACCGACAAATATATGGTATGCATGTCTTAGGAAAAGTCAGAAATTATGAAGCTTAAATCCGGTTAAATTTGTGCAGAAGGTCCGTCAATTTGACCGCGCCGGTAGGTTTAGTGACAATCTTCCTCATTATTCGAGCAGTAATTTGTTATTTAATACTAAGTTACCTCGCTCAGTTGCGTTGTTTTGCAAGCTCCCACAGTTTTATACCAATTTGAAAAGCGATGAGCAAAAAGAATATAAATATAAAGCGAAACAGAGCCGGCGCCAGGGAGAATCTGCGCCTGAGCTTCCGGTCGGACAGCTCTGAAAGTGTTGATCAAGGACAAATGACACAGCTGTTAGTTTAAGGATGCAAAAGATGCACGTTTATTCGGTAAAATAATGTACAAATAAATAGTTGTGTGTTGGGGATGAATACAATGCTTTTCATCGATCTTCCTCGCCATCGCACATCCGAACGTGCAGTATACACGTTCTCTGTGCTTTAATGAGTCTCGCAAGGATCGATTATCGTGTCTGTTTCCTTCGCTCGCTCGTTTTCTCACACTCTCGCTCTCTCGCTCTTTTTCTCAAATTTTCTCAAGTACATACTCGCATCGGTGTCTCGTTTTATTCATTTATTTCTTCTTTATTTCTCGTTGGAAACGAAAGTGGAGGCTATAATATACGTACAAAATTTCTGTGAGAACGACGTCGTCCATAGTATTACACGAAAGACTCGATAAACGACGATTCGTCGTCGAGCCAGGGTGTAAAGAATTCGTCGGATGTTCTCTTCTTTCTCTTTTCCCTTTTCTCTTCTTTTTTTCTTTGTTCAAATGTTTTTCACGATATTCGAACGAACAAATTGCCGTGGACGTTTATTTCACTCGTTTTACTATGGATTCATCGAACGACGTCAATCTTCTTTATTATCAGTGTGGGGGCGAGGGAGGAGTGTACTGTTTATGTTCCTTACTGTACTGGAGCTTTTAGTCATATATAGCGATAACCATTAATATATGCATAGGTCTTTTCGACACAGATACCGAGTATAGGGCATACTATTTTTTACCTTTATTTATTTATTTATTTATTTATTTTTTTCCTTTTAATTCGATCGTGGCGATGACAGTGGTAATAACGACGAGTAACAATAATCGTAGCAATAGAAGTAATTAAACGTAATGATAAGAATAATAGCAGTAGAACGACACTGATTATTAACGTTAACGATAATCATATAATAATAATAATAATAATAATAATTGCAACAGACGTACAAACTAGGCTAGGTGGACTTTCATAACTGATCCATACATTTAGGGACAATTATAACGTAAGATCATGCGTCTTGGATTTACAAAACGTTCGCTGGATCGATCAATCAACCATCGACTACAAACCTCGTCCGCGTTTTTCTCAAAAAAGCCTCAAGCACAAAATGTAGATTATTCGGCAATGTTACCTATTTAATTATCAAATTGAAATATAAAAACGAATCTAATACACGTGTCATTGCTTTACATGTAAATTTGTCAATATTTATAGGATGAAACGTAGCCATCATCAAAGGAGATTCTAAAAGTCTGCACTGCGGATCGCGATAACGAAAGTGAAAATTCAGATTCGGATGGCAGGTGGATGGTCTGTAGTCGAGGGTTGACGATCGATAAAAGGAAGAGGAAATAGAGGTGCCTCCGGTTGGAGATGCCTCCGTTTACGACCGAATTCACAATCGGAAAGGTATCCCTTCTTCGCGATGCTCAGTTCACGTTAGCAACTGTACGCTCGTGGAAAAGTAGGCCGTATCGTATTACACCGCTACTTCCATCTACTTGGTATAAAAAAGAACCGTGGAAAACAGTAGTAACCGCTGTCGATATAAAAAATCGTTATGGCGCTCTCTATATCGGTTATTGATTACGTGATCGTCGAGAGAAAGTCTACGTACGGCCGTTGTAACATTATTTACGTACACTAGAAACGGGGGTGGATTTGTGGAGAACGGGGGATCGTTTCGTCGTATCTTCGATCCAAACGGAAGTCCTCGGTTCCTCGACAACGATCGATCGACTCTGGCCACGAAAATCGCCACTACTGATTTCCATACAAATAGATTTCAAAAGATCGATTCGCAAACTATACATATATACTCGATACGCAAGCATTTTTCGGCAGCACCTTCTTTAATTTAATAATTTAGCGTTAGTTATTTTCATTGTGTTTTGTTACCCGTTTAATATTTATCTTCGACTATTTCTTTTTCTTTTTTTTTGGGACGATGACAACGCGTCGTTCGTCATTTCGAAATTTCTGCTTAGTATCGTGTGCCACGAATGGGCAGACTGATACAACGATAGGTCCTTGGATGCGGTCATTTTTTGACTGTGTTTGCTTTTTTTTTTTTTTTTTTTGGTACTTGGATGTTCTTAGTCTAGGTGTTTTAAAATATTCAATGATCTTTTTTATTCTTACCCGCTTATTGGAATAGAATGTGTAAAAAATTGTATGATATCTGTATACTTCTTAGGGAACTATTAAGATAAATTATCTTTGCAATCATTTGAGACAATCGCTCGTTTTTGTAGTGTAACAGTTTGTTTAAACGAAATGTTACTCCAGCCAATTATCTATCGACACCGATTCGCGTGTAAAATTTTCACAGCGTTGTTAACAACGTTCGTCCGTTAACATCGCGGGAGAACGAAGATTGTAATTGGAAATGATCTCTAGCGAATTCGAGATCAAATAAATTTCCCGGCATTCTCAGGTCGAACGTTCCTTTGATATTCTTGTTTAAGTGGCGAATGCGAAAGATTGCATGTGTCTGACAAATGGCCATAATTGAAGTCATTAGAGACGTAATTTCTCTGAACTGATTATTGGTCAATGCTCCCGCGATAAATTACGAGAAAAGGCTATTAAGAAATTACTTTTACGAATACCACGATCTCTTTGCTCGAACTCGTTCACCTCGAATATCTTGAAATTACAACGACGATCGAGATTCCTAGAACTTCAGGATATTTCCTAACAAGTACAGAATAGAATATCGTCGAAAAATGTAATTACTTACAATGGGACACTTTGAACATTTTTAATAAGTTGAAGTTTCATTTTGCCACACTATTAACGAACAGTTTATTCATCTGTCCATATAAATATATTCTGCAATTATAATTCTCGTGAAACCTTACTCGTCTCATTAGGCTACCGCTCGTATCTCGAGTTACTTTTTATCCTAATTAAAATTCATCGATGACCTCGAAGATGTACGTTGACGAATAAAAAAGTGAAAAGTTTCTGAGCGAACTTTTTTACGTTTTACGAAAACCTTTCACGTAGCACTGAAACGGGAAATTACACGCGTCAACGATAATTTTCTAATATGTTCCTTAAAGCTAGGAGATACGTTAACTATAGGATGATCGAGTGGAGCGAAAAGACCACTCTGAAAAGGCGTAACAGCGTTGAAATTGTAAAATGTTCTTCGCAATGTTTGAGAACCTCCCACCGTAACAAACGTCACGCGATTTCACTTTCAATTGATCGAAGAGCGCCTGTAAAAATACCATGAGCGAGGCTGGAACGAGTATTGTGGAAATCAAAGACAACCTATGCATTGACGTAATGCAAATTTATGAAAAAGGAAAATGTATCTGCAAAGAATCCTCTTAGGTGCGAAGAAAGCCGAATGCCACAGACAGGAGCTGAAAGACAATTAACCGACGTCCATCGGCATTGCCATTCCAGCACTGTCGATGACCATTTGGAGCGTGAAATTGTCATACTGCAGTGTCTTCATTGGAACGTAGAACATGTTCGAATAAGAAATTAAAATTCTTCAGCTCTTCTGCCACCTATGGTGTTTTCTACGAGCGCTCTGGATCTCGAAGTTAGGAGATCTCATCTCGCTGTTTCACAGAGCTTGGGAAGCTGGCGCCGAACGACGGACAGATCTTTTGAAATCGCTTTGTCCACCAGTCGCTTGAAACATCGGACGATCGGAATTGAAGCAACATCGCGGTCGCGTTGAATTTCGAAAGAAAAAGAATAGAAGAAACAGCTTGCACGAAGAAAATCGGAATGACGCATGCGGAAAACCGGGCTTAGGGTGGGGTTAAAGGGGACAGTTTCCACCGGCGTTACATGTGAATTATAATCGTACATCTACCGTATATATGAATACGTACATTGTATATGTAATTCCATCGTATCGTTTAATCAGCCTCTTTCATCGACAGCTATAAAACCGATATTTGAACAGAGATCGCAGTTAATAATTAGCGTCGCGCGAATATCGCGTGCATGCGACTGATATAGGATCATTAACAAGTTCAGATTGGGTGATCGCTGCCACAGACATCTAAGAGCGTCCAGCTGATCGATCGCGATCCTCACGTGGATCGCCGATGTTTTTGGCCGATGTTTCCTGTGTTGCTTCACTCTCTTCGCGTCTTAAATGGTAGTTTAATTAATCGCTTAAAATCATAATTAATAACGCCTTAAGTTGCTACGCTTTTTTTTTCTATCACAATATTTCTTTTTCTTTTCTCTCTCTCTCTCTTGCGCTCGCTCTCTCGCTCTCTCTCTCTCTCTCTCTCTAGAAACAGAAACAAAAAAAGGGTGGGGGCAATGAGAACGTCTCGTCTCGTCGTTTAGTTCTTTCGAATCCGCAAAGAACGAAATCCGTTCGCCTAAGTTACGTTAGGTAGACGCGTGAAGGCGCGTCGTGATCTTCCGTTTCACGAGCGCGCGTCGTATGCTTCGTCTCGACCCCGGAAGAAAGGAATGCATCGATTCGACTCGCGTATTGAGCATACGTTTCATCAGCGAAGCTTCTTCGATTCGATGATAACGAGGATGGCCGTGTCGCGCGCTTCCAACACGCCACGCGTCTATACATGTGTGTATGTGTGTGTGTATGTGTGACGAGGAATAATTCTTAAATAATTAGCAACAAGGTGTTCTCTTCCGTTCTTTCGAATCAGTGATC
This sequence comes from Bombus pascuorum, assembly GCF_905332965.1. NCBI lineage: Eukaryota > Metazoa > Arthropoda > Insecta > Hymenoptera > Apidae > Bombus > Bombus pascuorum. The sequence goes on from NC_083494.1 coordinate 2,785,952, forward strand.
ATCGTCATCTCGGTCGCAATTCCTGTCGTTGGATGATCGAAAGCGCACCGGAGACCGAGAACGTCTCGCGAGCTTCGCGTATCGCTAAACAAGAACTCGACGCATCTTTTGGCACACGCTATTTCGCACGAACAAGCGCGCTTGCCTCGCTGAATGTAACACGATGAACCTCGACCTCTTTCCTTCTTTCTCTCGTTCGTCGCTTCCTATCCGCTCGCAGACCAATTTTAGGTCGATCACCGATATCATCCGTTTGGTACGCGGCTCCTTCGCGCCGAATCGTCTCCGCTCTGCGCCACTTTGCGCACGATCGTCTCTTCCTCTCGCCAGTCTTCCCTACGGGTGCATGAACAATCGCCATACAGCGAGCTACATACGAGAACGTGTACTAGACCGTTACGATTAGTGTAAATATATTGTCGGATATATCAGAGACCAGTGTTCTTCCTCTTCCGTAATATGTTTGTGGCTAGCGGCCGGATTCTGCACGATCGCGCGGGATTAAATGCAGTTGGTAAAGCAACTTTGATCTTCTCTTCGATCTTTGATTCACTCGAATGTATCAGATTGTTTTTTTTTCTTTCTTTTCTTTTCTCTTCTCCTGTTCTTGAGCAACGATATATGTACGACAGCATGGAGATATTTTTGATGGAAAAAGAATCTGTTTACGAGCGTGTTCGACCGTCCAACCGCGGGCGACGTGGAAATCGCTCATTTGCGCGATCATCGTGTTGCTTCGAGTTTGCGCAACATCCGAGCGATACTTCTGCTGGGTTCAATCGCATTTCGTATTTGAACGTACGCAGTCGTTATAGTTCATGGACTGTCTTTAAGAATTAGATTTCTCGCAGGAGACGCGTTTTTATGGAATAACATTTATGGTACAAGAGATAAACTCTCGTTCGGGGCATTTAGATCTCGTAGCGGGATCTTTGATACTCAGAATGGAAGAAAACAAAGGAAAAGACATTGTTTTTGTATACTATTGAAAATTTCCATACGATAAACTAGAGAAGATATGGACTAAAACACAGCATAGACAAAAAGTTTGGAAAAATTTGGAAAATCGCCCGCAGTTGTAGTCGAAAATCTTAATTCTCTTGCACGTAGTAACGAACGTAGTTGAATTAGAAGAATCAGTAGATGATGTACATGCTCGCACAAAGTGGGGCCCGACAAAAATAATGAAATTATATTGGAAAATATAAAATTACAGATTTTACTACAAAAAGTCGATTTTGGATTTTAAATACTACGCGCTGCTCTGCAGTTGCAAGCATTCTCAAATTATGATTCTTCCATGTTATATTTATATTTTGTTCGGTTGATCGAGCGAAATTTCGGTCTTCGAAATTGCCTTCCTCGCTTACGAGCCTCGTCATTCGACGAAACGGTTGCGATCAGTCGTCAGAATGGAATAGCTTGTTTTGCAAAATTCAAGATACAAAGTGACGGCTTAATCTCCATGCAAACCACAAACATTTTACACTTCGTGTCTCAAGATTCTGTTCTCAGGCCAACAGTTCCGCCGATCGTTTTCTCGTTTCACGTTTCGTCTAGCTACGTATTTACAGGACTAGAGTCTTATTTAAAATCTGCTGGTGCCTGCTCGGTCGCGGTTCCAATTGCGATCAAAAGCCGCATCGAGTCGAACGATGGTTGCGACCGTAAGTTTCGGCGAATCGAGAGAACGTGCTGCTGGTTTGGCGATACAAACGAAGCTAAAACTTAGGCGATCGGTCGAGCTAATTTCTTAGCAGCTTGCAGCTGATCGCGGCCACCGAGCAGACAGGCGAATCGTGAGCGACTCGTATGCGTTATCTTAAGTCTAGAATCTTAAAGACTATACGTGTAATTAGAGCCCACGATAATTTCCTACTCGAAGTAGTCGTCCAACCATGTGTCCTCGATTTAATTTTTCATCAAAGCACTAATCCACGAAGCACCATCGAAGGGATTTTTCAACGAATCCTAGGAGTCTCTTTTTCTCGATTAATTTCACCTAAGCGTTATTTGTATGTATGTGTGTATGTGTGTGTATGTGTGTATTATCGTGGGCAGAGATAGCGCTAGATCTTACGAAGATGGTGAAATTCGTTAATTTATCTAAAATGTGACAAACAAAAGAGTTTGAAACGTTCTTCCTCCATCGTTCCACTATCTTTGTCTATACCTTTGCTGATGTTCGTTCTTCCTTTTCTCATCAGAGAAAACTGCCTTTTAATCTAATTTCGTTCGCGTCATCCTTTTTCGTAGACGCATGTTGGACGATGACGCGCGAGTCATATCGGCGCAACGACTCGGTTATTATTCTTACACACGTAAGAACGTTTATTGTACCGATGCTGAAACAAACGGGGAACAATATTCCTCTATCGTCGTGAGACGGTCAACTATTCTAAGTAAATCACGAATGCACCGTGTAAAATCGAGTTCTCATCTTCGACAGAATTTGCTGCAGCAACAGTGGAATGACATTTATAAGTTTACATACAGTCGAATAGCAGTCGATGTTTCTTTGCGAATGTATAAGCATGGATTCCCTTCGATTTCTCGAAATCTCTTCTTTTCCCTAATCTCGCGCAACTTTCCCGCCGCTCTTTTTCGAAAGCACATGGCCAGTCTAGTGGCCGCAACGAAGTACGGATCAATTCGTTGCGAATGATTCCTAGGGGTCCATTGATTGTCGTATCTAAAGTTCTGATGGGGAAACGTTGAGTACATTCGACAGTATCGCGTCCATCGTACTTGGAATTCTTTAACACTAGAACAACCCACGATCAAATATGAGACCTGTACCAAAGGAGCGAAAGTAACAGATATAGAAAATTGTACATAATTGGAGGCAAAAGGCCACTTTGTCCATATACTTTACAAAGAATCACTCGAAATTCCGAAACTACTGCTTCGCCAATTTACAGAATTATTTCTAAAGGATCGTAAATTGGTCATTTTCGCCACTCTGGGTATTCTAGTGTTAAAATCGTTCGACTCGAACAGAAGAGTAATTCGTTTCGACATTGTATCTGGCTTCTCGACAATTTTGCCATCTTTCTGCAAACATATCCCAGTTTCCCATATTCTTGTCTCGGCGTGCAATCGAACACGAAAACAAACTGATTCAGATATTCGTCCGGTAGATTGTCAGTGAGCTTGAACATTTAAACCGCTCGATTCTTCGTCTTTGTAGCGATGCGGAAATTTACCAACGATCCATTAATACTGGCTTTAGAAACTTAAACTACACGGTTGAATTCTTATTCGCCATCGTCTTCTAGAAGCGTTACAAGCGATTACAAATGAAAGGTTTCGCACTGATCGGATCAGCCGATTATCCGAATCATCGCCGTGAAATTCAACGAGGAAAGCGAGGGATATCCGAAGCGATTCTACGTACAGCGTTACGCAAAGATCGTGGAATCGTTCGTTAAAAATTACAAACAGAACAAAGGCAAGGTTTATGCGCTTAGGTCCAAAGCCAAAAGCCGCGTCTCCGCCGAAGCAACACAACGAGGAACCTCCCGTTCCGTTGCCTGTTGTTGCTGCGTGTTCCACGTCAACTGGTACAATCACGTTGTTCACGCTGAGGAAATGTTCGCTTTCAATGTGTTGCTACGCGTTTCTTAGTTTTCATTTGATCTTTGCTGCCGCGATTCGAAGTGGACAACAAGCAGCAACATTCGTCACTGACAAACAGAGACATTGGACAACGAGCGCCACATTTTCCACAGACATAGATCGACAGGTCCTCGTCGTTGCTTCGGCGAAGACGCAACCGAAGGATCAACGCGTCGATCTTTTGCATTTCGTCTCGGCTAACGACAGCGACAGCGATCGATCTCGACGAAATCCTATGCATTCGGCCGCGATCTCAATTCCTGTTCTTGAAGACCGCCGTTTCGAAGCTTCCGCAGACTTTCGCGCAGAGAATGGCCGATTCGGTTTCTCGCTTGGCTTGAAACGAGAGTCTTCCGAAAGAGGAATCTTTCGAAATATCGCGCGAGTTTCTTTCCACCGATATTAGCTTAACTCTTTCACAATGTAAGCGTCGACAAGCTGGCAGATGCAGTTTTCGGCATACAGTTTCGTATCTTAACTCTGTGTACTCTGACGATATCGAAGACAGAAATGTGAAAATTGCTTCTCGTATCGTTTGCATCCATACGGTACGCTACGTAAATAAATTTACAAATCTTTAGGTACAGTCGTTGTTTCTTGCCAAAACCTAGCGTTCAAAAAGTTTCGTTGTAAAAATGAAAAATCCTCGGGACGCGTTAACATCGGCCAGAAGCCGAACACGCGCTTTGCTTAACGTTAATTATCCAATGAAAAGGCTGTCTAGGTTTGAAATTTGGGACTCTTCGTCGTGTTCTTACACCGTGAAAGAATTAAACTTGGACGATCGATGAACGCAGATTACTCTAAATACAGGGAATCTGACTTTTGCGGGTCGCGCTGTCGAGTAGTCGGAATTTCTTGTTTGTCCCATCTATTCGTCTACCTTCCACCTTCGAAGAGCCAGCGACGTAACTCGAAGAAAAATCACTTTTCCAAGGGAACAAGAGGCAGAGAGGTCCGCGTTAGTGTCTCGTATGACGTGATCGTGTTTCTTAAATTTATACGGTGTCCAATCACGCGAGGTTTAACAAATTACGTCTCGCCAAGAGACACGACGCTACAAAGCGTTCCAACTACAGAGATGTTGGCAACGACGTAGCAGTTAACGCGTTGCGCTTCCGCAAATTGTTAATCGTCTCGCTTTTTCAAAGAAGGTAGACGCATCTCGTGGGTCAGATCTTGATCAGAATCCTCGCGATTCGATACGCTTCTCCTTCGTAGCACGTATGCGCGTAAAGGCCACAGGTGAGAAGCATGATAAGTCTGTTATAGAAGAGAAAGATTTTAATTCAATACGTTGTCGACCAGTTTCATATTTGATTTTAGAATTAAATACAACGTTTTTTCATCTTCCTGAGCATTTAAAAAAGCTTTTCAACTGTTTCGTATGATCAAGTGACGTAGCAGTAAAGTAAGAAAAATTGAAGAGCGCTTGTAGAAGACACTGCGAGTGGCAAGGAACAAGCTTTTCAAAGAGGACAAGAAACTTTATGCGCTAATTTAATCGAAATTTTATGTGCTCCTCCTCTCAGTTGTAGAGCAAACTCAATTCCATCGATTGAATAACTGGCACACACCAAGAAACAATGAACCAATTTACGCTTAAACTGCACACTGCAGTGTTTTCATTAGTACGCGCAACGTATTCCACTAAGAGGTCAAGATTCTCTAAACTTTGCCACTTGCAAGCGCCCTTCGAATCGACTCATCATGTTTGCCCGCGTGGTCTTCACGATGCGACAGAAATAGCAGCGCTGTGCTGGCTCGAGCCGAAAGAAACGAAAAGGAGAAAAAAGAAAAAGAAGGAAGACGGGCCGATTTACGAGACATAAAACGAACGAACTACTAGCAGTTTGAAAGCGACTATGGTTGGACAAATCGTCGTTGTCTCGGCTATCACGCCGGCAGCGTGAATTATTCAGCAATTTGGGCTGGCGGGGCGATGCCGATGATCGAACGTTTGCCAATAACACGAATTAACTTAGCTCGTCCGGCCGTCTACTCCGTTTTAATTCACACAGCCGCGGAGTCTGATATCGCCGAACCCCTTGCTCGCGACAGAGATCTAACTGCCAAGAACGAATGGCCGTGGTAATTGCGCGCGATCATCGTCACGGCGTGGCAGCCAGATCTGGCTAGAAGCGGGCACCACGCCGTGACCGATGCTTGCCGCTTTCGAAACTCGAGCACCACGATCGTCCGACAAATCTCGGATGCCGGGTGTTCGTCGCGCAATCGAGCCTCGTCATCGTTGCTTCCGCCTTTCTCTTCGTTGCCGTAGCGGCCGCTTTTCTTTTGCTGGATTCCTAAATCGATGGCGGCTCCTTGTCGCAACGATGCACAAAGCCGTGTTGCTGCTCGGGTCATCCACTCGACTGCTCGGGCAGCAGTATGCTGACCGATTTGCGATTCGCAGATCCGTTACTGGCGTTGTTCGTGTTATTGACCGTGGCGAGGGCAGAAGGCGGTCGATGCGATGGAGCGACCACTCGCACTTCCGGCCGCGGCGAAGCTTCCCTCAGCGGGCTTCCTACATTCGCTAGGTCCTCTGCGCTCGTCAGCGTGGCCGTTCTGCGATAAACAATAGTCTTGATTAATGAAGTCATGAAGAGTGGAAGAAGAAAGTGTACAAATCAATGTATATGTCGTTTATAGTATATATAGTTAAGGAAGCTATGAAGAGTCAAGGAAGAAATTCTCCAGGTTAATGTGTATCTTATTTGTAGTATATGTAGTAAGTAGTATTTATAATATTTATAGTATATGTAATTAACGAAGTTAGGAAGAAGTAGAGAGGAAAGTCTACAAGTTTTTTTTTTTTTAATAGTTTATTTTTGGTTTTTACAATTTGTCCTGAAGGACATTTGGTAAAGTGTTATATCTCATTGGTAATAAAAAACATAAAATAAAATAAATATAACATGTGGGTGGCTACCCCCAGCGGGGTGCCAACTTCGTGTTTTCTAAGTTATATCTTTTATGTAAAGTCTACAAGTCAATGGATATGTCACTTATATTATACATGACATGTATAATATGTATATAGATAATGAGGTTTGAAGAATCAAAAATGGAAGTGTATCAGTTTATGCAGTGTTATTATTATACAGATAATAGTTAATATAATATATTTTTAGTATTATGCAGTTAATAGTTAATAGAAAAGTCTACAAGTGGATGGATATGTCACTTATATTATACATGACATGTATAATATGTATATAGATAATGAAGTTTGAAGAATCAAAAATGGAAGTGTATAAGTTGATCAGTTTATGCAGTGTTATCATTATACAGATAATAGTTAATATAATATATTTTTAGTATTATGCAGTTAATAGTTAATAGAAAAGTCTACAAGTGGATGGATATGTCACTTATATTATACATGACATGTATAATATGTATATAGATAATGAAGTTTGAAGAATCAAAAATGGAAGTGTATAAGTTGATCAGTTTATGCAGTGTTATCATTATACAGATAATAGTTAATATAATATATTTTTAGTATTATGCAGTTAATAGTTAATAGAAAAGTCTGCGAGTGAATGGATATGTCACTTATATTATACATGACATGTATAATATGTATATAGATAATGAAGTTTGAAGAATCAAAAATGGAACACCCACGCAGGCATTTGAACAGGACACTTGTACAGATCATACTCATTACTGTATAGAGAGTGGGGCTCAAAATATTTAAGGGATCATGGATCACTACCTATGTCTAGTCTGAGAGTAACTGGCCAACAATCAACAATTCTTCCATACTTTGTTAATTATATCACTCGCTTATATTTGGTTCTGTAGTTTTGTTTAATAAATATCACAGAATATTATTTTAACATAAACATTGTGTCTTCCACAGATTATTAATCTTAACTTTAAGATTAAATTCTAACAATAAATCGATCAGTTTATGTAGTTTTATTATTATATAGTTAATAGTTAATATATTTTTATAATAGTTAATATAATATATTTTTAGTATTATACAGTTAATAGTTAATATATATTATATTATATTGTTAATAGCTGATGAAAGGTAACTTTTAACTGTATATAAATATATTTTGTATCTCGAAAATTAACCCATTTTCCCGCTTTTCGAACATCTCTATGAAAATGCCTAATAGATGGGAGAAAACTCAATGTTTCTAATTATTTTGTTAATGATAATTCTATCAATAACGAAGTTAAACGCGTTTTAAACATGAAATAAACATGTTTTGGCCCAATATGAAGATAATTTTCGCTTTTTATTAATGTAATTAGTTTTCAAATATCGATTATTTTATTTTTTAAGTTTTAGTTGTGTTTCTGTAAGCATGAATAATTTAAAATACTACAGGCACGAACATATTTTAGCATATAAAATTTTTTCACATTATTATACATTGTTGAAAGTTATTTGCGAATTTACAGGAACATATATTTTGCAAATAGTAAAATCACGGACATCGAAGATATTTTGTCGTTCCAAATATGTATAACTTTCAATATTTGGACGAAATATCAGATTCAGAGGAATATTGAAACATTTTATTTATCGTGGATGATAAGAATTCTACCCTACGAAGATTTCGATTCGAAGATAGATGAACAGCCGTCGTAAAAGAGGAATTGAACCGTGTTTTCGCTGACACGTAGATTCTGCACGAAACGTAATGGGAACCGAGTAATAAACGAAGGAAATATAATATATTGAATTTATATATTAATTGTTAAATACAGATATATGTATTGTTTTACAGATTTTATTAAATTTCTAAATAATAATTGCAACTTCTCACGAATATTTCTATAATTCACTATTAATTATATAACAATAATTTGTTAATTCTATAATGTGTTAAATTAAACGTTTCTTGCAATTATTTTTGAGAAACTACCATAACGCTTCATGATATTATCAAATAACAAGAATAACTAGAAAATAACGAAGAATAATAAAAACTCAATTTATCTACAGTACATCCAAGTGATAATTAATTTTTTTTAAGCTTGTACTACGATTCGAAGAATTAAAAAATGGCAAGAAATAGGCAAAATAAGTAAACAGATCATGTCCATCTTAAATAATGTTAAGATCGAAGTGTAAAATGTGTTAATACTAGAACTACCGATAGTTAAGACGAAGCTATTTCTACTAAAACCAGACAAGATGACTGGTCTTTAAAAAATACGTAATAATAGAATATTTTTATATTTATTGATTTGTTACTTTCTTACAGAAGCATTTGGTATTATTAATCCATCTGCGACCATAATCTTTAAACAAGAGTTAACACATTTATAAAATTGTACACCCAGTCGTTTTGTCTGGTGTAGTATTTTTAGTATTAGCATCTAGCGATCGATCCGAAATTTTCCTGATAACTGATATCATCATATAGAATAATACGCAATAAAAATTTTAAAAACGTGTGGGAAGTTGTACAAAACGAGGAAACTAGTTAATTGGGGTTCGATAGACAGATTACAGCACCCTTTTACACTTTGACAAATACCAGTCATTTTTATTGGTATTGGTATAAGTATCCTTGATACAAAATTGTTTTGAGTTTGAATACATAAAAAACAAAATAAAATTCGTCATATTATTCTTTTAGTTATCGTTGCAAAAGTCATTACATCATCGCGGAAAAAAGACTTAACATGAAGTAGGAATTTTCAAATAAAATTGTAAAACGAGCCAATTTGACTGGTGTGGTAGTTCTAGTGTTAAAGAGTCTTACAGATCTTTAGATTATATATATATATACAGCTATAATTCTTCTTTAAATGCGGAAATACAGAATTTATTATATAATTTAATTTTTTTTTTTTTTTGTATGTGTAAGTTTAACGTCGCACTGCTTCGCGAGAGACACACTCTGTATTCTAGCAGCATTGGATTCGATAATTTAATTGCCTAAATCCTTTAAACCTTCTAGATAGTTGCAAATTTGTAGAGCCTGTATCGCATTTTATTCCGAGATTTGCAAGTAATTTCCCAGGCTTTGTTCGTTCGCTTCTAAATGACTGCATCGCTTTAACGGGGTCCTCTGTCTTCCTTAGTCTTATAGCTACGACAAGAATTGGTCTGGCGCTCTATGAAAATCAGTTTTCTTTAAAAGCGAGACGACAATGGCCCCAGAAGAAAACCATTAACAAGTGAAAGTCGTTCACGAACAATTGTGCTTTCGAGACAAAGATATTCCACCGGATTATGAAAAAAGTAGGAGTTTAAAAATAGATTCAATCGGTAATTGCATGTCCGTATAAAGATCGCGAAGGCCAAGAGTATAAAATCGACGTATAAAATCAACCTATGAAAACCCTAAATGAAATTAGAAGAGGTCCTGATATATGTAACTTCTGAAACAGATAGAAGCAGAAACGAAACAATTTCGATGACGAAGTAACGAAAAGACGACTTGAAAATTACACACAGTATTATTAAAACTACAAAATAAGGTAATGGAACTTTAATGCCTCGAATGATCTATATTATACGATTTTATTATATATATTTATAACATTATAAATATTATACTGTGCTGTTAGACGTACGTATTCCAGATTATAATATTAGTTGTCCGAAAAGTTTCTTTCGTTTCATAAGGTGATAATAATAGATGAACAACAATTTCTGTTTTATATTATTTTATTGAATTAGGTATGATCCATTTCGTTCTATTTCTATTATTATGTTCGTGCATAATTCAATAAACTAATATAAAACAAAAACATTGTGCGTCTATTATTTCCTTATAAAACGAAAGAAACTTTTCGGGCAACCTAATACATTGATCTGGATGAACACGGGCTGGTGATGACGGAAATAAAGATGTGACAATGTATTTGCCGAAGCGAAGTGCCTAATGAACCTTCAATATCCCAACGGTCCTTTCGTCGAATGTTCGAGAACGCCTAACAAATGCGTGGATAGTGGGGATATTGAAGGATGACAGAAAAAGAATCAGATTCCGCCGAAAGTCAAGTTATAAGAGTCTCAGTCTTGAAAAATCGCGTCTAGAGTTCAGAAGTAATTTGTAGCTAATGAAAAATAAGTGTTAAGAAATAAATCCTCTTCTTTTTTCTATTTTTATTTTTTATTTAGATCTTCGATTTCCTTTTTTATTTTACGTGACACAGGCGTCATCGATCTCACGACGATGGATAACGCGACGCGATTGTGAGAGTCACGTGACAGAGGCCGATGCAGGAAGCACGTGGCCCATCGCACGCATTCGAGTTCGATAGCTCGGTTGAATATGCAACAGCGCCGCCTTGCAGTTCGCATTCTAGATAGGTCAATATTCTTGCAAGCGCTTTGTGCGGCGCGCTTTTCGCTGATCGTTTATCTTGTAGCGTATGGCATGGTGCTCTAAGCATCCGCAGAACGATGAATATTAATCATCGGCGACGCGTACCACGGGATATCGATGCTGGCAACCTGGTTACTATTTTTTCCCAATGATTTATCGCATGCAACGAGAAATCGGATAACAACCTTGTTGCATACTTGCGACAGCTATCTCATAGATATAAGAAAGATCGATGATTTATCGCTTGCAATTGTTTAGCGTTAATGGCGCGTGCGAATATGTTTCCGAGGCTGGATAACTATTATTAATAACTATTATTTCTATATGTTTCATCATCCTCGAAAATGTATTTAAACAGACAGTTGAACTCTGTTATATAGAATTAATCTTCAAAATTACGAAAGATTAGTTAAACACACTTGTTATCTTTATCGTGTAAAAATTTCCAACATATACAGCAATCCTTGCATTATAAAATTATTAAAAGTGACTCGGTAGCCATAGTTCCTTTTTAGTTGTATAGTTGCTTTTGTAGAACCACGTGATGGTGCGTAATAATCGTCCAATGCTCTTGAAATGGTAAATATTGTTAAAGTAACAATATATAACGTTTTATTAAATACAAAATTTATATAGAACAGAATAACTATTTTATATGTAACAAAATAACTTGAAGCATTAACTAACACCGCTCTATTCTCTTATATATCTCAAACAGGAATGAATTTGTCGTACTGCACATTCATTCGTTCAATACATACACGATGCACTCGTCTCATGGCGTTTTCCCTTTGTCTTCCTCTCTTTCATTCCTCGCTCGTACAAGACAGATGTATATCTATTTTCTAACAAACCTAAAGAAAGTGACGAATGTCCTAATATTGTGGACATTTCTATTTAGCGATATTATTGAGATATGTGTAATTTTGTGTATTACACTGGATTAGCCGCGTAGTAATGACACACATATATGAGTATGAGTGTGTGAAGTATGTGCGTGCGCAGCGACTCGTAAAACACAAGAATGCAATGTTTCCTACGTTGGTGGCAAAAAAGATGGCGTGAGAAAAAGAGTGCTGAGACGCGTACAATGTTTATCTATGAGTATCTGGTAAATCACATATTATATAAATATGAAACTATTTTAATATCATTTCTACATATAATGTGAGTGTTGCTATACATTTATTTCAGCGACTAAGATCCACAATTCTCAACAGATATTATGGCCGAATGGCAAATTCGTGTCAGAGGAGAAACTTAACCTTTTACACTCGAGGACATTTTTGGTCGAGCGTAGCAGCTACTTTTGATGATTTAGCGTGTACGTGACGCGCGTCTCACAGCTAGCGTAAATATATTTTATATACAAATTAACTTACAAAAATATTGTATTCTAATAATTAGTCTATATTTAGTCTAGCATAAACAGGAACTGTCGCCTCTCGCTCGCCACTGGAGTTGCAGCACGGAACACCGCTTTTCAAGTGCAAAGGGTCAAAAATTTGCGGGAAACGATGCATCTCGTTCCAGCAGATTGTCTACATTTCTACGATAATTTCAATTAGCGACAGTAGAATTGTTAGAGTCGCAAATGGCTTCAACGTAGAACGCCTTGATTTTGATGCGGATATAACTGAATTTCCTGAATAGTATCAATCCGTAAAAAGTAAGCAATATTTAAAATAATATTAACTAGGTTACGCGCTATTTAATAAGCCACGGAAAAAGAAAAAAATAAACAAAGAGCAGAAATAAAATACACTCGATATAGGCGAAGCTGAATTCTGCTGGAAATCAAAATGTTTAAACTAACTTTTCTCGGTTTTAGGTCATTATAGGTCGGTAGGGTTCTGCACAAAAGAGTCTAATTATTCATTATATCAACAAGTCTCAACATTCGGTGGAACAGTTTTCAACGTCTATTTAATATGCTAATTCTTCAGTTCTACACTAATTCTTTACTAAATATATAAGCTGTTCGCAAAATTGTAGTACAAGCGGAAAGAAGATTCTGAAATTATCTTCATTTAAAAAAAACCGAATTTGAATATTCGTTAAGATCGTACGCATCTCCTGCCCACAAAGGTCCACAATTTTCGGAACACCTTGTACATATTCAAACGTTAAATTTCACAAATTCAAGTTAAAACATCTTCTAAACTAAAATAACTTTTCCACACAAATGAGTTAATTTCTTTTTTTGTAGGAAATACCTATATGAACTATACGATCAAATTAAAAAAAAGAAAAGCGTGTCACCTTCGTATAACCTCTAGTTGGCTGTCTACGAAGAAGCTAATTACACCGGATTATGTCAGCTCCGATACCATACAACCTCTGTTCGTAACATCTTCTCGTATTTTCGATACTTAGAGGAATAATCGCGTGTATGTACTTAAAAAGAACATACTGTGTATAAAAGTTTCCTAAGTGGCGATTTTCTAAGCTTTCCGTATAGTAGCCACTATGCGTAACATCCGTAAAAATGCGATTAATTTCTGTCGAACGACACGTGCTATTTTGCTGCTAGGATATTGGAGAATCTTTTTATTCGAAACGAATTTGACAGTCGAAAATCGAGCAGCTTTGACGGTTAACGAGAATATCGTTTACGCAGCTATAAAATTAATCGCGATAATGTTGTTATCACATTTATATCGTGCTGCTGCGTCGTTTAGGATGGCGCTGTTGATTTTCACGTATAATATCGTCAGGGGCGTGTAACGCAGCGCCTTGAGTTACGTAGATGCATTTGACGAGTTCCCCCAGTCCAATTAAGTATTCAATTTCGCCTATCGATTTCAATTTCTCATCCCACACCCTCGACGACGATGTGACTCGGCCGTCGTCTTCACCTTCCCATCGAAATAATCATCGTCGGCTGGGCGAAAAGCAAATTTCATCGCGGTCTATCGAAGTGTCGTTGAAACGTGAAACGTAAAGTCGTCGGTCCTTTGTTGTTTGCTTTCGTTGCGATTTCTTTGGCGCTTCAGAGATAATTGAGAGATAGTGGAACGAGAATATCGTGGAAACGCGGCAATTGTCTTGGTGGATTATGTTTGTTCTCGCTGACGAAACCTTTCTCGCAGAAAAAGAAAATATACTTATTCGTTTCCTTATGATTTATACTTTTTATATTATTGATTTATATTATTGATAGTAATATTTTGTACACGAAATCATGGCTTCGCTTATATCTTTCTAGGGAAGCTGGAGCATGTGCAATTGATGAGTTATTTTGCTCCTGAAATTTGATATTGTAAGATTGATAAATCGCTAGCAAAATTGTGAGATGCGAAGAAATATATAAAATCAGTTGTCAGTTCCGAGGCCTTCGAGTCCTCAGTTCTAAGAAAATATTTTCAAAAAAGAAGCAGCGACTGATAAATTTTATCAATATAGGTAAGACGCCACTAAAATATATGTAGTTATCACGTTATACATATAGGAAATCATTATACATACGCGATAGCTTCATAAATAATGATCGAAAATACATGATAAATATTTAAAACGAGCACAGAGTATTTTGAAAAATCAAATTAGTAAGAGATTCGGCGGATAAAATTAATTTTACGAATTTATGTTATATAATTCGTAGATGCTTTGGTGGATAAAATTAACGTTAAGAATTTATGTTATAATATTTAATATAAATTTCTACATATATTACATATAGCATATTTCTAATATAAATCTGTGTTTGTACACTGATCCCTCAACTGGTACACTCAATCGCATTACGTTTAATGACATTACTAGCAAGTCATTGTACGTGTACGTATTTTTTCTTTTGTACCGACAAACTTTATTCGCATTTTCACTTTCATTCGCGTAAATTGAAGGACGGGTGTGTATATCCCGGTTGAGATGAATTATTCTTCTCTACAATATTGACGTTTAGCATTAATAGCAATAAAACATTAGTGTAACACACACAGCCATGTCATATTGATACCGTCTATATCTCGATGTTTCCCAAATGTGCACCATAGACAATTGATCATTCCAAAAAATATCTGCAAAAATTTCATTCGAAAAATACATTAATGTACGCGTGCTTGAATTACGAGACTCTTTTTGCAAGGAGACTGGTCATACCGTTGTAGAAAAATAGCAGCTGGAAAACAGAATAACAATACTCAACATTTCTACGCATTCACAATGTCGAAGAGAAACTGGTACTGTTGTCGATAACATGCTCCTCTCGTTCACCTATCCCCTTTCCATTCTTTTTACGAAGCTGCATGGGATCGAGGGTACATTCAAATAGAAAGTTTAACACATGCGAGTAGTTGGCAATAAACGTTAACGAAGCCGCAGTTACTATTAGCCACGATCACGTCGATAGCCAAGGGATACAGTGAATGGATGCAGCTTTGCTTGCGTGTACGATAAAGCACGAGAGGTGTATCACTAGACTTTGAACAGTGTACTATATCAGCGCGGAATATAATTCTGAATAAATAACGAAGTACGAGCATTTGTACTACGCTGCATTCACTGTACCATCGATACAGCTTTTGTGTTTGTTATATACACGGAAATCATTATATCTTGGGAATGAACGCTCGAAATAAGATTCTGGAAGCTGGCGAAGTTTATTGATTCGTATGTTGAACATGTACTACGCGTACAGTGCTGTGAATAATTGCAGACTCGAACGTATTTTCCGCATTATTTCTTCGATATTTCCAAAAAATCATTGTTCATGTCTGAATATTGTTCAGTGAAGTTGTGTTTGTAGAGGGTAGATTGAACGCTATGGGATACGAAGCGATGTTACATGGCGAATTATTGTCTTTCATAGGCGAAATAAAAGACAAAAGACAATGTTTCAGCGAGACCGAAGCGTGCTTTCAAAATTTCCGGATAGAATACGAAAGTTTACAATAACAGGAAGCTACCTGTGGAAGATATCGCGCAACTTGGAAAAAAGGTAAATTTCCGCGTGGGCGGATATTCGAAACGGAACTTTAAATAAGTTAGAGGATAGCGTGCTTGGCAGATTAGTAGAAGTAATCAAAGATAAAGGAAAATCAACTAAATATCGAATGAGAAGGTAACGAAATTAACATTGAGTTTATATGTGTTCAGAGCGAGAAACAATTTTAGGAGAAAATTTAACTGTTTGCTGTATCTTCTGTTTTCTTTCATATTGTAATATGAAATTATATAAGCGATTTCACCGATTTTTGTTTTAATATTACAACAAACTTTAAAATAGGGCAGTGTTTATGATCAGTCGCTGTACATGGAACACAAATGCGTTCCTCATCCACAAGATTGCAAATAAATTGTTCATAGCAAACCCGCTAAAGATCTACAGGAACCTATAAGGAATCGTCATACATAAAAGATGAATTTTTCATAGTAAAAACACGAAGGATACAAGCAAAATGTACTTCACGTGTCTAAGAATTATCTACTAGATAAAAAAATGAATAATCCAAATTCTTCAGCGAAATTGAAAATTTATTAAAAAGGAAATACAGCCAGTTTTCCGGTCAAAATATACACCGTTGTTTTCTATAATTTTAAGTCATGTTACCATTTTAATGGTGTCCATCGTGGAGAAATGCCGACTTGTCTACGACAAGTTCCAATTATCGTCAAGCCCTTTTTTTTGTTTCATCTACTAATTGGAAGTGGATATCGGATAACGCGTGTTTCATCGATCGGAAATAATCTAATAATCCAAAGAAGGAAAATGTCTAGCGAACAAACTGGTTGCTGCAACGTTTTCCACCCAAGATTCGTCGTGATGTCTTTTGTGGCAGAAGCGCTCGGAAGAAGTTGTCACGCTGCAATTTCACAGAACGTTCTGCTTTGTCAATACGCTGTTGATTGGATCTTATTTAACCCTTTGAGCGCTGTGTTATTCGACGTTAAGCGTGTGCCGTGGGCTGCCCACTCTTTACGAAGAAGCACACCGTGGGCTGTGTATTTTTTACGAAAGAGCGCAAGTTGAGCAGACTGAATTTTTATTGCAAAATATATATTGATTGTAACTAAAACAAATGATGTAATGACCTCAGAAGCTTTAATAACCGTTTATTTCATTAAGCAATAATAACATGAACAATATAAAAGTTTGAAATTATATCTTTTAAATTGAAAATTTAATAATTTTGTATTGTATGGTAAATCTAAAAGCATCTGCGATTATATTTAGCGCAAACAGCGCATCTTCGTCGTGAAGAATGTTTATTATTTCCTTTAGTTGTGCAGGATGTGGGCAAATGCCTCTCCGTTAACCGAAATGAAAGGTCGTCCGAATGAACTCTTCCTCTTTTAGCCTTTACTCTGCGTGGTGGGTATTTTTGCAAAATATCTCTTATGAGAAGCAGATGAAAATTTTTAAGTGTTCCAGTTTTATTATTAGCATTTTTCTAAAGAATATATGAATTATATATAGCAAGGTCTAAGAGGTGGAAAAAATATCTTTTATACCATTTTGTGCTTTTTTGAAAGCAGTGAAGTTCTCTTTTTTTTTCTAGTTTATTTATTTAAATTTTTACAATTTGTCCAGAAGAACATTTGGTAAAATATTATATCTTAGCGAATAAAAAAAATAAAAATATAGCATGTGGGTGGCTATCCCCAGCGGGGTACCATCTTCGTTTTTTCTAAGTTATATCTTTTATGATAAAGCAGTGAAGTGAACTCAAAATCACATCGATTTTATCAACTGCGCCCATCAAGGCATTGCAGTCTGCTTTGGTTTGCCAGTTTGATAATTAATTTTTTTTGTTTCAACGAAATCATCAGAATGTCAGGTGGATAACATCTATACGTCTTTTTTATCACGCCACTTTAACGCCACTTTTAGCCTAAATTGAATGGTTATGTGAGAACGCATATATGCGTTTATAGCGCTCGAAGGGTTGTAGCGGCACATGAGTAGAGGAAAAATTGAAATCATGTTGTTGTTTTGCCTCGGAGTATCAAAATAATAAATAAACTCCGGACAAAACAATGTCGACGCTATGTGCAACCGTTAAACAAAGACAAATTTGAATTTTCTGACTCCCCCGTATAAACAAATGGACGCGATCGCGAGCGAATCAGTATATACAGAGTATTTACGAATTATCAATCAATATCTACGAGTTATCAGCGAGCGAATACGTTTGTACGAGCGTCTCTCGTCATTATTTATATCTATTAATTTATTTAATTATTTTAACCCATCTGCATCATGGCCCTTAAGTAACTTAACACGTTCGTCGCCACGTCGCACATATCTGTGGGGGGCCAGTCACCAAAGGATGGTGACGCTCTTCTTGTTCGAGTTAATTAAGTATACGATATTATATATAGGATATACAACATAAAAATATTAAAAACTCATTATACCATACTTTTTATTAATTTATATTCTGGATAATATATTACATTATTCTATATCGTATGGTATTTGTTAAAACATTCCAAACACACTTGGGCTGATTTTGGGAACTTCGAAAAATAGTTAGACTCCGTCATCACTACTCTCCTCACTTTCAAATATATTTTCACGCTGTTTACTGAACATTTTGAGGAGGAAAAAATCACCGATGTACGTCTCACAAGTATGCTTCTCGACTAAAGGAAAGATCTGAGATATCTGCCATGAGATCCCCTGGAATACTCTAGCTGGATAGCTTATCGCTTTCTCCATTTCAGAAATAAATAATATTTTCTTTACAATGAATCGAAGGGGATAAAGAATGAATTGAAGACGATAAACAATGAATCGAAAGCGATGGACGATGAATTCCCGCTTGTCGCTCTATTTACGTTCTGCGTACTGGCAGTCGGATTTGGGCCCCGCAGGAAACTTAGCCGAATCACGCTGGACAACGAACGTGTTAAGGGGACATATGAAGGTATCAGCGGCGTTTAACTGACGACTGGTCCCCATCACCGCGCGCGATCGGTCGTAGGTGCAGTAAATGATATCCGAATTCTTCATGCAGTTTATCGAAAGTTTACTGTTAAAAACGATTAGTAGACAATGTTACCTCGCAAACATCGCATCTTACATTCTTTATAACAGAAGAAAAAAGTAAAAATTATTTAGATTAAAATGAAAATTACGCAGATCGCGTAATAATCCGCGTTTGGCGATAGAAGACAGTCGCAGCGCGCGGATTAATCCGCACTTGGATGCAAATGGGTTAAATATATTTGACAGGTTGCAAGTTCTCGTTATTCTATATTACAATCTTCTACAAGTTAAAAACCCTCTACAGGGTTAAAGATATTTTTCCACGATCCAAATCATCCAGATCGAAGCGTTTTAAAGTTGCAGAAAGCAAATGTATACGACAAAGATATACCTTGATCGAGCAACTTGCGATACTTTTCTTTTGAATTTTACTTTGGAATATTTGTATCACTCATTTGTATCATTGATTTTTCTCTAACGATTTTATTTCTTCCCTTAACATTTCCCACCTTTCATTAATAATTTATTGGAGCGTTGTTACATTACCAAGAAAAATACTGTTATAAGTAAATAACAAACAGCAACAATTCTATATAAAATAATATCAATAGTAATAACAATATAAATAAACCAATACTGTTACTGGACTGTTAGCAAAATAAAATCAGCGTCAAATCAAATTTCGCAATTCGGAGAAATTATTCTCCAATACTCGATCATATTCGAGATCCAAATATTTGACATTTCAACTGCAAGCAAAAGTCAATGCAAAGGTTAACGCATGCAAATTAATTCTACAATTATGAACATTCGATGCATCCTAATTTTCTTCCACCTTACTTCGATTAACAATAGTCTTCGCTTTGGTATAACTCCAAAATACATAGTCGTCGCTATACCAGACATCGATCTCGTTTCTTCGTACTTTCTTTCGACTCGCTGCTACTTTTTTCTTTTTTCGAACGTGCACGTATCAGATTCGTTAAAATTCCCACTCTTAGGTCAATGATTTTTCATTTATCACGTACCCTTTCTATATACCGTATCCTAGTATCAACTTGCAGCGAACTGTGTTCGCTGCGTTACGGTATAGTGATTTATATCATGGTTCTACCGGTGCATCGATAATGTTGGAAAAAGGAACATCATGCGAATATATAGGAGCGAGTGTGCGTCTCGCTTCGCTTCGATGGCTTTCGTGTTTTTCCTCTGTTATTACGGACCACCTCGCTCTAATCGAATTCTTATTTCGTAGCGAACAATACGCTGGATATAAAACCGCGGGTGCAGAACACGATGCATGGAATGGAATATTGTACAGATCGTTTCAAAGAGTAGATATGGCTGTAGTTTACAGACGAATATGAATATGCTATGTACGTATTTATGCATCAGGTTGCCTCGTAAATTGACGTGGAGATTCTGCTG
Organism: Bombus pascuorum; assembly: GCF_905332965.1. Classification (NCBI taxonomy): domain Eukaryota; kingdom Metazoa; phylum Arthropoda; class Insecta; order Hymenoptera; family Apidae; genus Bombus; species Bombus pascuorum. The sequence goes on from NC_083494.1 coordinate 2,806,253, forward strand.
TGCTTGTTAAAAGTACACGAATCGTAAAGAATATTCTATGCAGGTAGAATTTAGAAGAATTTCATTTGCTACCTGTGTGACAAGAAATTGTACGAAATATCTAATGGCTGGTAAGATTTGGATTTATCGTAACAAGAAACATGAACAAATTGAGAGTTTTGTTATTGTGTTAAAGATATGCTCGCGAGGGACTGACACGTGTGTGCAAGAACGAACCTTTTTATTTAAATGATTCTATCACATCTACAGCAGATATCTCAATTTGTTTGATCTCATTATCGATGTGCGTAATTTCTCAAACATCTGCGTTACTATTTTATGGTAGACATAATTTATAATAAAGTTAAACTACGAAGTAGCGATTGTTTTATTACGATAGAATCAAAGCTGATACCATGAAAACGTATAAAATTACACGACTTACCTTTGCTGGATTCATTTTTAGGATTCATCGTTTATTAATCATTCCTTGGAATTAATGTTCAGAAATCAGACAGTTTTACGATGTGCACAGTTTCGTACGTATCGTAAAACTGGTTACATTTTTAACACACAACAAATACGGTATACAGTATATAAATAAAAATAAACAAATAAAATAAAAATAACAGACAAAATGAATAAATAGAAATGTAAAAATATATGTTTTAATGTAAAGCAATTTTATTGTTCGTGCTAGTAAGCAAATATCATATTTAAAGTATTCTATCTCAAAACCGACATCTTCCTTTCTAACACATGTAGATGAACGGTTTGGTGTGTGATTACCGACAAAATTTACATCGACACCAGTTTGACTGACACCAGTTTCATCCACATTATTTATTCACCGACATGTACAAATCACTGACAATGTTTTCGTCGACGTTCGTTTCACCGGCACAGAATTTTAATTTATATACAGGGTGCTCAGTGTTCACGTTGTTAGATCGTTTTTCTCGTAAACGATAAGAGGAATGAGTGAGTGGTTCAAAGCGAATTACATATTCACGGTATTCTTTTCGCAAGCGTTAAGGTCTGTGTGCGTTTTGTATACATCGAATCCTCTCGTCATTTTATGAAAAAAGCTACAGTGTTGTGGATATTTGTAGACTGAAACGCATTTTCTGCGTTGTTGCTTCAAGACTGATGGAAGTAATAAGAAACAAAGTGGAAACTTGTAAGGAAATTAACACTGAGTTTACACTTTTTCACGGCCAAAGATTCAGTCTCGCTATCGTGAAAATCTAAAAGTGGGCTTGAGTTTATAATTATTCACGACACAGTATATATTAGGGAAACATTGACGATGTTTTCACTCCAATTTTGTCGCATATCATATGAAGAAGAAGGAAAGACGAAGTACTTTTGTATTTGTGTTTCCTTTGTCTTACATGCGATAAATTTTACAAAATTAAAAATCCAAAAAGGAGAAAGAGAAAATTCTACAAAGTTAAAATATCAAAATTAAACCGATCAGTTTTCGACTCCGTTGCTCCAATATATTTTTTAAGGTTTCCATCAAAGAAGAATTTTTTTTTATTTAAAAAAAAAAAACATAATAATAATGCAACTGCGTAATATGTAGTTCACCTTGAACCATTCATCCTTTTCCTCTTTCATTTTTCCTCCTAACTTCACTTATCGTTTACGAGAAAAACATTGGGAACCAATCAATCTTGAACAGTGAACACACTTTATATATCTGTATATTTTCGAATATCATTAAAAAATAACCGAATCTGTCAAAGAAAAAGATATTTTTATCGCGTGACTTTGTTGATTATATATAAGAGAAAAATAAAAAGAAATACGGTAAAAATACGATAAGACAGTAATAAAGTTACCAATGATCACACATCAATCTTAAATGTATGAATACGACAAATGAAGTATCTTCCAAAATTATTAAAAACTAAATGTAAAAAATAATCGAGGGAAATAATATTTTTATCGCGTGACTTTGTTGATTATATATAAGAGAAAAAATAAAAGAAAATACGGTAAAAATACGATAAGATAATAATAAAGTTACCAGTGATCATACATCAATCTTAAATGTATGAATACGACAAATGAAGTATCTTCCAATATTATTAAAAACTAAATGTAAAAAATAATCGAGGGAAATAATATTTTTATCGCGTGACTTTGTTGATTGTATATAAGAGAAAAATAAAAGGAAATACGGTAAAAATACGATAAGACAGTAATATAGTTACCAGTGATCACACATCAATCTTAAATGTATGAATACGACAAATGAAGTATCTTCCAAAATTATTAAAAACTAAATGTAAAAAATAATCGAGGGAAATAATATTTTTATCGCGTGACTTTGTTGATTATATATAAGAGAAAAAATAAAAGAAAATACGGTAAAAATACGATAAGATAATAATAAAGTTACCAGTGATCATACATCAATCTTAAATGTATGAATACGACAAATGAAGTATCTTCCAATATTATTAAAAACTAAATGTAAAAAATAATCGAGGGAAATAATATTTTTATCGCGTGACTTTGTTGATTCTATATAAGAGAGAAAATAAAAGGAAATACGGTAAAAGTACCAGTGATCACACATCAATCTTAAATGTATGAATACGACAAATGAAGTATCTTCCAATATTATTAAAAACTAAATGTAAAAAATAATCGAGGAAAATAATATTTGTATCGTGTGACTTTGTTGATTATATAGGAGTGAGAAAATTGAAGAAAACACGATGGTAATGTAACAGTCTTGCAGATGTATCGCTACAGGTGTACTATCTGCCAATAATAAATACCTGTTATATGCACAAATACGTAATAGAAACAACGATAACAGATGTTACCTTCTTATTGCCTGGTGGATTCTCATGCAGCACAAGCCGTATCGGTCACGTAAAAAATTACAAGTATACTAGTGCATATCATTGAAGAAACAATCCGTATTCTACAGCGAGTTGCGCGTATAAACCTACCTACATACAAATTTGTATTTGTTGAAGCATCAATACGTGACTGAATTTTTCAATGAATTGCTTTATACCTCATACCACGAGAATGTACGTATTTGAATTTATTTTTATAAAACACTTTACAACTGCGTCAATATCGTATTGAAGACACGAGTATCATGATTTTATCACTATAGTTTGAAACAATGCAGAAACATTAAAATATTGTTATATCTATTACTATTAAACTATTATTACTATTAAATAGTGTTATATAAACAAACAATAGTGTTATAATAGTGTTATTTAAATTATTACTATTAAATAGTGTTATATCTATTACTGAATTTGGATATTTCTTCTTTAACTGTAGGTTAAGGTATCTTAAGGTGGCGATGTATCGTTTCATTGGTAACATACCAAGGTGCACCTATTAAGGATCTTAGAGTTTTTGATTGGAATTTCTATGTTGGAATTACTCGCTGTTCCCCTATATATATATAAGATATATTTACTTGCAGTGAACATTCTGCAATTTTTATGTGTATTTCCGAATTGGTTTCCTAGAAGTGAGTCTCACTTCTAGGAAAACCTACATCTTCTCTAGTGTTTAATTTCTTTTTTTTTTTTGGAGTTTACAATCAATTCTCACTGAGAATTATAAGTAAATTATTCTGCCGTGGTACTATAACGTGAATAATAGATGATTATCGTATGTTTGGTTCTAGCTGAATCTAATGTTTAGATCTAGAGGGTAATGTGTTTTTAGCCTGCAGATCTGATCCGTCGTGTCAAGTAATTGATTAACTTGCAGGTTTTAGTGGTTGTTAATTCTTATGTTATACCTATTACTGAATTTGGATAATTTTCTTTAACTGTAGGTTAAGGTATCTTAAAGTCGCGATGTATTGTTTCATTGGTAACATACCAAGGAGCATCAATTTTTGATTGGAATTTCTATGTTGGAATTACTCGCTGTTCCCCGTAGTTGATTCCCATAGGTCCAAACCTAATACTTAATATGGGTGTTTAGTTTTTGGCACAACTATTCTCTTTACAGCGGCTTCTTTCTCTATTATATGTTGGCAAATAAGTGAATGCGGATTTTGTCAATACTACCTAATGACAAAATCAGCAATCACTTAGTTGCCAACCCAATAGTACCGCGGAAAAAATCGTCGACATACAGACAATGTGGACGATAAGGCGCAAATGCCGACAAGCCGAAATGGTCGGCAAACTTCAATACGCCTAACGACTATCAATATATTTCGGTATCACAGTCGTTGATCGTTCAGTTAGCCACCGGAAAGTGAAGAGTGAAGAGTCGTTAATCGAGAGTTGTGATATCACACTATTGCATTAAGTCCAAGTTAAATAATCATCGTTTTCTGTTTAATCTACTGTAATAAATCCATCTATCAATACATTATCATACAGGATAGAAACCACCTGAGATGTAAAACCTCAACTATATCAACGTAGTACCTCAACTATATCAATACATTATCATACAGAATAGAAACCATCTGAGATGTAAAACCTCAACTATATCAACGTAATTTCGAGATTCATGTCCCATTGCAGTACTAACGCAACACTATAACACACACAATACATCCACGAAAATTACCTTGTGTAATAAATAATCAAACAATTTCGCGAGTATACTTCCATGGGGGCCCCGTCTCCCAAATATGGATGACGCGCTTCTTGATCGAGTTAATTAAATATAGGATATTATATATAGGATATACAAGATAAAAATATTAAAAACTCATTATACCATACTTTTTACTAATTTATATTCTGGATAATATATTATATTATCCTATATCGCATGGTATTTGTTAAAACATTCCAAACACTTTTGAGGTGATTTTGGCAACTTCGAAAAATAGTTAGACTCCGTCATCACTACTCTCCTCACTTTCAAATATATTTTCACGCTGTTTACTGAACATTTTGAGGATGAAAAAATCACCGATGTACGTCTCATAAGTATGCTTCTCGACTAAATGAAAGATCCGAGATATCCGCCATGAGATCCCCCGGAATACTCTAGCTGGAAAGCTTATCGCTTTCTCCATTTCAGAAATAAATAATCTTTTCTTTACAATGAATCGAAGGCGATAAACGATGAAATCCTGCTTATCGTTCTATTTACGTTCTGCGTATCGGCGGTCGCATTTGGGCTTTGCAGGAAACTGAGCCGAATCACATTGGGCGACGAACGTGTTAAAGAAAATTAGAATTTATCTTTCACAGGCAAATTATAAACGAAAAAGAAGTTTGTAATTTCAAAATATAAAAGTTACAGATGGGAATATATCACAGCAGAGATACGCGAGAGAATTATTCATGGCAAATTGATTGAATGCCTTGAGAAGTCTGCTAAATAAAGATTTTCCGGTATTTTTACGATGTGAAATATACATGGCGAAATGTAATACCTTCTTTCGGAAAGTTAGAATCGTGTAACTTCGTTTTAAAAATAGTTTTACCAATGTTGCCAAGGTACAGAAAAGCTTTCACGTTGCGTCTTACGCTTTAAAGTTGGAACGGATGAACTTTTACTTCTAGCTCCTAACTTTACTCAAAGGGAAAGCTTTCCTAGGATTTATATCGTTTATAAGAAAGTGCCCATCAAATATAAATAAGAAGTTTCTTTCAGAAGACACGAATATTTTTCTTTGCTACGCCACTCGCTACTTCCAACTATTTAAAAAGTAAATAAGCGCGATAAAATAAAAATATCGTTTACCCTACTCGTAAAAGCGAGGTGAAATAAAAATAAATTTCCTACATCTAAAGTAAATGGCTTGTCCATTATTTTACCTATAAACATCTTATTTATTGCTTCAGTGATATTTTTTCGATAAACTCTAGGTGTAGACTATATATACGTTCCAGACGAGCTATTCTACTTTCATTTATTATGGTGTTTCTTTCTTTCAATTCATCACTTGGACAATTACTATAATCTTTTCATAGAACTCTACGTTGTACTTGATGATATGAAAAAATGTAGAAATTCGAATAACTTGGTAACTTTCTTGCAGAGAAATTTCTAAAAAGTTTGCCAAGAAATTACTATATCTGATATAGCTAACACAGGACGACGATTCTCTGATTAGAAAAGAAAAATCAGCTGATCTGACACATTGTTGCGACAAGGAATGTGATAACGCCTTCATCGTGGACGTACGATTCCTTTGATATCGTTGTATCGATCACGCTCTTGTTTTCACTTCTCACATATGCATATTGCATACATAAAAACATAGTGATCGCACCAATGACAGGTTTCCATATTAGGATCTCTAGCGAATAAATTGCATTTAGTTACACAGGGTCGTCTAAAAATCAATCCCTACGATTTCTCAAACACTTCTGACAGTAGAGCAATTCGTATAAAAGAAACAAACAATTGTATCAATGTCTTTAACGTTCCTGTAGAAAATTAAGTACGATAAAATTGACGAACAACTGATGAAAGAATACTAATATATCATTTAATGATGTGATACGTATAAAATGTTATAATTAATGCCCACGTAATTTTCTCTCTTTCTCCAATTTCAAACTGCGTCGCATGTATAATTTCATTTTATTGTTAAAACATAGAAGCCTTGTATCTGTTGCGATTGTTGGATGAACACTTAAGGGGAAGTTGATTACGATTAATGCACGTTGATTATTAAGTTTGAGCCAATTGATTTCCAATCTCAAATTAATCTTGAAATTGAAATTTAATGAAAACTCGTAATAATTGTTAGATAAACGCCTAAGACCAAGTTGATTATTAATTAATACCCGCGTAATTTTAAGTCAGTTGATGTCAATTTCAATTTCACATTGGTCAATTTCAAATAGCGTCACACGTACAAGTTCATTTGATCGTTAAAACGCAGAAACCTTTGATCCGTAATAATTATTAAATAAACACTTAAGGTGAAGTTGATTACGATTAATGCACGTTGATTATTAAGTTTGAGCCAGTTGATTTCCAATCTCAAATTAATCTTGAAATTGAAATTTAATGAAAGCTCATAATAATTGTTAGATAAACGCCTAAGACCAAGTTGATCATTAATTAATACCCGCGTAATTTTAAGTCAGTTGATGTCAATTTCAATTTCACATTGGTCAATTTCAAATAGCGTCACGCGTACAATTTCATTTGATCGTTAACACGCAGAAACTCTTGATCCGTAATAATTATTAAATAAACACTTAAGGTGAAGTTGATTACGATTAATGCACGTTGATTATTAAGTTTGAGCTAGTTGATTTCCAATCTGAAATTAATCTTGAAATTGAAATTTAATGAAAGCTCATAATAATTGTTAAATAAACGCTTAAGACCAAGTTGATTATTAATTAATACCCGCGTAATTTTAAGTCAGTTGATGTCAATTTCAATTTCACATTGGTCAATTTCAAATAGCGTCACACGTACAATTTCATTTGATCGTTAACACGCAGAAACTCTTGATCCGTAATAATTATTAAACAAACACTTAAGGTGAAGTTGATTGCAATGTAAGTAGAAGGAACATGGCACGAACGTCTAATTCATGGAGATAGGTAATCTTGATATACCGTTAAGAGTACGCACACTTCACTGACCACGAATCGAGCTTCGAGTTTGCACGTGGCTAATATTCTAGCACGTGGAATGCGGCCAAGCTATCGAATAACCAAGTACAATCAACGTTAACGACCGCGTGTACGATGTAAGTAGACTTCAATATAACAAATTACCGATAAATCTACGTCCTCTGGTACTGTAACGTTAAGTGGGAAACATGTTCACTGATAAACCGTGTTGTTAGTATTTTAAGGCTACCACGTCCTAAGAATTTTTACATTTTTAATCTTTTTCTCATTTTATTGAACGAAAAGAATTTGGAATATTGTTAACCTCTTAGGTACAGTTGAATTTTGTTTGTTGTTTCTCGCTGTTGTCTTGCTGGTTGTTTCTCTATACGGCGGAGTTTGACGAGAATTGCGTGTAAACGATACAATGTGCGACGGATAAATTATAATTATAATAAATTATAATTTTAATATATATTTTATTATATTATATTATATTATATAAATAATATTATATTATAATTTTTATTTATTTATATTATATTATAATTATATTAATAATAATTAATTAATATTATATTAATTATATTATAATATAATATAATAATTAATATTAATTATTATAATTATTAATATTATTATATTATTATTATTAATATTATATTATATTATAATATAATATAATAATTAATAATATAATTTTTATAATTATATTATAATTTACATTAATTATATTGTAATTTTAATATATAATAAAAAATATAATAAATTATAATTTTTCTTAAAGATACGATGCATATACTTTAGCTTAAATAATTTAATTTAATAATTAATATTACAATTGAGTGTGATATATTTTAAAGCACTGTACGACACATACAATTTGTCACAATTTTTACACTCATAGCGCGATAGTGTTTTTCAAATTGCTCTTCGTTTTCTATTTTGAAACTATATTTTGAGGTGGAAGATTCTAAAAAATTATGAAGATACGGATCGGCATGTTAAAAAGAGCGTCTAACAATGGTATTTTTATTTTAACGAGAAGCAACAATTGATACCTCACACTGGCGTATCAAAATCGAAAACAAAAACTATATATTCTGTCTGTATATCGTTAACATTGTTAAAAAAAGTGTGAAGCAAGACAAACGAAAAAGATCATTCAGTTCAAACGGAGCGAATGAGTCAGTAAAGTGAGCCACCATAGTGGCGCATCGTACCTAAGAGGTAAGAAAATGTTCAACCCTTTGAACTTCATTGTCGAGTAACTCGAAATTAATTTTTCTCACAAGTACTCCGAGTCGTACTAGATATTTTTAAATTGTCAGGTTAAATAGGTATTATATTTGGTAATATTTTTTGTAATTAGATAAGCAATATTATATATCCAATGCCATTAGCAAAAAAATTGTTTAAATTTCTTCCTATCAATCAGCTGTTTGATGAAGTACATTTTAAATAAAATACTTAAGACGATAGAGTGTTATTGAAAAGAAAATTAGAAAAGAATTAGAAGTTGAAAAGGGATAGCATAAGACTGAAAGGAGAAATCGTGCATACAAATAAAAAGTTTGTTTATATTTTGTTCAAGTTGAAGGTATTTTATAATGTTAAAAAAATACAATCGGCTCGGAAATAACCAAAAGAAACATAAGAAGGTTAATAACTTTTTTTTATGTAGGTTTTAACGACGTATAAACTGCATCTACGTGGTATATTTACCATAGATCTCCAACTTTTAATGTAACGTTGCTTATTTTATGCTGATATTATACTGATTAGATTCATTCTATTTATTAGAAAATCTGATTCGTAGTTAATAAATTGTACGTAATTACGATCAGAAATCTTTTAGAAACATTTCACAATCAAATCAAATAATAGAAGTAATAGCGACAGGTCGCTTCGGTTCTCGAATTTCGTATATTCCAACGTCGCTTTAGTTTCAACTGAAAAGAGGTTTTTAACATTTGAAGAATATTCAAAATATTAAAACATTAATATCAAAACCTTTGATACTTCAATAATTCTTCACGCGCAATTTTTCCATTATTTTCCATATTTTCCTCGAGTATAAGTAGAAAAATGGTAGAAAAATAGGATGATACAATGAAAAATGCCACATTTGATAAAATACCTGCTCAGCCATAATGTTTCAGTATCTAGTTGGATATCCTTTAAAAGTTGGGCTTATCTCACACATCCTACGGGCATAGCTATTCCTCGTGATGGAAGCGTTACGCTCGAGTAAAGCGATATTTATTGAACGCGCCGTGGCGGCGAACGAAGCAAATGAAGAAAAATTACCTGCGTTGCGGAGGCGGCGTAGGCGTTCTTGATAGAGGAAAACTGGCGACTTCCCTCGTCACCGACAGCGATCGAATCGATCCGAATGTTTGGTCCGGAGATAAATTGGCACCAACACTTTGCACCATCCCGCTACTGAAACAGATCGATTCGCTGACATCAATTAAACCCGTAACGTAATAAGAATCTCTCAACTTACTTGGTCGTATCGGTTAATAAAAGATCTTTTATAGCACAATCATGTTGGCAGTCTTGTATTCCACTGATGTGCAATAGGCAAAAAGTAACAAAACAACGATTAAAGTTTTATTTTACAAATTCTGGACGCGTTGTGTTTAAAGTATCTGTATGTGCCTATATATTAAATTAAATTATGAAGAATCAAGGAAGAAATTCTACAAGTCAATGTATATCTCATTTACGGTACATATAGTTAACGAAGCTACGAAAAGTCAAAGAAAAAAATCCGCAATCTGTCAATCGATGTATCTTTTATTTATAGTGTAGTATAGTAAATAGTGTTCATAGTACAGCATTTATAGTATATATAGTTAATGAAGTTACGAAGAATCAAGGAAGAAATTCTACAAGTCAATGTGTATCTTATTTATGGTACATATAGTTAACGAAGATACGAAAAATCAAAGAAAAAAATCCGCTATCTGTCAATCGATGTATCTTTTATTTATAGTGTAGTATAGTAAATAGTGTTCATAGTACAGCATTTATAGTATATATAGTTAATGAAGTTCCAAAGAATCAAGAAAGAAATTCTACAAGTCAATGTTTATCTCATTTATGATACATATAGTTAACGAAGCTGCGAAAAGTCAGAGAAAAAAGTCTGCGATCTGTCAATCGATGTATCTTTTATTTATAGTGTAGTATAGTAAATAGTATTCATAGTACAGCATTTATAATATATATAGTTAATGAAGTTCCAAAGAATCAAGGAAGAAATTCTACAAGTCAATGTGTATCTCATTTATGGTACATATAGTTAACGAAGATACGAAAAGTCAAAGAAAAAATCCGCAATCTGTCAATCGATGTATCTTTTATTTATAGTGTAGTATAGTAAATAGTGTTCATAGTACAGCATTTATAGTGTATATAGTTAACGAAGTTACGAAGAATCAAAGAGAAAAGTCTACGAATCAATGTGTATCTCATTTATGGTACATATAGTTAACGAAGCTGTGAAAAGTCAGAGAAAAAAGTCTGCGATCTGTCAATCGATGTATCTTTTATTCATAGTGTAGTATAGTAAATAGTGTTCATAGTATAGCATTTATAGTGTATATAGTTAACGAAGTTACGAAGAATCAAAGAGATAGGTCTACGAATCAATGTGTATCTTATTTATAAGACTCGTAAGAATACAGTTTCGATGAAATTGCGATAGTATTAATTCCCTTTTACGTGATCGGCATGAGCCAAGCAGCGAGACTAACTGAATTCAATTGTACAAAGAATAATTATTATATTCATTCACGAGAATGCGCTTCGCTTGGCATTTTACGATGAAAATGTAACGGGGAAAATGATGTAAAGGATTTATGTAAATCAAGCTTTTGTCGTGTAAATGTATTTATGCAAATAAGGATGATAATGTAAGCCGCTTTTATTGCGTTTCCAGAGATTAATCATATAATGCCAATTGCGAAAGAAATATCAAGCGATATGTCACATACATATACATAGTTTCAATGGCAAAATGTGGTATTTCATATACGTCTGACGGGGTTCAATATGGGACAAAAAATTAGACATATAATTTGCTCCTGAGAGGTATCAATTTAAGGGAAAACGTATTTGTTTTTCTTGTCTTCTCATACGATAGGTTTTACAACATAAAAGTGAAAGTATCTGGCAAATTAATAGTTTTTACATATGAATTGATTATTATACGAATAGATATTTTTTCAAAGAGGGTGTCAAGACGAATCGATTAGTAAATTAAAACTTTTATGATTCCATTTAAAAGAACGTAAATCATCTGCATATCACCTGTACGCGTTTATCCATAGAAAATGTAATTGCACGAGATTATGTTCCTCTCGATATCATCCAATTCCTGTCTGACCATTTTTTTAATACTATGGATAGTTTATCGGTATCTCGCATTCATAGATTGAAAGGGCATAGTCTGTAGATATTTGAGACGTAAAATGCAAAATATAGTCACAAAAGTACACCATTACCAAGAGAAGAACTTGTTCAAAATTGGACCAAAAGACTTGAGCTCTTTTTGAGAAGCTAGAAGAATTAGTTCATTAGATGACGTGTGAAAGATAAAAAAATTGTACAAGGTGGACTTTACTATCTTCATCGCCATTCACATCAATTTCTCAAAATTTTCTCAAAATTTCTGCTGCACTTTATCCAGTGACTAAGTGATTGTGGATTTTGTCATTACCACCTAATGACACAATAGCTTCTCAAAAAACCTCAGCTCGTATGATCTAAGTTTAAAGAAGTTGATCTATTTTAAATAAAATTTATAAATAATAAATTGATAAAATAACTTCTTTAAATTTTACTTTAAAGATGTTATTAGCACTCATAACATAATGGCTATAATCTTAACTATGAAATGATAAGTTACATCACTTCTTAATATCATTTTTGTAATTATTTACTTACATAGTTGTAGTGCACTAAGCCATTAGGTTTTTTTTTGTAGGTCATGGCAAATACAGAACGTTTAAGATATCACAACGTGAACCATATACTAATTATAATTTTGGTACAATATTGAATTATATACAATATATAATTAACCTGTAAATTACTCTTAAACCGTATTGTTTTAATTGTAATTTGTAAATTAGATTATTTTAAGTAGGACAATGTAGATTATAAAATTGTCTTATATAATAAAGAATTTCTTATATTCTTGCACGAATACTTTTGTGATTGATCATTCGTATTTGTTGTTTTCGAATGTTCCATCGTTTCTGTTGTAGTTGACTGATAGAGGAACGAGTGGATGAAATTGTAATATAAAAATATGTTGAAATAAGTAGTGTACGCTGATCCAGATTCTCACTTTTACACTGTTACAATACAATAGGAAGAATCCATGACAGGGTTCATTATTATTAATAACAGGGTTATTGTCCTTTGCTATAAATATATAAATATAAAAATATTCTGTTTAAAAATAAAATAAATTCATATAAAATATATGAATATAAAAATATTCATATATTTATAGCAAAGGACATTAGCAAGAAGTTAACTTGTTGTATAGTTGTAGCTGAAGGCTGCAAGAAACTGCAATAGAAATCTACTTATAGCTCTTTTGTTTCTACACCTTGCAATGCAAAACAAAATTTATATTCAAGCGCACAATAATATGAAGCTCTCCTTATTTTGAATCTTTTTCATTGAATTCTATTCTTTTCGTAACAGCGGTGTCCAGATCACGGATATGCAAAAGGAAAAGGTGTAGAGTTTTTCTTGAAGTAATTACTTCAACAGTTTCGCGTTAGGAAGCGGAAACGAACCGCGTGCAGTTGTCGTTGCGAATCTGCAATGTGAAAATCAACCGAGAGTAATTATTAGAATGTAGAGTGTAATCTTGATTCTATTCGAAGAATAGCGTTTCACTTCTCTACATAAATAGTATTATATCACACAAGGTCTGAGATACGACTTGCTTCAGAATCAAATGAAACCTATTCGACATAAACAGTAACGCAAGGCGATAATTTAACACATTCTTTTACCGTTTCTCGGAAGTGTTTTTATAAATATTTTGAGCCGTTATAAGGTGCACGCAATATGCAAGTACATACATATATTTCGCGCTCTAGAAACAATTTTTACCGCTCTTCGTTGCCACTTTCGCGAACAATTTTTCTTAAGTAATTGGTTTCTTGATGCACGCTGAAACATGACACATAGTGCATCATTAGCAATAGGAAACACTGGAATTATGTGAGAGAAAGTAGTGGCATTTCACGTATATATTTTTCCTAGCACATGTCGGCCTTACACGTTCCATTATAATTTTCATATCGTGAAAATCTATTCTCCTTGTCACGTCTTTCACCTCTGTGACGACAAAAGCACGTGAAACAATTTTATTAGCGCCTAATTACGATCGTTTGCGCCTATGTATTATTAATGTACGGCAATTTGCAGCGCCAGTACGTCTATACTTATGCGTCTATGAATAAATTGATAACGAGATTCAAGGTTAGCCGATTGGCTAATTGAACATTTAAAAAATTACACTTGGAACGTTCAGTAACTGAATATTTTAAAAGTCATATTAAATATTTACATTCTTATTTTTTATTATTCTTTTATTATTTATTATTCCTTTAAGACACGTTTACTTCGAATAAAAAATTTTCCAGCGACGATATTTCAAAGATTTTACTATTTACAAATATATATAAAATTACAATAATATATATGTCGGGTTATCGTTAAGACTTGGGTTAGGGGCGTGTAATGAATCTTCACCGGAATTATTCGTCGTTGTCACACAATCGAGGTAGCGTTTATTGACAAAATTATGAATGTTACAAGATTGGCAAGTGGCCGCGGTAATTAGACACTAATGACAATGACCTTAGGTTCGATAACGAATCCGCGGTCAACGGAATAACAGATGTACTTTGCTCCAAAGTCTAAGTCGGACTCGACTTACTTCTCGCGATACAAGGATTACTTGACTAACTCTTTATTGAAACGTGGATTATTCACCGATCGTACAGATACTAGATGACTGACCAGCGAGACTGCAAGAAAAGGAATGACTTTCCGTCACGACGACGCTGCAGAGGAAAACTATGATGGGGTGTGCCTAAGAGCACGAGATCATCAGATTCGTCTAAGACAACCCCGTTCAGAAAGTGAGGGAAATGAACATTGCTGTTAATTGGTTAATTTCTATGTTGGTGGTTGGAAAAGAATGCTAGCCGTCCTTGAGAGGAAGTTTCTAGCGGGAAGCGTCGTACGTGAGGAAAGCAGATCTCCCGTATCTTCCCGTAGTAGGTGACAGATTTACGGACTCTTAGGATAAAGACTGTTTGTCAATTTGAAGAACCTTAATTAACTAAATCCTAAGATTTATAGCGCGTCCTCAGGCTAGCTGAACATGTACCGTGAATGATGCATCAACATCTGGCGATCATCTTGCCCGAAGAATAGGGTCAGTGTGTGGCGAGCCACAGGGCAGAGACCGTTGGAATGTTTACTGTTAGGTGTCCGTACAACTATTTCTTTTTTAGGGACAGCCCTACTACTCCATCCTAAAGTTCTACCTAACCAATGGACAATTCATGGTAAAACATTTAGACGCTATAATCTCAACATTTCCAATAGAAGCTGGCATACCCCAAGGCAGTGTCCTCGGACCCCTGCTGTTCAACATCTACACTGCAGACTTACCAACTTCGACAGATATAACCACAGCGACATTTGCTGACGATACAGCCTTATTAGCCTCGCACTCAGACCCGACAATTGCCTCCTCTACTCTCCAGCGAGGTATCGACTCTATGGAAGAGTGGTTCCACAAATGGCGCTTCAAAGTCAACGAAAACAAATCCAGCCACATAACTTTCACGCTACGAAAACAAACTTGCCCACAGGTGACGATAAACAACATACCTCTTCCAGATAAGGAGTCAGTCAGATATCTGGGCACGACTCTGGACAGAAGATTGACATGGAAACAACATATCTTAGATAAAACCAAACAACTCAAAGAAAAATTTTTAAAATTCTACTGCCTTATCGGCTGACGTTCCAACTTAAACACGCAAAGTAAAATTACACTATACAAAGCCATGTTAAAACCTGTTTGGACCTATGGAATCCAACTATGGAGAACAGCGAGTAATTCCAACATAGAAATTCTTCAACGATTCCAATCGAAAACCTTAAGATCCCTAATAGATGCACCTTGGTACGTCACCAACGAAACGATACATCACGACCTCAAGATACCCACAGTCAAAGAAGAATTATCCAAATTCAGCAATATACACAGCACGAGAGTTAACAACCACCAAAACCCTCTAATTACTCAACTACTCGACACGTCGGAACAGATCCGCAGGCTTAAAAGACATTACACCTTAGACCTAAGCACTAGATTCAAATAGAATCAAACATACTATAAACACTTATTAATCATGTCATAGTACCACGCCAGATAAATTTACTTAAAATTCTCTAACGAGAATTGATTGTAAAATAAACGCAAATAATAATTAAAAAAAATCTTTGATATTGTGAAACTTATCGTACGAAAGACAAGGAAAGCATAAAATCAAAAAAGCGTGTAAAATAAAAAATCCAAAAGGTATTACGCTATCTTTCATACGATAAGTTTCGCAACGGTAAATTTTCCGACTCAATTACCTTAAATTTTCCAACCCAAGTACCTTAATACCTTCCTGCAGAGGATTAAAGAAAATGCATCGAATGGAGTATAAGAAAACGTATTATTTCGTTTTAAAAAAATAGTAGCAACCTTGATATTTCATACAAGTAAAACATTTTCGTATTGCAATTTGCAGTCGATTAAAAGCTGATTAATTTACGTTCAAAACGTGTTTTCATCGGACTCACATACACTCACGTTATTCATACGTATATTATATTTATATCATGATGATGCGATGATGTTCACGCGACTGATCTCAAAAAACTGGAAATAATATGAACATAGTCTGTCCCTGATCGTCTTACAGCAACGACGATTCGCGTTTTCTTCTCAAACGCTTCTCGTTAGCTGTCCGTAAAGTTTGTTACAAAGTGGCGGTTTCCTACACGGATTACATAAGTAAGTACACGGTGTGAATCTGTTGGCGGAAATTCCTACAATATTAAGCGAGAAAAACGTGCGCGTACAATGAAATCCGCGTTGTTGAAAGCCACCGCTGTGTTCGAGGGTCGACCGTGTTGTTATCTACGAAAATCTAATGGAAGTTTCGTGTTAAATTATCGCACGAAGCAGCTATTTGCTTTTAAAGCTTCCCTTTAATTCGATATATTTCTCGAAACGTGAAAAATGACCGAAGCAGCGGAACAGTCTGGAAAAACAATGCATCGCGACTGGATCGATACGCTTCCCTCGACAGGTAGGAGAGTCCCATAGCGATTACCGTCTGCAGGAGACGACGAGAAGGGGCAAGTAGTCGGTTGAAGAGGACGGTTATCGATATATTACAGGGAAACCAGGCATTTCGAGATGCTGCGTTATGAATTATTCAGAACGAGGTGGCACGGCAGAATGTCGACGTTGTAGCGTTGTAGCCGACAAACCTCGAGCCTGCTAATACATTTTCTCGCGGTGAATTGGCCAAGTTTCCGCATGGAGAACTACCCTTCGTAGACTTGTTATGCCGACGTGTTCCATCCTGGTAATGATGTATCGATTTGGCAGTTCGTTAACGAAACTTTTAATTGCGAAAGAATCGCATCCTTTGCGACGATGGCGGAGCCTCGGCGTTTCTCGTTAGAAACCTGATTGGGGAAAATTTCCATCATTTATGCGAGAGACTCAGGAAGTTGACATTTGCAGGGCTCAATTGAATTGTTTGAGACGGAGTATTTCTGTGTATTATATTCTAATACTCTTTGGAGGATTTGAGAAAAAGAGAAAATGCCAAAGTTTTGCCATTTTGTACATAATGGCAAGTGTATAATGGGAAATGGAAAATTCTATTTGTGTCTTTGACTTTTCTATAACGTTTTTCATTTTCTATAGCAGTTTTCTGCTTCCTATATATCTTACTAGAGAAGTTGTTGGGATGTTTAACTTCATATATTATATATTTATTTATAACTATAAAATGTCTGATTATTATTATTATATTAATTATTAGAATGACGAAAGTGGTATTTTTCGTAAAATAATGTTCCGCGTATATTATTATAGAAAACGTGGAATATATACCTTTTGAAATTACAAAAACGTATATCGTCAGAAAGTAAAGCTGTGCTTTAATTAAATGTGAAATTAAACGGACGATATTTTTAGAAGCTGAAATATACGATTTATGTAAATGCAAACGAATTCATTAAAATTCTCAGAAAGTTTAACTCGCACCATTATCATTCCCAGCTCACTTAATACATAATTATATGCATTCTCATAATTCGTAAATATGAGACAAAATTATTAGTATCACAAGCTTATTTTTAAATTAATTTGCAAAAAATAAATTGAGTTGAATGCGTAATTTGTAATCCACTAATTATAATACAAATATTTAATTCATAATTATATCATTAATTCTATTGTGTTTTGAAGTTCTTGCTACTGCTTGGGTTTAATTACAAATAGCATAAATTTATTATCATTATATTAATTTGTACAAACGAAATTGAAAACTAATTGTGTAATTTGCAATTAATTAATTATAATACAAACACTTTATTTATAATCATGTCGTTAATTCTATTGTGTTTTGAAGTTTTCCTTGATACTTGTGTTAAATTACAAATAGCACAAATTTATTTTTATATTAATTTGCACAAACGAAATTGAAAACTGATTGTGTAATTTGCAATTAGTTAATTATAATACAAACACTTTATTCATAATTATGTCATTAATTCTATTGTGTTTTGAAGTTCTCCTTGCTACTTGCGTTGAATTACAAATAGCACAAATTTATTTTTATATTAATTTGCACAAATGAAATTGAAAACTAATTGTGTAATTTGCAAATAATTAATTATAATACAAACACTTTATTCATAATCATGTCTTTAATTCTATTATGTTTTGAAGTTTTCATCACTACTTGCGTTTAAAATATTCATTATTCATTGTAGCAATGATTCAAATACGACATTTCAACTGGAAAAAGGAATAATTTTAGATAAATAAAAAATTATCAGTCTACATCTGCTATAATCAAATACAAAATTGAAACTTTCTACTTGATATATATATGGTATGCGAGAAAACTGGATGAAATTGGAAACTTTTCTTTTATTACAATTTTCCATAACTTTTTCCCCAGAGTACTATAAATAATTAACGCGTAGTATTATTCTCATATTATATATTTATATATAAAATATAACTGCTCGCGTTGCCCTCATTTTATAAATCAATAGCCTTGAAAACACTTAAAAAATTGTGTGAAAATAACAAACGAAGAAATTTTACCGTTCCTCGGACTGTTCACTTATGAATTACAACGATAACAATCTTCTATACCTTGTGTTAAACAGAGCAACACACTATGAATAATAAACAGCCCATACGGTTTATCACATAACGAATAGTATGATAAATGACGCGGTTTCCTTTTTTACCGAGCTTTAAATATTTCATCCCATAATAATTTAACAACCGTTTGAACGACGTAGCAAGTGTAGAATCGAAGATCGATAAGAATCTATGCGCGAGTAAAATTAGAATCGTCACGGACTAACAGATTAATGAAGTTTATTCGATGCATTTTAATCTATTGAAAAAAAGAAAATAAAAAAACAAAGCAATTTTATCATTAGATACAATCATCTTGGGAAATTAATGGCATCGTCTGAAAATTATACTTTCATCTCTCCCTTAAACTACCCAATCCTATTAAAGTAAATTGTAAGTAAAAGTAAATTGTTGAAAATGTACGTTCTTTCGAGAAAAATTTTCAAGAAAATTACGTTGACTTTTATTGGAATCATTACATAATTATATCGAAACATCTATCTTCCTCGTATGCGCCACTCTAAATATTAGTTTGACCGAAAAGTTTCTTTCGTTTCATAGGCTGATAATAGATGAACAACAATTTCTGTTTTATATTATTTTATTGAATTAAGTATGATTTATTTTGTTCTATTTTTACTATTATGTTCGTGAATAATTCAATAAACTAATATAAAACAAAAAACTTTATGCGTCTGTTATTTTCTTCTAAAACGAAAGAAACTTTTCGGACAACCTAATACAACCATCTATATGCAATTATACATAGATACTATGAATATTTATTTGGCAATTACGCCGAGTAGGTTTCTGCAATATAAAGACAGATTGTTGATGAAGTGGCTAGCCATCTACCACTGGGAGATATTCTGCCTTCGAATCCCAGTCGGTCCGCTGATTTCTCAACAATTATTTACGAATGGTAATAATTGGCTTTATACGCGAATGGCCTTTAGCCATACAGAAACTATGCACGTTATATATATCCACAAGCGGTGTACGCGCAATGTCAAGCTGTGTTGGGCTATGGACACGATATTGGCCTGACGTCAGGTCACCCTATTGTAGTATCGGGAGGATGCTACTTAATAATCAATGAAGGTTTGTTTAAGAATACATGGAATGATACAGATGTTGATTAGACAGGAAACGATGGTTATTTAACGTGAACTAATCACAATAACGTACTATACTTTAGACAACTCAATAATTAATTTGCAACTCTCGTCACAACGGATCAACACTAGCTAGCAACTAGCAACTAGCGGACAACGCCAGCAACACTATATCGACAACGCAACTCGCACTCCCTGACTTCTCGATTCACACTCTTTGACTTCTCCACTGACACTCACTGTGAATTTGTCTCTCTGCCTTAGCATCCCTTTTGTCCCTTTGTCTTAGTCTCGCCACGCACGTGTTACGCAACCGCTCGTGGCCAGAGTGACATAGGTCTTTTTTCTACGAAAGTCTTCAACTGAAGAACCGACGATACATTGATGGGCCTGTCGGCACCTCGGCTCGCGACAATGTTTATGGTGTACCCGATATTTTTAGGCCTTTTTGTCCAAGATACTACGCTATGCTATTAGCGCAAGAAGAGAAGCGAGGCAAAGAGAAAAATGGACGTTTTACAAACAAAAATCACCAGAGGTGTAATGAAATGTGTAAATGGCCAGGGGCCTTTCGTGTTACAAGGCACGAATGTAAATGTTTAATTTAGACCTCTGGACCAATGTTTTTTTTTCTTTTTTTATTTTATTTTGGTTTTTTACAATTTGTCCTTATGAACATTTGGTAAAGTGTTATATCTTATTGCTGAAGAAAAAAAAAAAAAATAAAAATAAATATAGCATGTGGGTGGCTACCCCCAGCGGGGTGCCAGCTTCGTTTTTTCTAAGTTATATCTTTTATGTCTAGACCAACGTGAAAATAAATAAAAAAGAAAAGAAAAACAAGGAGTAAGCTTGTCATTCTAACGATCATAATTGGTACACGATCATCGTTTTTGGAATTATCATTGGATTGAATTATTTCCGGATCAATGCAACTCTGTAGTCTGTAAAGTGGTATTTTTGGCCCAACTTTCGTTTTACGACTTTCATATTGCAACTTCCATAATGGAATGACAATCATTGAAAGCATATTACTCGTCTCAAATAACTCTGTGATGAGAGATAACGTTTTAAACGGAGAATATAAAGGCGTGAAGTTGAAAGTGAAACTAACTGTTTCAATTATTTATTATGCTACATTAAAAGATGCACACGTGTGATATATTTTCATGCGTACAAGCAGCTATATTTTAGTCATTAGATTACAATATATGCATGCTTTTGTTACTTATAGAAATGTGCAAACTTGCTGACAATTTAAGGAGGTGTCCTGAATTAGAATGTTCTAAAACAGCGTCCTTTTGTGATTTTTTTAGAAGGGAAAGGATGAAATGAAGTTGTTGAATTTTGAGGTATGGTTTTATATATATTTAACGAATACAAAAAAATTTTTTTTAAATATAAAGAAGAATTATAACAGATTTCTAAGCCTATTTCATGGGCTGCTGTTTTCAATCGGCGTGAAAGATCAATCTCGTAATTCTTGACGGAAACGAAAAACCAAAAAAGGATGAAACTATTATATATTTTTCTTCTCGATGAACTAAAAGGGTTCGACAAAAAGATTATTTAAATAATTGTTATAGAAATTTAAAGTTTATTTTTTCTTTTTATAAAACACAGTTTTTCTTTAAACCCGCCAAAATTTTTAATTTCACGCTATTTTCTGCCTTTTTTTTAGTTCATCGAGAAGAAAAATATATAATAATTTTATCCTTTTTTGGTTTTTTGTTTCCGTCAAGAATTACGAGGTGGATCTTTCATGCTTGAAAATTGCAGCCCATGAAGTAGGCTTAGAAATCTGTTACAATTTTTTCTTTTATTCTAAACAATTTTTTTTGTATTCGTTAAATATATATAAAACCATACTTCAAAATTCAACAACTTCATTTAACAAATTCAACTAAAAAAAAAATCACAAAAAGACGCTGTTTTAGAACGTTCTAATTCAGGACACCCCCTTAAACTTCAAGAGACTTAGATTAGCCGAATCTAACGTTTATTTTTAATTACGTGTCCGGAATTTACAATAGTATAATCACTGTTTTAGTGCGCGTTATTTTAAACAGAGAAAGTACATAGTTGCTAGTAACTGTGGCAAGTGATGCGACGTTAAATAATAAAACAAACAACGATAACAAATAAATGAAAACGTTTGAACGAAGTCAGTACACTGTTTTTGCCTGAGTTCGAATTGAAACACGCGATATCGTAACGTGTCAGTATACTTTCTACAGCTGCTATGTCTCTGTTCGATTGCTGAATATAACCCCGTATGAAGTATAAATAAGAAAGGAGGCTTATTTTTAGCAGACACGACCTTTACAAGAGGCTATTCCGATTCGCATTTCTATCAAATATAAACGAAACGCAAACAGGCATTGTGCTTTGAAAGAAAACATCAAGATTCAAATTTAATTGATACAAGTTCGCTTGTAATCCCATTGCAAAATAGACTCTTGGTAACTGGAGCCTCAAGGAAACAGCTAGTTAGAGAAATCTTTATTGTTTAATGAACGAAAATTCGACACGTAGAAGTTTCGTTCGAAGGCACAATTACGTTCACATTTTCAACAACAGGCAAGCGTTTAGTATTTTAAGCTTTCTCTTGGAACTTGTTTCATTCGATGTGCATAAAATTACGCGTGCAATTACGCTGCCGATTGACAAAAACTCATTACCTTGCGTGAGTATGCACTTGGTCGAAGGGCGAAGAAGTAGGACACAGTTTGTGTTGTTTTACGTCATTTCAGATAATATTAGGTTGTCCGAAAAGTTGTTTTCGTTTGATACGGTGATAATAGATGAATAAC
Source organism: Bombus pascuorum (assembly GCF_905332965.1). Lineage (NCBI taxonomy): Eukaryota > Metazoa > Arthropoda > Insecta > Hymenoptera > Apidae > Bombus > Bombus pascuorum. The sequence continues at coordinate 2,829,213 of NC_083494.1, forward strand.
AATTTCTGTTTTATATTATCAAACTTCGACTAAAACTTTCCTACGATATTGTATAGAAAATGAAATTTTGTATTTATAAAACACCTTTGTAGATGCACAGAAATGTTACTTGTGATTTGTATATGTTGTATATGTTACACGTTTGCAACAATATTCGATGAAATGGAAACCAGGATTGAAGTGTTGCATTTCTCCTTGCAATTTTCAAATCATATTCCAATCATGTACATGTCTAATTATATTCCAACCATTTACATGTCTAAGATATTAATCGAATTACACGTCTGCAACAATGTTCGATGAAATGGAAAGAGAAATGGAAACCAGGATTGAAGTGTTGCATTTCTACTTGTAATTCTCAAATTATATTCCAATCATGTACATGTCTAATTATATTCCAATCATTTACATGTCTAAGATATTAATCGAATTACACGTCTGCAACAATGTTCGATGAAATGGAGAGAGAAATGGAAACCAGGATTGAAGAGTTGCATCTCTCCTTGTAATTCTCAAATTATATTCCAATCATGTACATGTCTAATTATATTCCAATCATTTACATGTCTAAAACATTAATCGAATTACACGTCTGCAACAATATTCGATGAAATGGAAAGAGAAATGGAAACCAGGATTGAAGAGTTGCATCTCTCCTTGTAATTCTCAAATTATATTCCAATCATGTACATGTCTAATTATATTCCAATCATTTACATGTCTAAGACATTAATCGCATTACACGTCTGCAACAATATTCGATGAAATGGAAAGAGAAATGGAAACCAGGATTGAAGTGTTGCGTTTCTACTTGTAGTTTTCAAATCATATTCCAATCATGTACATGTCTAATTATATTCCAACCATTTACATGTCTAAGACATTAATCGAATTACACGTCTGCAACAATGTTCGATGAAATGGAAAGAGAAATGGAAACCAGGATTGAAGTGTTGCATTTCTCCTTGCAATTTTCAAATCATATTCCAATCATGTACATGTCTAATTATATTCCAATCATTTACATGTCTAAGACATTAATCGAATTACACGTCTGCAACAATGTTCGATGAAATGGAAAGAGAAATGGAAACCAGGATTGAAGAGCTGCATCTCCCCTTGTAATTCTCAAATTATATTCCAATCATGTACATGTCTAGTTATATTCCAATCATTTACATGTCTAAGACATGTAAAATAGAGATCTGCTTATTACTTTAACGATATCTACAACAGTTCTTCCCCTACAACTGCGTTTTTAGACTGTGGAAACTAACAATTTTGTTAGGAAGCAAGTGAGAGTATTTATTTACAAAGATAAAATTTTAATACATTTATACTTCAACCCGGTAAACACGTTCGATAAACATTTCCTTATACTTTATTTCTTTGAAGAAGATAAGAAAACTAACTAGATAATATTCACTTTGAGAGAGAGGAAAGGAAGTAACAACTGGTACAAAATAATTGTATTATTAATTGCAAATAATTGTAAATAATTATAAATAATTGTAAACGCGAAAGTCTAATACGTTTCTTTAGAATAACAAAGTAAATAAAAATAAATTACAAGTCTCTGGTCTCATAATTTCTTCATATTCAATTTTCAGCAATTTTTAAGGCGTGCAGAGGCTCGCTCTAAATACGAACTGCCTCTTATTGATAAATTAACAAATTAATACGAGTTCATAGGAGAAATTTGCCTAACACTTTATCTCGGTCGGTGAAAGCTAAAAATTCGGAATATCCGTTTCGATCACCGTTACGCGTGCGTGTTTTCTTTCCAAATGTAAATTCGAAACCAAACTGGTTGTATCCGACCCAAAAAAAAATTCAAGAACAAAATGAGGAGCATGCGACGTTAATGGAACATTTCTTACCAAAAGAAAAATTATCGACTTCGAGATGCGCCAAAAGGTATGAAATAATTTCTACCTTATTTGTACTTTATTTAGACAAATATACGCCAACGAGTAAGATTATTCATTTGTTTACTAAACGGCATATTAAATATATTACAAGCTCTTCGAAGGCGACAATATGACAATCAAACACTTGGAGACTCAAATTGTTGAATACGGTGTCATAAATGACATTGTGTGCGAGAAATGCCATTAAAATAGATTTAAGCATCATGCGAAATACGTCTAATGAGGTTCATCGTGAAAAAGAAAACAATTTGTGCGTGTTTATGCAGCCTGGCAGCGATGTGCGCGAGATAGGGAAATGCTTATTGTGTGAATATAATCCTCGATCAGAAGCGGTTAAGGTTATAACAGCTTGCATTTTACTGTTTTCCTTGTACGAAAATAAACATTTTCTTACTTTGCATTCAATAATGAAGCAAACGTACGCATTTCTTTTATTGATATTAAATCACAAAGATAAATATTAAACAGTAAATGAAAATGAAATTAAATGTTAGGATTAATTTTTTCAATTAAATGTTACGATTAATTCTTTTAATTAAATGCTACAATTAATTTCACTTTTATTTACTGTTTAATATTTTCTTAGTCTCGCCTTACCTTGCACTCAATAATGAAGTAAACGTAAGTATTTATTTTATCGATATTAAATCGCAAAGTTAAATATTAAACACTAAAAGAAAGTAGGATTAAATGTTATTAATTAATTCTTTTAATTAAATGTTACAATTAATTTCACTTGCATTTACTGTTTAATATTTTCTTAGTCTCGCCTTACCTTGCACTCAATAATGAAGTAAACGTAAGTATTTATTTCATCGATATTAAATCTCAAAGTTAAGTACTAAACACTAGAGAAAAGTAGACTTAAATGTTACGATTAATATAAAATTATAAATTTGTATTTAATCATGAGTTTCCTGCTTATAAAAATAGTGATTTAAGAATTGTGACATTTATGGAAAATGCAAGTCGTTTTATATTATATACAGTTAAACAACTTGAGTATAATTATTGAACCAGAAATTAATCATGCTTTTACTGATACGAATTTTATCATGTTCTGGTATTTATATTCCTTTTGTAAACCTACTTATTTATCAAGTTTTCATTCCATAGAACATCCTTTGTTTCGACGTTGAAAAATTAATTATTTCTCAACTGTGATGGTGTTCGTATGCTTCTCTGTATATGTCGATGCATAATACATATCGCAATTATAATTCTAAGACACACTTTGATACAAACAACAAGATCTGAATCTGTTTTTTATTACGAAAAGATTTTATTATGTACGTGACGATACCAGCGGCAGTTGTTTTAAATATTAACAATGATGAATGTAACATCTGCTGTATTTTGTAATAGGAATATAATTGTTGTTGTTGATGATGCTTATGGAATGATCTAGCAGGAAGCAGTTACGAAATTTGAAGTTAAGAGACGTGATTGAAGTGCGCGAATGTAACATTAGAATAATAGTTGGAAAATAAGAGAGAAAGAAAAGTGGCACAAAGTTGATTATACAAATCAGAGATATATATTCTAATTACGTGCTAAGTTTGAAAAATTAAAATTAAAGCAATAATCAATTTTTGTTATCTACAAACAGTTATCAAAAGAAATTGCTATACTTGAGAAATAATTTTATCCTCTTTAACTAATGTTAAACAATATGTATAACAAAAATATTATTTCAAAGTTACTAAGGAGAATTTGACAAAAATTTTTTTAAATTTTCCTGAGTAATTTACCTAAAATTAAGTTATAATAGCAAAATTCTTTACAAGATGTATGTGAATATCATTATAGAAAAAACATTTCATCCCCAACAATGGGGTGTCGCAATGGAGTCTGTGTTTAAATAAAAATCAAAATTTGAAGTCTGCTTAATGTTTTGCTAAAAAGATATTTTTAGTAACATTTTCAGATGGATTATAATTAATGTTAGATAGCATACATAACAGAAATATCACAAAGCTGATATCGATAAAAATTCATCAAGATTCTCATAACCAATTTACAATAAAATCAACTTATAATAATAAAATCCTTTACGAGAGATGCATATGAATACTGTGATAGAAAAAACATTTCATTGCCAAGAATGTCGTGATGGAGTTCACATTTTATTAAACAAAGGACAAAGCTTCAAGTCTTAGAGCTCTGTTCTGCTAACAAAATATCTCTCAGGTGGATTATTTTCAACAACAAAATTCTCACGTTACTACAATAATTGAACGCTAATTTGTAAGCAGGAAACAATTTCCTGTGGTATCGTAAAAATGAAGAAGAAAATAGGACTCATGAGAAAAATCGAAAGATCTTCACGGCTTCTCTGAACTTTTAAAAACGTTTAGTTTCCAGCTACACATGAAATAATTCAAACATCTCGTAATATGTTTATACAAAGCAACTGGTAGATCCCCGAGAGAATCATTAGACACGGTACGCTAATAATTCTGTTGGAATTCGTTCAAACGTTACTCCAAGCCCTGAAGCATGACTCGAGCCGAACAAAAGAATGACGCGCCTGTTGCGCATTACTGACATTATGATCCAAATTAGCTGGTGATTAAAAGAGTCTGCCGATATCTTTATTCCACTTGCAGCGAACATTTTAATGCACGTAATCGAATTTACAAGTTCAAGCTAACGAATAATTCAGTAGATCATGTAATTAGTTGCAGAAGAAACCTCGTATAGTGTTAGATATTCGAACACAGAGTACCAGAATCTTTTACTTCATCTGAAACTAACATAAAGCAGGCGAGATGTATATTATGCTTCCCTATTTTACCTGTGTATTACTATTACTATTATTGTGTTATAATTTATTGTTAATGTGACTGTGTATTATAATCTAGTCACTGATAATTAGACTACGGATTTTTATACAATTTTTTATTAATACGAACGGAACTAAAGTAACAGAACCTACACAAGAATTTGTTTCGTCCGCTGAAACCTATAAGGTGTACCCTACTTTGAGTATTTTACATGTTCTTGTACGTTATACGCAATTTGTGGATTTCTGCATCTTCAAATTTATTAAAAATCTACAGTCTATTAACAGATAATAAAGTAAGCAAGGTTCATTAATAAAATGAAATCTGTGATAGAAAAAACATTTCATCCCCAACAATGGGGTGTCGCAATGTAGTCTGTGTTTAAATAAAAAACAAAATTTGAAGTTGGCTTAATGTTTTGCTAAAAAGATATTTTTAGTAACATTTTCAGGTGGATTATAATTAATGTTAGATAACATACATAACAGAAATATTATTACAAAACTGATATCGATAAAAATTCGATAAAAATTGTCAAATCAAATGGTAAAACAGCAATGGAATGAAAAGACGAATAATTAATTTTTGCTCTTTGTCTTTGTTTTTCACGCATTTATAACGCTGTTTCGCTAATCCTGCTTCAGAGGTATCGCACGTCAAAGTCAAAGAATTTTATAAAAATTGTTCTGTAAGTGATGGACTAGTATAATCTTTTACAAGGATTAAATAAGTAAATAAATTTGGCGAATAAATAGAACAGATTGAAACTCACCTAACCGAGCCCGAGGTGACCAAAAATGGCATAGGTGTTGGGCATGGGCTCAATGGCGAACTGCTGACTGAACTACGAGTGCTGCTTAACACAGAATGTGGACATTGTGGCGGACCGCCATGTGCACCGGAAGATGCGTTTCCACCTTTGCTGGAGGAACGTCCCTTCAGACAGGGGATTTTCGACCAACCGCTAACATCGTTGCCCGATAAGCCTGTGAACAAATACGTTGATCGATCGTACTATGCAGGTGATAGCAATTTCACTGTATGCATTAGCATTGCACAGGATTTAGAGCGTCTGGGCGGTTGCTCTATTTAGTGTAGCGCTTTGGCATATCAGATGTACGCTTCGAGCGTTTATTTAGGAACACTTGACCAATTAATCTGTAAGATACATATTGATAAAACTGTGTTGGCGAGCATCTACCTTCGAAACAAATGTTCATTTCATGCAGTTAATTAATATCGAATACACGATGAAAATAAGTACCTCATACGCGGTCATCTGTTTGTGGTGAACAAGAGCGAACAATAACGTTGCCAAAGGCATTTATATCTAAAAACCGAAAACCTGATGCCAATCGTTTTGACTGGTTTGGAGGTTTTAGAATTAAAATAGGAAGGAAGAATAAGGATTTGGAATGAATAAATAGTTGCTTAAACTAATTTGTTACTTTCATTTTTCATAGCAAGATGAAATAAACACCTGATGCCAATCGTTTTGACTGGTTTGGAGGTTTTAGAATTAAAATAGGAAAGAAGAATAAGGATTTGGAATGAATAAATAGTTGCTTAAACTAATTTGTTACTTTCATTTTTCATATTAAGATGAAATAAACACCTGATGCCAATCGTTTTCACTGGTTTGGAGGTTTTAGAGTTAAAATAGGAAGGAAGAATAAGGATTTGGAATAAATAGTTGCTTAAACTAATTTGTTACTTTCATTTTTCATAGCAAGATGAAATAAACACCTGATGCCAATCGTTTTAACTGCTTTGGAGGATTTAGAGTTAAAATAGGAAGGAAGAATAAGGATTTGGAATAAATAAATAGTTATTTAAACTAATTGGTTACTTTCATTTTTCATAGCAAGATGAAGTAAACACCTCATGCCAATCGTTTTCACTGGTTTGGAGGTTTTAGAGTTAAAATAGGAAGGAAGAATAAGGATTTGGAATGAATAAATAGTTGCTTAAACTAATTTGTTACTTTCATTTTTCATATCAAGATGAAATAAACACCTGATGCCAATCGTTTTGACTGGTTTGGAGGTTTTAGAGTTAAAATAGGAAGGAAGAATAAGGATTTGGAATAAATAGTTGCTTAAACTAATTTGTTACTTTCATTTTTCATAGCAAGATGAAATAAACACCTGATGCCAATCGTTTTAACTGGTTTGGAGGATTTAGAGTTAAAATAGGAAGGAAGAATAAGGATTTGGAATGAATAAATAGTTGCTTAAACTAATTTGTTACTTTCATTTTTCATATCAAGATGAAATAAACACCTGATGCCAATCGTTTTGACTGGTTTGGAGGTTTTAGAGTTAAAATAGGAAGGAAGAATAAGGATTTGGAATAAATAAATAGTTGCTTAAACTAATTTGTTACTTTCATTTTTCATAGCAAGATGAAATAAACACCTCATGCCAATTGTTTTGACTGGTTTGGAGGTTTTAGAGTTAAAATAGGAAGGAAGAATAAGGATTTGGAATGAATAAACAGTTGCTTAAACTAATTTGTTACTTTCATTTTTCATAGCAAGATGAAATAAACACCTGATGCCAATCGTTTTCACTGGTTTGGAAGTTTTAGAATTAAAATAGGAAGGAAGAATAAGGATTTGGAATGAATAAATAGTTGCTTAAACTAATTTGTTACTTTCATTTTTCATAGCAAGATTTTGACTCGCAATTTTAAATAAAATAACAAATAATTTAATTTCAGTACTAATTGAAATTCCAGTTGAAATAAAATCCCTTTTGACAGGGTCTGAGGTCCAGATTCGACTCGAGACTGCGCGTTCTACGCCACAAAGCTTCTTGTAAATCTTTGTTGAATTAAGTTACGTTGATATAATACCAATGTATAGCAAATATATACACAGATATTATTAAAATACGTATAACAAGTTCGAATTCACAGAATTGTGTTTTATAACATCGCAGCATTCGGTGTGAAAATTCTCCTCGTCTCAATTACCTTCGCAATGACATTTGTGTTTCTGATACAGTTGACAGGATCAGAAATTATTTCCGGAAATATTTATTCAAATAAATAAAAAAATAATTGTCATATAATTATAACCGTAAGAATAAACCAAATAAAATGACGTTTTAGATATTGTATTTCGACTTTGCTTAACTTTGTTCCGAGAAAGGTCACGTTGACCTTTCTGCTGATTATTGGGTTGGCAACTAAGTGATTGCGGATTTTGTCATTAGATGGTAATGACAAACTCCGCAATCACGTAATTGCCAACTCGATAATACCAACGGTTTGCGTCACGTTTACAAAACGGATAAAACACGTGCGAGTTTCGAGAATTCCGATATTTTAATTAAGCGCGTCATTAGTTTTAGAGACAACAGTATTTTATATGCTTGTTGACATAATAACATTTATCATACATTTATTTCTCGGATTGTAGATTTGGTGCACAATGAACATATATATATATATATATATATATATATATATATATATATATATATATATATGACCATCTGAACTAACGGGCTTTTTAATTACCGTTGATTGGCATATGGACACATGGTGTGTCTGTTTTCGACGGGAGGCATCTGTGCAAGGCGTCAACGACTCTAATAAAAAACGCCTCGAAAAAAGAAAATTGTTTGTAGATTCGACAGGAATATTTTTCCATGCGACAAAAATTTTAACAAAAGCATATCCAAGTCCATTCACAAGAATATTTTATCACAGAAATAATGCATATGAATTGAATAAATTTAGAAACCGAGTGAAATTGAGATAATAAAGATGAGAATGTCGAAATACTTTGTTTTTACGTTAAAAGTTGAAACCACATAAATATGGATTTAACAATGTCGGAGAGGACACGTTAGAGTTAATATTTTTAATAATAGCAATGTAATGAAGCAAATTGGATATATTACTGACGAATTATTTAGTCAGAATAAAGTGATGCGAACAATGTGCAGTTAATTTCAAGAGTAATCGCGATAATTATTTTGTGTTCAAAGCAATATAGTGGCTAAAGTAGGGGAGCATATTCAACGTGATATCAAATTCCCTTGTTAATTACAACTTTATTACAATAATCGAAGGGGAAACACGAATTTGGTGATATAATTTATTACTCGATAATTAATTACATTTTTCCAAAATAATTGATAATAGACATGTAAAACGAGTTGCCTACGTCCGAAAAATAAATAAACTAAAAGCCAATCCTTTTCTTTTTTATTTGCGTTCATTTTACAATCAATTCTCTTTAGAGAATTTCAAGTAAATTTATCTGACGTGGTACTATGACATGATTAATAAGCGTTTATAGTATGTTTGATTCTATTTGAATCTAGTGCTTAGGTCTAAGGTGTAATGTCTTTTAAGCCTGCGGATCTGTTCCGAGGTGTCGAGTAGTTGAGTAATTAGATGGTTTTGGAGGTTGTTAACTCTCGTGCTGTGTCTATTGCTGAATTTGGATAATTCTTCTTTGACTGTGGGTATCTTGAGGTCGCGATGTATCGTTTCGTTGGTGACGTACCAAGGTGCATCTATTAGGGATCTTAAGGTTTTCGGTTGGAATCGCTGAAGAATTTCTATGTTGGAATTACTTGCTGTTGCCCATAGTTGGATTTCATAGGTCCAAACAGGTTTTAATATGGCCTTGTATAGTGTAATTTTACTTTGCGTGTTTAAGTTGGAACGTCGGCCGATGAGCCAGTAGAATTTTTTCAATTTTGATTTGAGTTACTTGGTTTTAAGCCAATTCTTTTGAAACGAAGCTAGCCAAACTGCACAAACAGTAGAACGACATAGTAGCAAAGATATTTTTATCTATACACGTTTAAGAAACTACAGTCGACTGTGCATATATTGTATGGGCTTTAATTATTCAAGTTAGAAATTACTTTATTTTACGCTTAAAAAAAAAAGAACAAGAAATAAAAATTACCAGCAGCTGCATAGAGATACATTATTATAAAAATCAGAGACAAAAGCTGGCAAAAGTCACAGGCAAAAGCTGGCCAAAAATCACAGGCAAAAGCAACTCGCGTTACGAACTGCATACGAAGTATTATCCGTGTGCGTTCTAGTTGCGCGCTCTGGATAATTCACATCCATAAATTATTCATAAAAAGTATCGCAACGTGCTAATTTTACGATATCGTGTTCCTTGTTATGTGGAGTGCTTGCTAATAAAACGTCTGCTCGGCAAGTTGCAAAATTTCCCTAACGTAGGAAGTGGAGACGAGGCGCGCGAGCGTGCGAGCAACCTTGACCGTAGAAGGTCGAAGGTTTTCGCCTAACGTAGAATGCGAAACGCTGCTGGTGGTCGTGGTGAACGATAGCAAGAGTGGTTGTTGGCGTTCACCGCGAAACCTCCACTTATCGTTAACAAAGGCCAAGCCTTCCGTGTAACTCGGATGAGGGCTTGAGCTTTAATGGCTTGCGACCTGTTTCTTTCCTGCGTTTTTAGCTGGAGAATCGCGAGAAGCCTCGTAATTATTTCAGCGAGACGGCATTACCATTAATTACCATTTTCTTCACATTTTGATTACACGTGTTATATTTGTCGGATTAATTCACAGTCTTTCGAGAAATATTATTTTCCACTTGAGCTACCGTGTATTTTTATTAATTAATATATCACAGGAAATAACGAGTTATCTTTTTTCAAAGAAATATCTTTTGGCTTTGTTGCTTTTCGTTATTTTAAATACAAAAGAAATATTATTAATAAGAAGGAATAGCAACACTAAGGCAACAAATTGCTAATTAACTTAATCTTGTTTTAATTTCAAGGGGAAACGCGCGGGTTTGAATTATTTTGGATATAATTAACAAAGAGAACAGCTGGATGTTAAAATATGAAAAAGTATATAACTGAAGTAACATTTGCAGGTAAAAATAACACAATATTTTACGTTGTTTTTATACTATGTACGAGAATTGATATTAAATTTCAACTTATTTGTCGTAGAAATTTTAATATCTACTTTTTATTTCTTTTAGTTCGTATAATTCAGAAAATATGAATTTCTATAATTGAAAAGATTTTTAATTTACGTGATTATTTTCAATAGTATAATATGCGATATAAAAATAAAATTGGTATTTATTGGTAATTCATCAATATTACCAACGACTCGTTTTATTTATAATACAAAAATTCAATCGTATTCAATTATTAAAAACGTCAAAATATTAGTCATATTTTTAAATAAAAACAGTTTATCCACTTTCTGTCCTAAATTCTTTATCGTTGAAAATGCAAAGCAAAACTAATCTCTGCTGCGAAACACTGTGTATTAAATAGAGTTTATATTTGTTACTATTTCACACGTTAAATATATCTCACGCGCATAGTTTGTATTATATAAATATTATTCAACAATTGCATCGCTTCTTTCGTGTAGAAATACAGATTCAATTATGCGAAAATGATATACTATAACGATTTTAACGTGGCAAAAATTAATTTTTCTGAGTATTTTTATTCTCGCTTGCAGATACTTTGTGATACTTAGACAAGTCACAATTTTTTTTCCTTTTCTACATTGTTTTTATTTTCTACAGAACGGTACAGGGAAAATAATGATCTATACTGTCATACATAATTTTATACTTATTATAGAGACAGTTAAGTTTCGTTTTATTATTAAGTTGTTATGTTTCCTTTTATTATTTGAAAACGCGTGGTGTTGCAAAATGCTGATATGGAACAGCTGATACAGTTCTTAGTTTCAACAAATTTTGTAAATATTATCTACCAACCATAAGCAGAGGAGATATTTAAACCATAATTAATTTATATCCTAACATGTGTTATCGAAATTAGTATAACTCTGTTAAAAATGCTAGAGATTGCGAGGAATTGTAATTTATAATAAGTTTCAACGTAGATCAAAATTTTGTTAATGTTAAAAATGCCAGAGAATGCTAGGAATTGTGATTTATAAGAAGCTTCGACGTAAATCAAAATTTTGTTAATGTTAAAAATACTAAAGATTGCTAGAAATTGTAATTTATAAGAAGTTTCGACGTAGATCAAAATTTTGTTAATGTTAAAAATGCTAAAAATTGCGAGGAATTGTAATTTTTAAGAAGTTTCGACGTAGATCAAAATTTTGTTAATGTTAAAAATGCCAGAAATTGCTAGGAATTATAATTTTTAAGAAGTTTCAACGTAAATTAAAATTTTGTTAATGTTAAAATTGCTAAAAATTGCGAGGAATTATAATTTTTAAGAAGTTTCAATGTAAATCAAAATTTTGTTAATGTTAAAAATGCCAGAGATTGCTAGGAATTGTGATTTATAAGAAGTTTCGACGTAGATCAAAATTTTATTAATGTTAAAAATGCCACAGATTACGAGGAATTGTAATTTATAAGAAGCTTCGACGTAAATCAAAATTTTTTTAATGTTAAAAATGCCAGAGATTGCTAGGAATTGTGATTTATAAGAAGTTTCAACGTAAATCAAAATTTTGTTAATGTTAAAAATGCTAAAAATTGCGAGGAATTATAATTTTTAAGAAGTTTCAACGTAAATAAAAATTTTGTTAATAATTCTATAATATCCTTCATTTGCATCTTCAATAGTTTGAAAAACAGTCAAATAACCGGAGGAATAGATCGAGAACCGACTGTAGCAGCTTGTAAAGCTCAGATTTAAATTAAAAATCGGCTGCATGTTAATTTGAATGCAATATATTTCTGCATATAATCGGTTGTAGGAAAAACACTGTAAAGAAGGTCATGAAAATCTTAATCTGGGAAAAATATGTATATTGGCGTTATTCCGAGAACGAGCAGATTCGAACTCCCATGTGCCTTCTTCAGAGAACGATAAAAGTTGAGGGAAAATAGATGTGGATGACCCTGCACGAGCGTGGCTGAGATTTCCTTCTCAAGACACTCGAGGACCACACAGTGAAGCTTCGCCCGTGCAATCAACAAAAGTACGACTTCCTGAAGGCGTGATAGAAGGTCGGATATCTGAGTGGATGTTCACTCGTGTATTCAATATTCCAGTATGTGCCTATACAGCAAATTTGAACAAATTCTCATCGTATGGTGCATACACAGCTGCTACTAATTTTCAAGTTATTTAAAATATCATTTTAGTTTTCTTCGTTTAAAAAATGGACGTGCGAAAAAATTGAAACTTGTTACATTATTATATTAATTAAATTATAATAACTATATTATAATAAGATTGAAGCATAGGTTTTTAAGATTTGAAAATGTGTGTGAAACATACGACTGGGTAATTATGCGAATAAATTAAAGTTCTATAACTGCACTGCGGATGTTTAATGGAATTTCATATTCTTTACCAACGTAATCAGAGAAATGGAATTTAGGTAGAAATTTGTTTCGTCTACTAAATATAATAGCGAGCACTCTACTTTGAATACTATAAATATTTTTGCAGTACGTGTTACACGTGCTCTGTAAATTCTTGGAACCTTAAATTTCCCAAAAATCCGCAAACATGATAACATCATTGTTATAAATAAACATTTCTGTTGTTATTATTATTATAATATAATGTGTTATAGGATAGTTTAATTGTACTACGTATATGGTTTATCCAGAAACTTTATTCCATTCACGATAATAATATTTGAAATATATTGAAAATATATAATATTTATCTTATTGTGAAGTCGACCGAGTGAAAATTAATATTGTTCACGAACAAGTTTGCCAGTATTACGTTACAATTAGATGCATGATTTATCACGTTTTCAAACATTCACATCATACATCAATTTTAGACATAGTTGTGTAAAGTAAGTACTGTGTCACTTTAGTTTTCATTTTATCAACATTTTCACTCGCAATTTGTTCTCCATCAATTTACATTACCGAGCTCTGGCTTATGACGTGCAGTCCAAAGAGAAATGCAAAAGATTTCCTTCATACTTTCTTTTACTATTATTCACCTTTCTACTATCGCTATACTATACAACTTTTTATTATCATTCAAACTAACATCTCTATATATCTCCAACCTAGATTCTACAGTTTCATGAAGATTGATGATGTAGAAGCATTTCTAGCACTATGATTTATATAGTCTACTACCGTAAAGTGTCTGTTATTATTAAACATTTATTAAGCAAGTCACTTTATCTCTACGTTTCTCGATAATATCGCGTTTATTTTATTACATTACTTCGCTGCTTTGCTCTTAACGCTTTTACTGACAGTTGTAAAATAGTATTGGGTCGTCCGAAAAGTTCCTTTCCTTTTATAAGGAAAGGAACTTTTATATTATATTTTATATTATTTTCTCGAATTACGTATGATCCATTTTGTTCCATCGAAACAAAGATCACAACGTTCGACAGATTAGGTTTCATGTTTGTACAAAGATGCGTCGTTGTAAAAGACGTGCCTGTAAAAGAAAGACACCTTTCGACAACCTAATAATTCATGATTCATTCCATCATTCACATTCATAATGATTCATAACAGAAATTTATTTGAGGAAACCGGTCAAGATTTCGAAACTGGTGTGTCATTTTTCATACCAGTTAGCATCCTCGTATGTTATTTCCAATAAGAAAGCATTCGACGGTTGCATTTCATTTCACGCGACTTCTTCGAAACTAATAAATCAATTAAATTAGAATTAAATCTAAATCGAAAGAGCCGTCTTGTGTCAGCTTACGAGAATCATCGGTCTACTGGGACAAGACAGCCGTAGCTATTTCAATTTAAACTCCATTGAAATTTAATCAAAATTTGAAAGAAATATCAGGTTGTCCGAAAAGTTTCTTTCGTTTTATAACGAGATGATAGATGCGTAGCATTTTTATTATTTTTTATAATTTTATTCAATCCACTTTATGATCCATTTTGCTCCAACAGGACAAATGTACATCTATTATTTCCTTAGAAGACGAAAACAACTTTTCAGACAAACTGATATAGTTTTACATTACCATAATAATACACGTCTTCTCTATTATTATTTTTCAAGCTGCCAAAGTAGAATAAAAACGTAATCTATTACTTTGCCATGGTACTCGCGATCTGTCCGACCCAACACGACTTTCCATTCTTCGCGTTCCCGACCGTAGAAAGTTTTCGCCAAAAAAACGACGAGAAAACGAAGCAGAGCAAACGATGGCTCGCCCAATAAGTCGATAGCATCGTATCGAGCAGATCGGCTGCGCAATAAGAGCCGAAGAAATACTCTTCAAGTTCCGCGTATTGGAAAACCACTCGGAGGAGGGTGGGCAAAATCCTGGAATGAGGATTTCTTTGATACAAATAGAACCGAGATGTATATAACAGTCTGTATCGTTCTTCCACTATCGTCGAAGTCCTTATACCTCGATAAGTTCGTTCCATTACAAGATCAGATACCTCGGTTCCAGGTAGAATCTATCGCTGGTCAACCGTGGCTGATTGTGAGAATATCGATACAAATACAATCTCGGTTTGTTAAGATTTTTAATTCGATCCATTCGATAGTCGTGTAATCAATTTCGTGGAAATTGAAGGAAGAAGGTTTCCCATCGAGACAATTATTTTATTTCTATCGATGATTCAACTACTCAGTCGTACGACTGGTAGAAAATAAAATTAAAAGGTGATGATGAAAGCGGAGATTAAATTGCGGATATTAACCCTTCCACGGTTCGTGTTGCGTACGATCGACAGTGTATTTTAACAAATTACTATCCAAGTAATTAAACGATAGATGTGCTCTCTTCTTTCTTCGAATTTGCTTTAACGTTGCTTCGACATTCAATGTTACCAACGCTACATAGTTCCTTGCTTGCTACAAGGAAAGAACAGCAACACATCCAAACCAGCTGGCTGCTGAAGCGAGCAAAACTCACATAGAAAGAAGACTAAGAAGAAACCTGACTTCACTAAAGAAATAAAATAGTCAAACTCGAAGATGGTATCCCGCTGGGTAGCCATCCACATGTTATTTAGCAATTAAGTTAGAAAAAATTACCAAATGTCCAGCTGGACAAATTATAAAGTGCAAATTAAATAATAAAATGAAAAACATTTGCTTTCTCCAATACCACTGCCCACTACCCGCTTTAAATTCAAAGCTTGAATCTGAATTGTCAAGTAAAATCTGCTTGTTCAGAATCTTTGGTCGGATTTTGAGAATGAGTATATCGCGAGATTTATTACTTTCTCTTTGTCCCTGTCTTTATCCGACACGTGTGCAAAATGAGAAGCTTCTTCTCTCCCATGTTGATTTTTAACGGTTGTTAGATTTTCGAACGATTTTCTCTAGACCTCGGTATATATTTTGTTTATTATTTAATTTGTACTTTACAATTTGTCCAGCTGGATATTCGGTATATGAGTTTCGACAGCTGTTTATACCGTGGATGATCAGTAGAGATGGCGTGCAAAATCGCTAACAGCCATTTGTCACAGCGACCGTAAATTCACGATCACGGTCGTGATATAACTTCATTGACGACCGTGATCGTGATTTATTTATCTTGATTGAATTTGCTCACTGTGATTTTAATTCTCCATCTGATTGAATTATTTCTTACAGAACGTTTCGATATAGTTTGCATAAAGATACCTGCGTATAATGTAAGCCTAAGAGTACGTTTCCTGCGTATGACAAAAATTTATTTAATATTAAGCAACCGGCTGTCACTTTTAAAGGGACACGAAAAGATCACTGGTGATTATAGATACAGTATAAAATTACACAAGTTAGGGATTTTTTAAAAATATATGTTTCCTTGGAGCTTCACCTTCATACTGTATGAAAAAAGGAAGAAGGAAAAGAAAAGGCAAGGGAATAAAAAATATGCCGAGTGCAAAGAATCAAAAGAATTCGATTTTCTTTTCTCTACCTCGCATCAGTGTTTTAAAAAGTAAAATACTAATTCTTCCCTTCGATTTCAAAGTCGTAATATTCACTCGATATCGTTGACATAAAATATACGGGTTATGTGACGCGCGCAGAGAACAGATATGCTCTCCGCCGATCAGAAGCGATCAGGAAAATCACAGATCGCTGTGAAAAATCATCGTGCTTGGAAACGAACATGATTCACAAGTAGAAGTTAGTATGATTTCTGTTCATACTCTAAACTCGGCATAGAAAATAAACTAAAAATCTACAAAGCGATAATAAAACCAATCTGGACGTACGAAATATCGCTATGAGGGACAACAGCAATGAGCCACATAAATAAACTAGAGTCGCTACGATCGAAGATACTGAGAACAATAGTCAACGCCCCATGGTATGTCAGAAACGAGGATATACGCAAAGAATTAAAAATACCAGCGGCGAAAAAAGAAATCGGCAGGTACGTAGAAAAATACAAGGAAAGAACTGCAACACATCCAAACCAGCTGGCTGCTGAAGCGAGCAAAACTCACATAGAAAGAAGACTAAGAAGAAACCTCACTGACTTCACTAAAGAAATAAAATAGTCAAACTCGAAGATGGTATCCCGCTGGGTAGCCATCCACATGTTATTTAGCAATTAAGTTAGAAAAAATTACCAAATGTCCAGCTGGACAAATTGTAAAGTGCAAATTAAATAATAATAAAACAAATTTGTTTTCTCCAATACCATTGCTCACTACCCGATTCAAATTCAAAGCTCGAACACGGTATCCTGCTGGGAGTAGCCACCCACGTGTTATTTAGTAATAAAGTTAGGAAAATTTACCAAATGTCCAGCTGGACAAATTATAAAGTGCAAATTAAATAATAAAATGAAAAACATTTGCTTTCTCCAATACCACTGCCCACTACCCGCGCTTTAAATTCAAAGCTCGAACATGGTATCCTGTTGGGAGATGCCATCCACGTGTTATTTAGCAATTAAGTTAGAAAAAATTACCAAATGTCCAGCTGGACAAGTTATAAAGTGCAAATTAAATAATAAAATGAAAAACATTTGCTTTCTCCAATACCACTGCCCACTACCCGCTTTAAATTCAAAGCTCGAACATGGTATCTTGCTGGGAGATGCCATCCACGTGTTATTTAGCAATTAAGTTAGGAAAATTTACCAAATATCCAGCTGGACAAATTGTAAAATGCAAATTAAATAATAAAAAAAAATTTGCTTTCTACCCTCTTCAAATTTAAAGCTCGAAGATGGTATACCCCTGGGATTAGCCACCCACATGTTATTTAGCAATAAAGTTAGAAAAATTTACCAAATGTCCAGCTGGACAAATTGTAAAGTGCAAATTAAATAATAATAAAAAAAATTTGTTTTCTCCAATACCATTGCCCACTACCCGCTTCAAATTCAAAGTTCGAAGATGGTATCCCGCTGGGTAGCCATCCACATGTTATTTAGCAATTAAGTTAGAAAAAATTACCAAATGTCCAGCTGGAAAAATTATAAAGTGCAAATTAAATAATAAAATGAAAAACATTTGCTTTCTCCAATACCACTGCCCACTACCCGCTTTAAATTCAAAGCTCGAACATGGTATCCTGCTGGGAGATGCCACCCACATGTTATTTAGCAATAAAGTTAGAAAAATTTACCAAATGTCCAGCTGGACAAATTGTAAAGTGCAAATTAAATAATAATAAAAAAAATTTGTTTTCTCCAATACCATTGCCCACTACCCGCTTCAAATTCAAAGTTCGAAGATGGTATCCTGCTGGGAGTAGCCACCCACGTGTTATTTAGTAATAAAGTTAGGAAAATTTACCAAATGTCCAGCTGAACAAATTGTAAGGTACAAATTAAATAATAAAAAAAAATCTCTGTTCATCAGCCAGCCCATTGCGTAACCAGATCCTTCTAATTGTCAGTAGGAAATCTTTGTCGTCTTCCACGTTTCATGGGGCACCGTGACTTCGAGTGTCTTGGAATTATCGGTTCCATGCACGTGGACAACGATGAGCATCGAACAACAATCTGTTGCTGCTCTGAAACTATAACATCCGCAGCTCTTAGAACCACGATACTCGTGAAGAGTATGCGCCGCTATCAGCCTAAACCCTGATGGCACATTTATGACTCAGGCTATCGGCAATACGATACTCTCGGGAATAAATCAACGAGCGTGCGACGCGTCGACCTCGACACGTGACGATCTCCTCCATAGAGAAATCGACGCTGATATACATATGCAATATACGTATTAATTTTCAATAAGGTTTTTCACTAATGTGGTCAGTATTATGGATCTTCCAGCTCTTGGCCTGATTTTATACAGTTTTGGGCTTTGAAAAATATTTGAAAAAATTCCGAGATACTATCATAGTCTTTAGTTTACTATACGAGTGATACCTTAACGAGATGTTTAGATCTTACTGCGATAAGAATGAAGATTTGACGGAAAATTACGGAAAGATGGAAATTTGTTTGAAGGTACACAGTTTCGCGTTAACACGTTCACGCCGTGGGGCGGCGCTCGTATTTATGTTTACGATAAGCTTACAATATTGAATTGTTATGTTTTTAAATAAATCCTACTTTTTTCAATTAATAAATGTTAAATTTGCATTGTTTAAATTTTTAATTATATGATAATTTTTTCTAGTTACTAAGCAAACCACATTTTTGATGATACGCACCATCTGATGGAACGTTCAAGCGTGAGCCACCGGTGGTGCACGCCGTCTGACGGGAGACTCGAGCGTGAGCCACTGGTGGTACGCGCCAGCGTGAACGTGTTAAACAAATATTTAGAAAAGTTATTGTAGGATTTTACGCAAGACTACGATCTTTTGAAGAGACGTAAAGAAATTGACCAACTCTTAGAAAAGTATAATTATTTCGAGATCTAAGTTTGCGGGATTTTTCAAATAATTATTTATTATTGGAAAATTATCCGAGACACGCGTCGAAAAAGAAAAACTCCGTATGTCATACTTGCTAATGTAGGAGAAACACAGAATTCATATGAGATGCCAGGGTCAATTTCATTATATATGTCGAGTTCTCATTGGGCTTAGGGGCGTGTAACAAATCTTCATTTGGATTAGCCATTGTTGTTATACAATATAGATGATATTTACTGTACAAATATGATTATTACAGAATTTGACAAGCAACCGTGGTGATAAGATACTCGAGATGCTAATGACAATGATCTTAGGTTCAATAACGAATCCACGGTCAACGGGACAGCAAAATGCGCTCTCTTCCAAAGTCTAAGTCGAACTCAACTTACTTGTCCACAATTCAAGTGTAACTCAACTTACTTTTCCACGGTACAAGTAGAACTCAACTAACTCTCTCGGTCCAAGTGGAACTGCACTTATATACTCTTCTCTGTACCTCTGTGTCAACTATATTTTTAAGGAGAGCTATACAACTACTCCATACCTCTGTTAGGTAAAAACGTCTATCCCGTGACTGTGGCTACGTTTAGCGACCAGTTGTGTCACTTCGAGCTCAAACTTACTGTCATAAATCTCGGGCACACATAATCGGATTAAGTTATAAACCACTACTAAGTTTTATTATTTAAGCACAGCTATAATAAGAAGTCTAGACTAAAGTATTGGGGGTCTTCCCAAAAATTCCAAAAGAAAGGCCCTGATATCCTTTATATGATCTTAATTTCTATTTTTCTTAAAAATATGTCGCGATCTTCCTACTAAAATCTGGACATTTAACACATTCACAATGTCTTGTGTACTAATAGGCGACAATGGGGGAGGCGGTATTAAACCAACATGATATTTTATTAATAATATTTATAGTTACTATTGCATACTAAGTTGCGTTTGCGTGTTGAAAATGTCTCTTGTCGGCTATGATGAACCAAAAATCGTCTTGCGATCTACTTGTTGGCCACTCCTGATACACACGAGAGATAAGTATATATATGTCGGGTTGGCGTTAGGGGCGTGTAATGAGTCCTCGCCGGTGTTGTTCATTGTTGTTGCACAAACGTTTATTACACTGATATAGCTGGTACAAGATTGACAAGCGGCCGCGGTAATTAGACGCTAATGACAATGACCCTAGGTTCGATATGGCGAATCCACGGTCCACGGGATAACGAATATACTTTGCTTCGAAGTCTAAGTCGGACTCGACTTACTACTCGTGATACAAGGACCGCTTGATTAGCTCTTTGCTAAGACGTAGATTATTCACCGATCGTACAAACACACTAGGCGTGTGGCTAATGAGACTGCCAGAAAGGGAATGACTTTCCGTCACGACGACGCTGCAGAGGAAGACTATGATGGGATGTGCCTAAGGGCACGAGATCATCGGATTCGTCAAAGAGAGCCTCCACACGGAGGGTGAGGGAAATGGGCGTTGCTGTTAATTGGTTAATTTCTATATCGGCGGTTAGCAAAAGATGCTAGCCGCCCTTGAGAGAGAGTTCCTGGCGGGAAGCGTCGCACGTGAGGAAATCTGATTTCCCACATCTTTCCGCAATAGGTGACAGATTTACGGGCGGATAGAATAAAGACTGTTTGTCAATCGGAAGGACTTTAGTTAACTAAGTCCTAAGATTTGTAGCGGCTCCTCAGACTATCCGAGCATAAACTGTGAATGATGCATCGGCATCTGGCGATCATCTTACTCAAAGAATGCGGTCTGTGTGTGACGAGCCGCGGGGCTGTTACAATGTTTTATTGTCAAGTGTCGGTACTGCCAATTCTTTAAAGGAAAGCTATGTAACTTCATATCTCTGTTAGGCGGAACGTTCATCCCGCGACCGTGGCTACGCTTCGGCGACCGATTGTCGCCTCGAGCCTAAAGGCTCATTGTCACAAATTTCGAATGACTGTGTTGGGTTATTTCTTAAATGTTACGGTATTGAGGTTTTCCAAGTAACTCCAACGGGGACCCGGTGTCCTTTCATCTCCGACATATATATCGAAAAAAAAAAAGAATTTGCATATAAAAAAATTCACTTAGCAATAAACTGGCGTGGGCGGTAATACGAGTCGCTAGCTTTAACACAGTGCTCACTTTACCTCCATGATATTCAGAACTGAATTGAACCAAGCAAATGATATTTGGACGGTCGAAGACTTGCAAGCGTAAGCTTTTCTACGCGTGGAAACCATGGGGTCTGACAACTTCCTTTCGGGGAAATTGAACAAATTTCATCTGGACCCCATTTGGACGACCCGTATTTTCGGCAGTGGGTTGACAGAGCTAAATATTCAATGGGACCATTTTTAACACTGATCGTATTTCTAAAATGGCCACAAATGCGTTGTATTAATTTCTTTACTACATTTTATTTCTGTATATATATAGTGTGTGTATAAGTATCTTGTAATTTCTATATACATTTTCAAATTGTTTCCAAATTTTACCATTATGATCATCACAGTCGTGTATTATTACAGTGCTGAAATTTCAAAATGTTTTATATTGCACATACGAGATATAAAATATAAATGGGAAATATAACAATTTTCTATGGTAAATATCCAAATACTTCCGCGAACCTCTGTCTGCGATATTAACAGTGGCAAAGTTGATCGTAAACTCTTCAGCGATAATTTAACACTAGAACTACCACACAAGTTAAATTGACTGGTTTTACGATTTTATTTCAAAATTCCAACTTCATCTTATATTTTTTCCCGCAATGATGTAACGATTTTCGCAACGATAACTAAAGGAATAATATAATGAATTTTATTTTGTTTTTCATGTATTCAAACTGAAAATAATTTCGTATCAAGGCTACTTATTGTTCGTAATACTTGCAACCAATTTAACACTAGAACTACCGCACCAGTCAAATTCACTGGTTTTACAATTTTATTTTAAAATTCCTACTTCATGTCATATTTTTTCCGCAATGATGTAACGAGTTTCGCAACGATAACTAAAGGAATAATATAATGAATTTTATTTTGTTTTTCATGTATTCAAACTAAAAATAATTTCGTATCAAGGATACTTATACCAATACCAATAAAAGTGGTATTTGTCAAAGCGTAAAAGGGTGCTGCAATCTATTTATCGAACCCCAATTAACCAGTCTCCTCGTTTTGTACAACTTGCCACGCGTTTTGAAAATTTTTACTGCGTATCATTCGACATTATGACATCAGTTATCAGGAAAATTCCGGATCGATCGCTGGATCGCTAGATGCTAACACTAGAAATACCACAGCAATCAAAATGACTGGTTCTACAATTTTATAAATGTGTCAACTCTCTTTTAGGGATCCCAGATGGATCAATAATACCAACAATGTACTACATAACATGGAATTGCTTCTGTAAGAAAGTAACAAATCAATAAATATAAAAATATTCTATTATTACGTATTTTTTAAAGACCAGTCATTTTCACTGCTTTTGGTAGAAATAGCTTCGTGTTAACTATCGATAGTTCTAGTGTTAATGAGATAAAAATCCACACTTGAAGCGGACAGTTAGCAAAATAGAATAATATGCTTTTTGAACACAGCAATGAAAAACGATTTCTGATTGTGGTAGATCAGTGATTTAACTCTGCTAAATGGCTCGTTATTTAACAGTGTCGAAAGTTATAATAGCATAATGTTCGGGGAATTATCACACTTCCAAGTATGAAAATATTTTGTGTTTGTGATAAGTAGACTTGTCTAGTTTTGTGAAAAAATAAAGAACAAAATTCCTTGAGAACAGAGATTCCGTTTAAGCGACGAGTGGCTTGCACATATTTTTCGATTATGCAGATACACGATTATATCTTGACGTAATAAATTTCCTGTATAAATTATTCATAACTTTCGTGTTATCTCGCCTCAAAACCGGCAATATGCAACAAGACAACATGGCAAAATGAAAATAGAAAAATGATTGAAGGGATAATGAGAACAACGAGTGGTCCAAAAGCTACAAAGCGTCACTAAATTATTCCGATCAATTTCTTGTTATTAAAAATTAAATCACTCGACTGAATTATTCAAGTTCGTACATTATATAACGTAATAACTAATGTAACGAAACAGACATAAGAAACGTCTTTAAAACGCGATAAAAATGAAGAAAGAAAATGACCAAAATATTAAGAAACAAAGAAATTTTTAACATACAAAAATATAACGTATCTTTTGTATTCGTCTTATTTATTTTGAATTTTCTGACAGTCGAACGATTCATACGATGCGGGCGATATTTTTCTATTATTCTTTTATCAATCTACGTTTATCGTTCGTCGTTCTTTAATAGCAACTTCGTAATCTAATAATGTTATGTCAAATGGAACTCGCCGATGTTCAACGATTAGACCACCGCAGTGACAGAACGAAATTGAACGTTACATAATCGCCGGTGAGTCCATAGATGAGCGATCGGGAAAGCTCTCGATCTTAATAAAAAGCGACCAGGCATTTAACCACTTACTTATGTGTTAAAAGCAAACCTGACCTACTTGCAGCGAGAAATGTTTACGATGTCGCTTCCGTTGTATTAATCGCCTTTCGTCCGTGTTCCTTTCCTCTCGCGTTTCTCCGCAAGAAAATAAACCTGCGGTTTGTACACAAATGGCCGTTTCTTACGATGAATTTTAAGCAGCTTGTTTAAAGTAAATTTTGTATATCGTGGCCCGATACAGCGAGCTATATCGCACGGCAAAATTTAATTTCTACAAAACATTGTGCTGTGCTTGCGCGCTTTTTCTCTGACAATGTCATATTCGCATTGTTGACAATTTGTTAGAAATTTATAAAACTTATTATATCGTGGTCAACGTGTTAACTTGTATAATAACATTAAACTCGACGTAATTATATCAATGTGAAGAAGAACGAAATTGAATAATAGTCTTGATGATATTTCTGGTACAAAACAAAAAAGAACAAAATTGAATAATCTTCTTAATATTTCTATAACAAGATAATACAGCTACTACACGCTGTATGATAACTAGATACATTATAATATAATTAGATATTATTACTATAGAATGTTATTAGTCATTATTATGAAGAAGAAGAAGAGAAGGAAATGACAGAATTAAAATGCACGAGAATGTGACGATTAATGGCACACGGTTGAAGTTTTACAGCAAACTGTCGTGGAAAAGGTTACTCAAAGATTATTTGTCTTTAGCTACAAACCGCAAACCCTTTACACTTTATGCTGCAAATCAAAGGGAAATGTTGTCGATGTCAAGTTTCTGGGCTCATGAGATAATAATAAACGGTAAAAAGTGTAATCCTAGGAACGTTCTAAAAATGTTAAAAAAGGACATCCAATTATACACCATTTCGTCTTTGCATTTTTAATATGCTGTAGGATGCTGCACATTGATCAACAGCGTAGAGCTATAAAGCAACGATGTTACAAACGCTGCTGTTTTTTAAATTTTCCTTGCATTTTACCATTATCTGTCACATTTTTGTCAGATCAATTAATTTATAAAAGTAAATCATTTGTTTCTCGAGGACTAGATATTACTTGTGTATCCACGTGATGAAATTAAGCAATTAGTCAACAGTGAAGTTGCTCGGTTTGGCTTCCGGCAGGATCAATCGTCGTTTGATAACGTGGAGCATGATCTGCTCCAAACTTTTGCACGACACTAACGCGAGAGTTGTGGAGTGCCGATTCCTCCGCAATAAAATAAGTACAATCGTCTTTTACTCAAAGCTGACATGTTATCCACGATAAAACTTGTCCCACTGTCGCTAAATTGTCATAGAAAGCGTTGTTGATACGCGAAAGAATGTCAGCAACATTTGTAAATGTGTACATATAGTCACGTTCAGAAGCATATTAGATTATCTTATAATGAGATTATCATATAATACCGTAACAATTGGCCCAGTTTATGAGAAAAAGTCTATCCATCGATGGGATTAAATTTTTTCTTAATGATTGCAACAGTTAACAAGTAATGAGATAGCAATTATGTTATTCTGTATGTTATTTTCTATTGAAAAATATCCAGAATGAATTAAATAGGAAAGTGCGAGAGGTCTGTGTAAACTTTGAATTCGATTTTGTAGAACCGCCCTTTTTTATTTTCAATAAAAAATAATTTGAACGTGGAATTGAGTGATAAGAAATATAGCAGAAAACTTAATGGAAAACTATTAGAAATATAGCAGAAAACTAATGCTAAATTAAATTATTTTAGTGAAATTAAATTACCAATCGACTGGCCAGTTGAATCATCGCACACGACAAAACAAAATAGCTTTTTGTAAAATATGCACGCATTTATGTTAATCTTACCTAAATAGAATCTCGGTATGTGTACGTTGCCTCTATTTTGAGGTTGTTAGCTCAAGCATCTTATTATAATATTTTTCCTTAATATATAAAGGAGGAGCTTGAACAAACACAAGGCAATTTTCATGAGAAATGTTATGAATAGTAACAAATTTCCCCTGAGAATTTTCATATTTATAGGATCCTTACTTGGAAGAAATAGGTTTCTTACTTGGCGATATTTCTTGTTATCATTTTCTACTATGAAATCTACGAGTTGAGCGTGTAATTATTCAGATCTCAGCAGCTTTTTATGCCGTGAAGTAATTTATGCATCATTTGTGGTAAATTGTATAAAGACATGCACAGATGTTATTGATAGAAGAAATTATGTAAATTTTTCGAAAGGCAAGTCAGGAGAAATTCTTCTAATAAGTATAACACGCATGAACAAGTATATAATCTTTAATTCCTATACTGAAATTTAGCTCCTGAAATGACGTATAGTATTAGATTTTACAAATTTCAATTAATAAAAAGACAGTACATTGTAACCAATGTACTTAATCATATTAAGTAACATGTAATCTTAAAACATAAGCAATAATACAATGATATTATTGACATTATTTTTAAAAACTACATTTCTCTGTTTAAACACATGATGTAGAAATATTGACGATAAACAATTAGACGTTTATTTGTATAATAAATATAAAATATTAATAAATTGCTGCAACACAAGTCTCGACGACCTTCCTGTCTAAATTCTCTCTGCCATACTCACACAACCCGAATGTAGCCATTCAATAATATGATATCACGTTAATACCATGTATTTCATTTATTATAATAAATTAACTACATTTATTCCCATAAAAATCGATATGTTTAAGGGACCCAAATTTCGTTCGCTGATGGATCTTTCTTGTTAAGTGTTCCAGCCTGTAAGTGGCGATTGGAATTTAAAATAGAAATTCCGCTAGTTCAGTGACAGCAAAAACGAAGGACTTCGTCACTAGGTTACGTCTTAATATTCGAAGTCGTATTCCAGCATCTAAAGTACGTGATTCTAGAATTTATTTTTGGCGATGCTTGGCATATTGCTCCTATTTTTATATTCCAAAGTGGCCATCTCGTTCCGTTACTTATCTATATTATTAGTGTTGGCAATTATATTAAAAAATGCCTTCGAAATTAGGGACGCGTGTTTCGGAAAGAAATTCGAAAGAGAGTCATCGAGTGAAAGCGGAGAAGATGAAAATGTGGCCTGTTTTATACGTGGCAATCAATTTCCGAACGATACGGGAGAAGAAAAATGTATTAGATGCTCCGCGTGCTTCAGACGATGCTATGAGCTGCGGACAACTATATCACAAGCTAACAAATTTCTATGTGATTTTTATATAGATCGTGAGATTTGTCTTATTTCATACGAACATATTTCGAGCGCATGAAGAGCGATTAATATAAACATTTTCTCGCCAAAACTAAGGGGAACAAGTTAGAAACGCTTCTTTTTAACAACTGAAAGACGCATTCTTTTACATGCATATTTTTTACTCTGCTTGTTTGAACTTTTATAAAACATTGATTATAAATCTTCGTTATTGAGCACTCAAGGTAATTAAATAAATATTTTCAGATTAAAAAATTGATTTAGTTTTGGATAAATGCTGAGGTTTTTGGGGGAAAATATTTGGGCACCTTGTCCTAAAATATTACAGTAATATACTTCTTACTGCATTTTCTGTACACGTTTTTGTCTACCTTTTACAATCACGAGTATGCAAAATAAATAATTCGTTAATTTAGACTCGCTGTTAGTAAAATTGCCAGAATCTTATTACGGAGTTTACTCTAAATTCTAATTTGAAATAGGACGCGTGCAGCGTAATTATAAAATTGCTAATGGTCCACGACCGATCTTAATTCGTTGATATTATCCTAATACCACAACGAGATTAATCCATTAAAAAAATGATAATATCGAACGGCAGATAGTTAAGCTCCTTATATCGAGCTTATAGCGAGCTTCCTCTATCGCTACAATTATCTTTCTGAATGCAAGTGGCTCTGCTAGATGTGGCGCGTCTGGTTTATTGTCGTCATTTCTCGAGCCAGCTGTAGCTAACACCTGTTATTACGAACTTTACCTCGCCCAGGTGGTAATCGCGCACCGTACTTTACAAATTACGACCAGCAATTTCACTTCTACGACGCAATTAGTTTTAATTATCGGAAAGAATTATCTACCACCCGAGAAGTGAGATCGTTCAACGAACGGCGGAGATTTTTTCTGTCGTACGCACAAGTCAAATGTAATTTTGGGGAAGTTTATTCAATGAAATTTAATAGCTTTGCTCTGGGTCTCGTGTAAAAATTATACTAAAATATAATATATTATTATACTATTACACAATCTATACTATTATATTATATTATACTATAGTATAGATTATACTATCTATTTTCAGCGAAATTGAAGTTTAATTAAAATCTAGTTAAACAACGTTTTTCAAAGTACATAAAAAGACGAGTCGACCTTCACTCTATTCCCTTTTTGAATTTGAATTTACGTAAAGATATCGTGCATTGTTTTATATTGACAACATAAAATGCTTTTTGTTTCAGTTACTGTTCTGTTTTAATGTTTCCTGATTTTGGATATTTACAGTCATAATTCATATATTTGAAAATGTGTAATAAATCTGACGTTCACAAAGAAACGAATAATGGAATTTAGTTGTTGTAATAGCTCAACCTAATTAACAGTAATTTGCAAATAACTAACGCTATTGACTTCTTTCAATGTGCAAGAAAGTGACAAATAACGTAAATCCTTAGGATAAATTAGACGACCGATTCTGGAAAATCGAGTTTATTTTGGGAATAATTAAATTAAATACAATAACAGTTAATAACAAATCTGCTATAAATTTTACCTGGAAAATAGAAAATCGATTTTCTATGTCCTAAATTACTGTTCTTCTCTTGTGATCTGTTCTATTCAGCAAATGACTGCGGTAAAACAAAATAAAAGTAAAAAATGTCGGTTAGCAGACAGTTTGAATTCTATAGAATTTACATATATTGTATATAATTACGTATAAAAATACAATTTTAATAGCAAAATCAGATAATAAATTTATTTGCTGTGGAACTACCCGTCGATAGTATTATCTGTATATTAAATTTTAAAGCGATTCTCCTAAAAAGTGATTTATGATATTTGTTCACCTATGATGTTGACGTGTTTACATTTTTGCAAGAATTTATCATACCACGATATATAACGAAATATTTAATATGCAAAATGATGGATAATACAATGTTATTAGCACAATAGAAAAGATAGACGAGAAAGGATTAGAAAATTTCTCGAAGAATGACAGGTCGTAGGCAGAAGAAAATACAACAAAATACGCTGTAATCAATTCAACAAAGAGACAAAACGAATTTGCGTACAGTATGTCCCTTTCAATAAAATTCTCCTGCACTACCCACTTGCAACACCTACGTGTATTGCTGGATACATTTCACAGACACGTTCTGGCCGTGCAAAATCGACTATGTAATTCCATACTATTTATAAATTTTGGTATATTTTATTGTCTGCCTACACACAAACGAAAACCATTACTGTGCGCGTAATTGAGTTGAAGAAAAAAAAAAAAAAAAAAAAGAGAGAAGAAACGAATGTTTGTTATTCTTTTCATTAGGCGCTATTTAATTCGGTTCTCTTATTTTCGCATCCATCAAATTATTGTTACGTGGTAGCCTAAATTTTTTGCAATAGAATATGTTTTTGATTTATTTTCTTATTATTGATTTATCGTTTACTCGTCTGTTGTATCATATTCCAGGAATATTTAGTTACGATACCAAAAAATATAATAAATATTATATATGAAATATAATATAATATATAGAATAAAATAAATAATGCGCAAAAATATTTTTTCCTCGGTTATTACGTTCATGAAGGTACACGTAAAATCAAACCTCTCACGTTAAATTTTCAAGAATAAAACTATGGATGACCTATCGATATTTCACTCTCTTGTATCGTAATTTACGAACATTTGAAGCAAAGGTATATTAGTAATAACGTAAAGTAAAAATATGCCAATAATGACATATTTTATTTGTATATGTGTGTTATGTAATATTTTGTAACAATGGTAATATCGACATTGTATAGAAATAAATGTATATCGAGGAATTGTAACGTGCTGTTAAAAAATGACTTTTTGTAAATAAATTCAGTATTAGTATAGCACATTAAAGAGGAAACGTGTTTGCAAATTTAGAGATAAAATATATATTTTTAAAGCAGATAATACAAATTTTTACGCAGTCGAAACTGCGAAACGCGACTGAACTAGTGACCTAATTAAATTAATCCTAAATTGCTTCTCGAAGTACTGACGCGTTCTATAAAAAGACAAGTTTTCATCCCATTTTTTTAACATTCCCTACGAATACATACAAAAGAAATGGTATGCTATATGAATGTATGTATCAGCAATTTTTATTACGTAGATCTTGCGTAACACTTGGAATACTTGGAACACACTTTTAAATGAAATTTGTATTTGCAATGAAATTTTCGATTTATAAACCTGATTCATAAACGCTAATTATAACTGGAATTATCGGATATACAAATATAATTATACTTTACCAGAAGAATTATATTAAACACAGTCACTGTTCTCTTATATTTAAAATTGAACGTATCTCGATTTCTCCATACTTTCAAGAATGAATAAGATGATTTGTACATTTTTTTCAATAATATTATAATAAATAAAATTACAGAGAATATGAAATGCAACGGGAAGTACATTCAATCTTTATATATCCGTTATCAAGTTTGTGGTTTCATACTGTTACGAATATTTGATAACAAAGCGTGAAACGTGAAAGGCAACAGAAATGAAAAATGCAGTTTTTAACGAAAGTGGAATATCGATTAGTTAAGTCGTTTCCAAAAATTTTCCACAGATCAGATGTCTAAAAAATATTTCATACTGTATGCAGTTATAATATAACAATATTATACACAGTGATATCATACGTAGAAGAACATTACTGAGAAAGGAAACATAATGAATTTAGGATTGTATTTCGATATAATATATCGATACGAATACACGAAAATGCAGGAAAATATTTTTTATTTAACTGAATGAAATGAACTATTTTTGAAATAAAATATACAATAATTCAGCGGGTTGCTTGCGAAATAAGATCATGTTCAATGAAATGAAAAGGATATAAAAAGAAGATAAAAAGATACTGTAATACTTGATCATAAAGTCTAGTTGACTATCATGTTCATACTAAAGAAATATTTTTATCGTATTTTCGCGAAGCTATTCACGTATAAAGTTAATAGACATGGTCATTTTTGTTCATGGAACGTCAATCGTTATACAACGAGATGTACGAAAAACTTAAAAATATTCAAGTTTCAACGTTTTTACGCTGCCCATTGTAAAACTAACAAATAACACGCCTGATTGAAATATACGAGTTTTCAAAGATACCAAACGTTTCATCCACATTATAAATTTTCCACAATCCGTTTTCTCTAACATCATATTTTTAAATTCTCGGAGATGTATCACGCATGATATAAACTATCTTCCCTTACGACATTTTTCATTAACGTTAACGTCTTACAATCTCGTACAATTTACAATCTAAAGCCACGTTCCGTTTGTTTTTAACCATTTGACTTTTTAAACCGTTTTAATCGAGAAAATACTGTTTACTGGAATATTTGTGACAACGAAAGAAATTATGTGTATACGAATGAATTGATGAAAGTCTCACGAAATTATATCAGGAAGAAACGACCAATTTTCCTAAGGAATCAGATTACACAGAAAGTAGTCGTCTCAGCACCTGAGGTTCTGTTGAAAAAATTACTTGTGCAAGATAAAAAAGGATACAAAAAAAAATCTGAAAATGTTAGTAGAAAAGTTAGGTGATTTACTCGGTATGATTAAACTTAAAGTTCCGGAGAAGTGGATTTAGTTTGAAGAAGCAATATCAGAGCAAGAATGAAAGTAGAAATAGCGTTACGTTATCCGGCAATTATTGGTTCTTCCAACTCAAGAAACAGCTGGAAGAACCGCAACTGCGCTTGAAACTTGAGAAATACTCCGGTTAAATAAATAACAAGTGGCGGAATGGTTCTAAATTACCTCTACACAAGCGACTTAAACCAAAGAGAACATTTCCAGTCAAATAAATAATATATTGGTAGAGTGAAGCAAAAAGTAAATTAGCGTTATATCGACAAAAAGATTGTTTTCTCTCTGCTACGTCATTTCGATTATTTTTGACCCAATTGTACTTTCCTGGCGTCAAAAAATATTTCAAATTTAAGTTAAATTTCAATGAAATAATAAATTAAATTTAGATAATAACTAAGTAAATTCAGATTAAATTTAGCTCGAGAAATCTCGAGACATAATATTCCAATTCCTAATGACGTAATCCGCGAAACAGTTCATGCGGTTTTCACATAATCGCTGTTTCTTGTTTAATCGATATCAGTTTATTTCCAAGCCGCATCGGTTACTTCAACTCTGGTCGATATCAGCGTACGATGCGTTGAATCTGATTGTCGTAACGCACCACTTACACGTAAACAAGACACCCGCCAAGAAACCCATAGAACGAAATCTGAACAATAGAATTACTCGCCAAGGGTGTGCATACTCATAAAAGATGTAACTTAGAAAAAACGAAGCTGGCACCCCGCTGGGGATAGCCGCCCACATGCTATATTTATTTTTTATTTTTTATTTTTTTTTTTCTTCACCAACAAGATATAACACTTTACCAAATGTCCATAAGAACAAATTGTAAAATAACCAAAATAAAATAAAAAAAAAAAAAAAGGGTGTGCATACGAGGAACGACTCATAGTCATCATGGTCAAGTCCCTAGGCTGTCCGCCAAGTGAAGAGGATGTTGCACAGAGCAACGAGGACTGAACACGTTCACTGTCGTGCGAAGTTTACGTAGTTTGTCTGAATAGATCGAAATATGAGATGGAATAAATACATTGAAATATATTGGAATACGTAGAGCCACGATAGATTGAAATATACTGCGCCATAACGTTTCATTCTTGCAAACTATTATAATGCATTTATGCACTTTGTTTCTGACAATGTCGTTTGAGCGATTCATATCGTAGGAAATTTCTTCGTACGTGAAATTTGTCTTCTTTTAACAATTCTAGAGAATTTAGTACCGTGGCTCACCGACGACCCACAGTGCCAGGTAACGCGTTATTCTTTTTCACCGTGAATTAAAACGATGATATGTTGGAATAAAACTACGTTGGGAAATTTATAAAAAATATTCTTTCATATGAATTTTATAAATATAATTATTTATCTGCTGATTAATAACCGTCCATACGGTAGATTTTGAAATAACAAACGTTTTATTTATTCGAGTATGACGAGTGCTAACGATTATAAATCTTAATGGCTGTAAATAAATTTTAATTTGTTGTTTTCTACAAGCTCGTGCGAGCTTCACGATGAAGAAGTTAAAGAGCGAAGAAAAGCACGCGTGGATTTTGCACATAATTATTTACCTGTTGATTAATAACCGTCCATACGGTAGATTTTGAAATAACAAACGTTTTATTTATTCGAGTATAACGAGTGCTGACGATTATAAATCTTAATGGCTGTAAATAAATTTTAATTTGTTGTTTTCTACAAGCTCGTGCGAACTTCACGATGAAAAGGTTAAAGAGCGAGGAGAAACACGCGTGGATTTCAGATATAACTATTTATTTATTGATTAATAACTTCCCAAACTCCCCAACTTCCCATATGACGGATTTTGAAATAGCAAACACATTAATAATTCATACATCGTCGTGATAGATATAAATCTAAACCACTTATAGTTTACCGTGTGCTCGCACAGGCTTCACAATAAAAAGGTAAAAGAGCAAGGACTATATCACGTGTAAATCTAAGACATAATTATGTACCCACTGATTAATGACAGCGAATGAATATAGAAGAAAGAAATAGCAAAGATATTAACGACAATTATAAATCTTAATAGTTCTAAATAAATTTTCATTTATGTATTTCCACAATGAAAAAGTTAAAAAGAGCGAGGAGAAGCACATGTGGATTTTGCATATAATTATTTATACAATTGATTAATAACTTCTCAAACGCTTCAACTTCCCATCTGGTAGATTTACAAATAGGAAATACATTAATGATTCGTGTATATTTATGACAATTATAAATCTTATAAGTCAAATTCATTGGTTTTACAATTTTATTTTAAAATTCCTAGTTTATGTTATATTTTTTACTACAATGATGTAATGACTTTCGCAACGATAATTAAAAGAATGATATAATGAATTTTATTTTGTTTTTCATGTATTCAAACTGAAAATAATTTCGTATCAAGGATACTTATACCAATACCAATAAAAGTGGTATTTGTCAAAGTGTAAAAGGGTGCTGCAATCTGTTTATCGAACCCCAATTAACCAGTTTCCTCGTTTTGTACAACTTGCCACGCGTTTTGAAAATTTTTACTGCGTATCATTCGACATTATGATATCAGTTATCAGGAAAATTCCGGATCGATCGCTAGATCGCTAGATGCTAACGCTAGAAATACCACAGCAATCAAAACGACTGGTTCTACAATTTTATAAATGTGTCAACTCTCTTTTAGGGATCCCAGATGGATCAATAATACCAAAAATGTACTACATAACATGGAATTGCTTCTGTAAGAAGGTAATAAATCAATAAATATAAAAATATTCTATTATTACGTATTTTTTAAAGACCAGTCATTTTCACTGGTTTTGGTAGAAATAGCTTCGTGTTAACTATCGCTAGCTCTAGTGTTAATAGATTTAAATAAATTTTAATTTATATTTTTCCACAAGCTCGTGCGAGATTCACAATGAAAAAGTTAAAAAATTCGAGGCAATGCCCGCGTGCATATTGCACACAATTATTCGTTTATTGATTAACAAGTTCCCATATGGCAGGTTTTGAAACAACAAATAAATCAATGATTCGCGTATCGTTGTGTCAAGTATAATTCTAAACGATTTAATTAATTCTAAAGGTTTTCCGTGTACTTCGCAATAAAAGGGTTAGAGAGCAAGAAAAAGGACAGATTGGAACGAACGCAAAGGGGATACTCGTAAGATCGAGGGCAACAGATGTCATGGACCCAAAGGGCGGTGCACGTCCTACTTTACCAGCCTCCTACCAACCCAACCAGCCACCAAGCTCTACCTTCCCTGGCAACTCCATTTCCTCGTGCTATTCTCGTTCAACGATTTATTATTTTCCAGCGATTGTGTTCGAACCTGCATCTCAATTTCCGACACTTTTTCGACATTTCACGTTCCAACCCTTTCAAAGCGTAAAATGAGGTAAAACTCGACCATTATCGATCCAATCGAATTTTTTTATCATCGAGAAATTTGTTGAGTTTAAGAGAAACACGACCGAATCGTTGTGATTTCTAATTTAGATTCAGTGTTGACGTATTTCTAGAGAAAAGAAAAGAAGAATTAGGTATTTTATAACTAACCTAAATCGGTTAGGTTGAGACACGAAAATTCGGGAAACTCGAGGGCCATTTTACATCTTCACGTCTTAAACGTCATCGTAGGTAACGCAATTATCAATAGATTATTTTCTACAGAAATTTGCAAGCTTTTATTTTTTGTCTTTGACACCAAAAAACGCAGGAAATTTTCACGATGAAGAGATAATTATTTTCTAAATTGCTCGTTCTAAATTTTCCATCGTTTTAAGAAGAAGAATTGGCTTTTATATCAAATGATATATTCTTGAATGATATACATTAGATTGTCCAAAAAGTTTCTTTCGTTTTAGAAGGAAATAACAGACGCATAATGTTTTTTGTTTTATATTAGTTTATTGAATTATGCACAAACATAATAATAGAAATAGAACGAAATAGATCATACCTAATTCAATAAAATAATATAAAACTGAAATTGTTGTTCATCACCTTATGAAACGAAAGGAACTTTTCGGACAACCTAATATATAAAGAATATTAATAATACAGGATGAGACATTCTGTGCTAATGCAAAGTTGCATAATTCATTGCTATGAACCTAAAAAATGAAACTTAGAAGTTTATCTAAACAGAGTGTAGATCCTCAGACTCTTAGACTCTAAATTGTCTCTACTTTATCTCGTTACATTGTCTTGGTATATTTTAAGTATTTCTCATATATCTCGTGAATTATTCGCATTTCTACACCTTCAAGATTTCCATAAACGGTAATTCCATAAAAATCGACGGATTTCTTCAACATTTCCATTCTTCGTCGCGATTATTAGCAAACAAATTTGGAGACTGCGTATTTTCATAGCTGCAGTCAGAGTGCAACAAACTTATTTCAAAATGCTGTAGTTTGGAAAGAAAATAGAAGTGAAACTTCTCGTAACACGATCAGTTGAATTTACATGGGAATGAGCAATTTCCTATGTACACGCTCAAACAAGAACAAGAACAGAAGTTCAAGCTATCCTCGCACGTATCCTTAGATTGCACGCGAAACACGTCCACATTTGCAGATGCTTCTATACAGTTTCATTCGCCGAGATTGAATATGTGTGTCAACGAGAGAACGAAAGCACGGATTAATCCGATCTTGACCTGAAACGGCTGAAACGCACAGCGTGGAAGACGAGAGCGAACGCGGAACGACGCTCGAGCGGTTGCTTTATTGATCGACGGTTCTGTAACGCGACGACAGAACGCGAATAATTCGTTGATCCGCCCGCTGTAACAAAGCTTCGAAAATGCACTCACAGGTCTCAATGAAATGTTCGGCTGGTCGTTTCTTCTTTCGGAAAAATGCCATCGTGCGTCGTATATTTCTGCTCCGTCTCAGAATCTCGGTAATTTTATGCAAAAAATGTTGACACCAAATGCAGCCAAGCGTAATATTCCGGCGTCCCAAATAGCGTACAGTAATTTAGGCAAATCGAGGATACGAGCGCAAATGACTGTCGAAGATGGTTTCGTGTATGTACTTTATCATCTTCCGAACTTCATTGCATAAGTTAGCCTCCTTTTTCTAAATCTCGATCTTTTTGTCGTTGCGTTGTGCTGCGTTTCTTCTGCAGTGTTAAAAAAGAAAAGAAAAGAAAAAAGGAGAAAATGACGATTTATCTCGGAAGCTTCCAACCGCGAAAAAGTGAATTTCTGACCAATGGTTTTTTGCACATCGAACGTCTAAAAGCTGTCCTGAGTTGTTCCAGTTGCCCTAAACATTGTTGCAAACTATCATTTCAATGTCATATTTGGTTTAGGTAGGGCTGGCGTGACCTTTTGCGGGGTCAGGTTAACAAATTTTGCGGGGCCTGAATATACATTGAAACCCTACACTTAAATTTTACAACGAGGAATTATTTATTTACAAATGCTGTTACACGTTATATATTTTTTGTAAGCAGTTTTTTTAAACAAATCCAAGTAATATTTTTTCGCATTCATCATTCGCTTTCAAGGGGCGAAAAATTCGATAAAAATAGAAAATCTGTAAACACGTATGACTTTTGCAAAAACTATTGATGTAGTTTCATTTCTCTAAAAAATACATTTCTCTGAAAGCGCCTGGATTTTTTTTATCTAAAATAGTTTCCAGGATATGAGGACTTTTCGGAGTTACACTGAACTTCCAACTTTTCATTTTTCTCACTCCCTTAAACTGAATCATCGCTACTAAAAAATGTCTTCTTCTGTTAATGGTATCGTCATTCTGTAAAAAGTTAATCAAAATCGGTGTTTTTTAATTGGGTAATTTTCGTAGACCGCGGGATCGGGTTCCTTAACCAACTGGCTGAACCTGCCTTGCGCCGGCCCTGAGTTTAGGAAATAATTTGGGAAAGCTGTACCCATAAAACGATGGGAATTTCTCTTCATTTGGTGAAGTTATTCTTGTATTTGTGTTCTAGTCTTCAAACTTCTGTCCTGAATTGTTCTAGGACTGTGAGTACGTGTTCTAAGAACCCTATACTTGTTCTAAGAACTCTAAACTATTGTTCAAACGAAGAGAAACGTTCATTGTCTTGCGGATACAGTTCTCCCAAATTATTTCGTAAACTAAATGTAAATATTGCAATAACACTTTGGAACAATGTGTAAAGCAAGCGGGGCAATCCAAAATAATTTTTAAATGTTCGACTTGCAAAATAATGTGAGTCTGGTGAAAAATTCACTTTTTCGTGCCTCTTTGTAGAAAATGAAGGATAAAACTTGTCCGTCTAAGGCCTCATTTTCAAGAAAATAGAATTTGAACGCGTCTAGTTAAGAGTCCGTCTGGTAGATTTTCGAATTTATTTTTGTCGAAAACAAAGCGTCTTATAAACAAATTTTATTCTACACTTTCCACTTATTTTCGCGCGTAGGATCACCTTCTGTCGATTATCTAGCCCTGCCCAGTCTGGAAATAGCCACGTTCAGGTATACTTGACAAATGTTCAAACTCAATTCTCTCAAAAATTATGCCAAGAATGAACAAATTGTGTTCTACATATTTTTCTTCCTTTTGCACAAGAAGTCACGTCGTGGCAACTTTTGCATGTTATTCGAGTATGTAGCTGAGGCGCCTATCTGGGTGGTTGTCCTTTTATTTTAAGAAAGTCGCTAAAATAACAGAATCCCCTTGCGAGCTTGAGTCATCGTACTGAAGATCCCGCACGATGACTTCAGATGATCACTATGCGTTCGTAGGAAACTCATATGTACTTGTAACCAGACCCATAATCAATCATCCTATGCAATTAATATGTCGACGGATAAGGCAACTGTGTTAAATCTCAATTGGTATAATTGTTCAGCCAGCATACATTAAGGCAGCTGCAGTCAGGAATAGCTTTCCATGTCACATTGGTTCTTGTATTTATTCCTTGTATTTGTATATTCTTTTTTAATTGCTATTCTAACATCAACCTTCTTCACAGTATCATACATATATCAATAACGTATCAACCAACCAAGCTCATAGTGCACTGCTTCATTTCTGTTCTCTCGTTCAATGCAAAAGAATTCATAAAAATTTTAAAGAAATAGAAGGAATTTTAAATGTGAAGATAAATTTTAATAGCAATTTTCCGATGCAGTGTGTGCGTTACTAAAATTAACTAAGAACTGTACAAACTGTATCCGTTTTACTGTGAACCAGAAAGAACTGCATTAGATATTAGGAGGTCTTTCCCATGGACGAAGAGTGTAAGAAAATTGACTTATGATTACGCTGCTCTTCAAATATTTTGATTTGCTGAAGGAAGCGAACGTCTTGTTAGAGGAAGAGCCAATGTTCTCAAAGAACCACAACTGGATCATTACCAATTTCGAGTTGGTAATTTGGCGTTCAGATTGAACATTTGCGAAGCGTGTGTGATCGAATCGGTGGTGCAATTTTCTGAAATGGAGCTCGTTTGGTGGTTTTGTCAGCAAAACTACGATAGCGTGAAGAGACATCGTTAACATTATTCTAAATTTTATTTTATCACCCTTCCTTCTTATGAACATATATTTATTTCCATTAATTGCGAATTACTCTCGAAAGTTTGCCTCTGTCTCTCACGGTTTTATTTGCAAAGAATTGCCAAGGCGATTGTTAACTGTATCACGTCACCAGTAAATAGAACATACAAATATAATACATCGAGTAGATATAAACGATTGAGTTTTTCAAGTATTAAAATTTATTTGCCTCCGTACAATGTTGTTCGCAATACTTGCAACCAATTTAACACTAGAACTACCGCACCAGTCAAATTCACTGGTTCTACAATTTTATTTTAAAATTCCTACTTCATGTTATATTTTTTTCCGCAATGATGTAACGAGTTTCGCAACGATAGCCAAAGGAATAATATAATGAATTTTATTTTGTTTTTTATGTATTCAAACTGAAAATAATTTTGTATCAAGGATACTTATACCAATACCAATAAAAGTGACTGGTATTTGTCAAAGTGTAAAAGGGTGCTGCAATCTGTTTATCGAACCCCAATTAATCAGTTTCCTCGTTTTGTACAACTTCCCACACGTTTTGAAAATTTTTACTGCGTAATATGATGATATCAGATATCAGGAAAATTCCGGATCGATCGCTAGATCACTAGATAACACTAAAAATACCACACCAGTTAAAACGACTGGTTCTACAATTTTATAAATGTGTCGACCCTCGTTTAGGGATCCCAGATGGATTAATAATACCAACAATGTACTACATAACACGGAATTGCTTCTGTAAGAAAGTAACAAATCAATAAATATAAAAATATTCTATTATTACGTATTTTTTAAAGACCAATCATTTTCACTGGTTTTGGTAGAAATAGCTTCGTGTTAACTATCGGTAGCTCTAGTGTTAAGTTACTGAAATTCGTAATCTACGTATTTGATATTTGCATAAAATTGAAACTAATAATGCAAGGTAGCAAAATCATAAAATATCGAAGTAATAATTTTACATTCCACAATAAAATTGAATATTTTATCGCATCTCTTTATCTTCTTCGCTATTCAGTGACTTGAAACGAAAGCTATTTCACGATAGTTGTTTAATATGCCTGCAATTACTCGGTGTGGATACAGATTTTTGACGCAAAGCAGTCATTACTGTTGAATATATCTAACAATATTTCGTGTACATGCGAAACTAAATTGCCATTTCCCTTCACCTGCATACGAAATTACGGTGTATCTACTTTTCGAAGCTATAGTCGGTCTTGTCCGGATTTATCAAGCTCTCGTTTTAAGCTCACCAAGGTCTCGTACCAAATAGATGATTTGTTAAAACGTACACGTTACATGTACGCCTATTCGTTAACTTAATCTTACTGCAACTTATTGGACATTTCTACGAAACCTACGTTCGCATATGCTTGTTTATGTTCGCACGTAAGTGCTACAAATTTGAAGAAAAAATTTTATTTCAGTAGAATGGACTGTATTTTAGAATTAGAGCGCATTAAAAGAAAAAGGCGTGTCAATTTTGTTATAGGAAATTGCCAATGAGATTCCTTCGTAAGTTTTATAGTATAAAGTATATATAATATGTGATAATAACTTCGTATTATTTACACTAAATTTGCGCACACTTTTGTTGCTCCATTAATCTCCAGTTTGTTACAACGTTCAAAGTGAATGAATTATACGAACAATTCATTTGCAATTATTATATTAGTAGACATAAACTGTTATGACATTTATTACGAATGTTTATTTATCTTTGCACTCGTATGCCGAGTGTGAGTCGACATCAGTTTTTATCTCAGGAGCTCCAAATCAATATAGATGTCCTAGAAAAGCAGGATTGCATCCTGGAAATTGTTTCAAGATATATCGTGCACTTAAAAATTACAAAATACAACAATAGCGTGAATAAAACTGGTATTTAAGTGAATATGTTTCTTCCTTTATTTATTTAAATTCTCTTATTTTTTTAGTTAAAGTAAATTTCAAATAAAACACTTAAAAGCGTTGGCAGCTACTGGTAACGAAATTGAAATAAAATTCGGAGTGCAAAGG
This sequence comes from Bombus pascuorum, assembly GCF_905332965.1. NCBI lineage: Eukaryota > Metazoa > Arthropoda > Insecta > Hymenoptera > Apidae > Bombus > Bombus pascuorum. The sequence goes on from NC_083494.1 coordinate 2,870,674, forward strand.
GTTGAGGTAAATATGAAATTGTAAAGAGACCTGAAGAAAGTTATTTTTGAAACAAATAAATTGAAAAGCAGAAATCAACGTTTGTTTCGCCGCAGAGTTCCCCATTTTCAAGTTTCCACGAGTTTCCACTTCTGTTCTTATTATATTATGCATTACGCTCTATTCCATCATTCACGTTCCAAGTGAGCGATTACCGCGAGCAGACAGGTCTTGGTAAACTAGCGAATATCTCCGCACCCGTGAATAATTGTAATCTGAAATAGTCGAGAATAATCTCAATGCTTGGCTTGACTCACAGTTCGGACACACGCGGCAAGATTTAAGACTTAAATGCACTGCATAAGTTATTTTTATCTCAAGATAGATATACGAAAGTACTTAATGTAGCGGCAACATCAGACTATCACTGGACTGTGGATTTTTATGCAAATTTATATTTTTCAAACGTAACCAAAAAATGGAATATAAACGTAGATTTGTTTCTCCCATTAAAAATTATAACGAGCACTCTACCTTGATGAATATTTTATACATTTTGATATACTATACATATGTATATGTTCCGCATGTTCTTCCACTTTGCCAATGAATGCACCAACATTATAAACAAATTAATTGTATAAACTTCACTAATCGTATAAACAAACTAAACGTAATTAGTTCAAATATATATGCAAAATATCTTTTTTAATTCAAATTTCAGTACGGTAGGAAACATGTAAGTAAAATATGAATAAAATAAGATATACACAGCAAAACGGTGTAAGTTATCAATTTTACAGAATGAGGATTGAAAATGGAAGGGTTAAAGAATTCCTTTTTTATTTTCTTTCCAGTTAACGTATTCTATGCACACAGCTCAATGGAAATGATCAAGTAAACTATGACGTTTACCCATTCAATTTACGACTTAGTTCTCCGCAGGACCTGGTTCGAGCTGACGAAAACCGACCGCGGCTTAAACTAAACTGTTTATCTTGCAAATCAAATTATCGGCAACGTCGTGAATAATAACGATTCTGTTAATTAGACTATCCGATCTAATACGGAAAATCTTCTTTCAACGAACAAGAAGACTTTCAACGTCTTACGGGAAAATCCGGCGTGCGATTAAGATAAGAAACTTATATTCGCAACGATTTCCTCGTAATCTCTTAAAATTAAAAATTAAGATAAAGTAAAATTGTTGAAAATGACAACGTGAGTTCGTGCTCGCTATCCATATGCAGATGCGCTAGTTACAATAAACAGTAACTACAAGATTGTTCTAGATACAATCGATAGGTTTAAGATCTTCTTTTGTTTTTATCCCTAGTCCATGTAAGAATGGGCAATAAAGGTTCTTCGACTCAGAACGGTGGAAGGATTTATCCAAAGAATAAAATAATAGCTACTGTGATCCTACCTCTGAATATAGAAATAACAACAAAAATTATATGTAAAATAAAATAGAAATTTTCAAAAGAGAAAATAATATTCATAGAAAATACAAATAAAATTAAGAATTTCCCCACGACACGAAAGCGCAGTATCAAAAACAGCCGACAACAAATGGCAGAATTAAATAACTCATACCACAGTTACCATATTCCTATTCGTATCAGGGGCCTAATAAATTTCGCTCGAAAAATTCCGCTTGAAATTCCGAGTATCGTTGATATTTCGCGAGAGGAACGATCCATTGTTTCCGAAAAGTCTGTGAAAAGAACTCGACGTCGGATTTAATCCCCTGGAGGGCGCTCTTCGGTAATTTTTTCTTTCTTTTTTTTTTTTTTTTTCTTTTTTGAGGTGGTTTTACAGCGTTGTCTGGAGAAGTCTCTCTACGGAAGACTTTTTACGCTTCCATAATTAGTGCAACGCATTTCAGGTTCTCTTACGGAGAAGGATTCTGTCGATGTAGAAGCTGTAATTAACGTGAGAGCCGTTTGAATGCCTTTTCACGTTTTCGGAAGTACGCTGGTTTTGTGTTGGTACGTCCGCCTTCGTGCAAGAACAAACGTTGAGATAACCGTATCGGGATAATCATCATACTGACGCTTATTTTTCCTTCTCTGTTCGCCCGCTTGAAGAAAACAGGAGAGTTGAGAACGTGGTCTCCGCCCCGGCAGCAACTTTTCTACCTGACAGATAACGTATCTCTGGTCGTGGGAATTCATGTTAATTAACAATTCACTTAACGAGCTTGTTAACTTAGAAAAATGCTCTCGAAAGATATGAAAGAAAAGTTAAGTATCGTTACAATAGCCGGAGGTAGCTAAGTATCTTGATAACGGGAAAATATCTTTTGTAACTCGCATAACTTCTTTTTAATAGATGTTATTAGTAGTAAATTTGATATGAACGCGTGTGAACGAAAGTTTCCAAAATTTTTTAAATTCATAGTTACTAATCATGCTGCTATTTCATCCTCAAAATTTTTATTTGAAAGAAATTTATTTTGTGTTACTCTGGCATTCCAAAGTACCAGAATATTAGAAATAATTTTTTGGTTCATTCCATTACAAAATATATTCTTTTATGTACAGTATCATTTGCCATAAAATGGATAAAAATAATATTTTTTTAAAATGATTAAAATATAAGAGATACGGCTTGCTTACCTATGTAATTAACTTCACCTAATTAATTTTAAGTCACAGCAACTTTTATATTTCTTAAACTCATTAAGGCGACATGACGTTTGATATTCTTTTAATTAATTTGTGTCATCAAACTCTGTCGATGGACATTATGATTATGAGAAAGAATTCTAAAAATTTGTTTAATACTATTTTCGTTATCGTTTCTGTTTCAAATATGAAACTTGAAGATTGTTTTATGTCTTTAATGTTACGTTTATGCAATTTTACATATTCTTTCACTGCTTGGTTTTTAATGCTTTAATAAATTATCAATAAAGAATAAAAATCGATATTGAAATCGGCAGAGCGAAAAAGCAATAATAGAAACCGTATCAAATCGCAATTTACATTTATGCAATTTTGATATATTCCTATACTGCTTACTGTCGAATATGTTGCTAATCTTACAATACAGAATAAAAATCGATATTGAAATCGACAAAACGAAGAAACATTAGCAGAAACTGTCTTCAATACCATTTTATCTAAGAATTTACATTTATTAATAACGTTAAATTTCTGCAATTTTTACATCTGGGTCTTTAACGCGTTAATAAATTATCAATAAAGAATAAAAATCGATATTGAAATTGACAGAGCGAAGAAGCAATAGCAGTACTGTCTTCAATACCAATTTACATTTATTAATAACGTTAAATTTCCGCAATTTTTACAGCTGGGTCTTTAATACGTTAATAAATTAGCAATAAAGAATAAAAATCGATATTGAAATCGACAGAACGAAGAAACATTAGCAGAAACTGTCTTCAATACCATTTTATCTAAGAATTTACATTTATTAACAACGTTAAATTTCCGCAATTTTTACATCTGGGTCTTTAACGCGTTAATAAATTATCAATAAAGAATAAAAATCGATATTGAAAGTAACAGAGCGAAGAAGCAATAGCAGTACTGTCTTCAATACCAATTTACATTTATTAATAACGTTAAATTTCCGCAATTTTTACAGCTGGGTCTTTAATGCTTTAATAAATTAGCAATAAAGAACACAGAACGATATTAAAATCGACAGAGTGGAAAAGCAATAGCAGAAATTATCTCCAATTTGAATTGACCTAAAAATTTAATAACGAGACTTATCGAGTGTCTCAGGAACCAGTCTTCTCTACATATTGCTGTTTAATATTTTACGTGAGAACAGTATCGTTAGGGGCACAATAGGGCCTCTTCATCTTCCATTCAACCTCTTATTACTCGGCTTTGTGGACGGGTTTAATTAACAGTTACGTTACACCCTGTTTCCGTATTTCTGCGTAGTCTGACGTTAACAAGATTCCTTACCGCCCCTTATGGAATACGTCTCTTTAATTGCACGGACAAGGATATTTCGGCCACGTAAATGCCGGTAAATTTCGTTGCAGAATCCTCTGCTGGGCGGAATCTCGAATCTTACCAGCCCAATAGCCATTATCCGATTTAATAATCGCGCTTACTCCACGTCGACTATACGTGCTGCGCGTAAATTGACACCCGTACAGCTTGTGGATCAGCTGGATCTTTAAAATTCAATTACTCTTGATCAGTAACATCGCTACCAATGTAGGATAATACGCGGATGTTCGCTACGGACGTCCGCGCGAGGGTTCGTTTGCGAGCAAGATAACTCGATCACTATAAATGAGGACGATTTAATTTATTTGCCTCGTTGTCTACGTTCGCGCAAATTCTCGTTCAATTGCCTTTTGCATCAGCTAAAGGAATATTCTCGGAACACGTGTAACTTTTAGGATATTGAAAAGCTTATTTTTGTTATTTGTTTATCTGTTGCTGAATGTCCGATTCGTATGATCTGATAATTCAAAACGACGATCTCTACATTTCTCATCATCTTACGATCGAAAATATAACGTCAGAGTATAACATATGATTATTATGAAATATAAATATTGGTCGATATTTATGCAAATTCATATCTTTCTAAAAACAATGGTAAAAGCAAGACCTAAATAGAAATTTGCCTCGTCTTCTAAATATTTCTTTTTATAATAATTTGTCTAGACGTTTGTCCTTGAACAAAATTAACGATGTTGTAATTGTAGTACGTAAACGTTTATCCAGCTGGAGGGTAATAATAATTGCATAAATGCAATTGCGTTAATTCTAAGTACAGTAAGTTATATACTATACTAAGTATAGTACTTTCGATATTTTCCATATTTCTTCACACTGTTGCAGTATTTATACCTGTATTTTACTATATAACATTCGATGATAACATAAAATTGATATAATATTTTATTAACATCAGAGTCGTTTATTTTCACATAATTATTGTTTCTTCAATCCATTTCTTTTCCCTTTTCAAATTAGTCGACATACGACACTGTAAGTAGTTCGATGAGAGTACGTGATAACTGACGACTAATTCCACTAGAAATTAGAATTTCATGACGACATTTCCTCACACTGTTGTAGTATTTATACCTGTATTTTACTATATAACATTCGATGAAGTGTAAAATTGGTACAGTATTTTACTAACTATAGAAGTCGTTTATTTTCACATAATTATTGTTTCTTCAATCCATTTCTTTTCCCTTTTCAAATTAGTCGATATACGACACTGTAAGTAATTCGATGAGAGTACTTGATAACTGACGACTAATTCCACTAGAAATTAGAATTTCATGACGATATTCTTCACACTGTTGCAGTATTTATACCTGTATTTTACTATATAACATTCGATGATAACATAAAATTGATATAATATTTTATTAACATCAGAGTTGTTTATTTTCACATAATTATTGTTTCTTCCGTCCATTTCTTTTCCCTTTTCAAATTAGTCGATATAAGACACTGTAAGTAATTCGATGAGAGTACTTGATAACTGACGACTAATTCCACTAGAAATTAGAATTTCATGACGATATTCTTCACACTGTTGCAGTATTTATACCTGTATTTTACTATATAACATTCGATGATAACATAAAATTGATATAATATTTTACTAACATCAGAGTCGTTTATTTTCACATAATTATTGTTTCTTCCATCCATTTCTTTTCCCTTTTCAAATTAGTCGACATACGACACTGTAAATAGTTCGATGAGAGTACTTGATAACTGACGACTAATTCCACTAGAAATTAGAATTTCATGACGATATTCTTCACACTGTTGCAGTATTTATACCTGTATTTTACTATATAACATTCGATGAAGTGTAAAATTGGTACAGTATTTTACTAACTATAGAAGTCGTTTATTTTCACATAATTATTGTTTCTTCAATCCATTTCTTTTCCCTTTTCAAATTAGTCGATATACGACACTGTAAGTAGTTCGATGAGAGTACTTGATAGACTAGAAATTAGAAACGAGAGCTAACGCATTAATCAAATTCATTACATGCTATAAATTTCCTGTAAATGTTAAAGTGTCCTTTTCCCCTTTAAGAAATTGGCTAGCAAAAATTCTTTTGCTATCGGTTTCTATACCGCACAAGGTAGCAAATTAATTTAAAATATCACTGGCTATATTGCTGGTAAAGATACTGCTCGTTAGCTCCCTTGTATACGTAAGAAACCCACCACCCCATGTATATTTATAACACTAGAAATATACGATCGTTCCCCTATGGCTCGAAACTTCTTATTTCTGAGTTTGCTGCCATTTTTAGTCCTTTGACTATGTTGCTCACTACGCTCTCATTTTACATCATTCAATTCAAAGATAAAAATATGAAATACCCTGACGATTAAACGGAAAAATTGCAAAAACTATTTGTTTCATCAAATGATTATTTTATCGACATTTCGTTAGATAGATCAGGGATTTGTGGCGCAATTTGGCCAATATTGTTGCGTGCCAAATTTTACAAACCACAGGTCATGATTTAACAGTACCAATAAATTCTATTATACGACAGCAGAGAGTTTAACAAGGAAGAACGAATGGGATTGTACAAATAAATGTAACAAATTACAAATCATTTCAATTTACAAATCATCTCACTCGTTTGATTATAAAACTGCAAATTTCGGGTCTTCATAATAATATTAATAATATTCTTATAAAATATAATTTATTATTAATAATATTAATAACAAATTCGTGTTTTAACATACTTGGAAAAATAGTAGCAATAAATTTTATTACGTTACAGGGGCAATTTTCAAGAAAAAGCGACTGAAATTCTACAAACGCGTATGACAAAATGCCAATCGTTCGATTATCACGAGATTATAAAATTGCAAATTAATATTTTTACGGACATACTTGAAAGCTAGAAGCCAGGTAGAAAATTAATTTTTCTATTAAAAAGTACAAAGAGTACTTACAACATTTTGGATATTTTATATACAGGGTGAGTCACCGAAGAGTTTAAGCTGAAATATTTTCCATGTTATTAATTATATCGAAAAATGTTCCAGATAAAAGTTGAACGGTTTCGATTCAAGGGGCGCGTGTTTTGATGTTATTATTCTTTCCGTAGGTGGGCGCGTGAAGGTCACATGGAGGTCAATTTGTTTTTTTTTTTATATGCTTAATTTAGTAGATATTTTAACTTTCAGTTTTACAAACTTATCGTATGGAGGACGAGGAAAACAAATACAATTTTGCAAGCTAAAAATTCAAATATTTACTAAACTAATAGTCTTTCCACATATACAGCTTATTAATAATTAATTAATGAAATAATTAATTAACTTTTTAATAATCAATGTGCTAAAAAATATATGCTTCCATTTAAAAAAGCAAAGTTGACTTCCGTATCACCTTTGCGGGTCCACCTACGGAAAAACGAAAAACGCCAAAAATACTTCTTTCCAAGCCATTCAACTTTCATCCGAAACATTTTTCCATACAACTAACAATATCGAAAATATTTCAGCCTAAGCTCTCACGCGACTCACCCTACTTATTCGCATTCTGTGCATCTTTGCATCCTCAAATTAATTATTACTTAATAAACGATCGAACAAGAACACTTACAACATGCGACTGAAATTAATCGTACATTAATTTTTCACGTTCTCTATTCAAAACTGCCAGCTGTATTCATTTTTTCTTGTTATTTTTGATTACGCAGAACGTGTATGCATAACGTGCCTGAAAAATCCGGCGCTTTTACGCAACCAGCCACAGCCATCGGGTCAATAATGAATTTATCAAAAGAACGTGACGAAATTGTGCAGTCGCGTTTGAGATCGAGTTCGGCGAGTCTCAACGTTTACGATCCACGGAAGCAATCATTTCGCCGCGTTGTTGTGACGATATCAGTGGATTGCAACCATCCGTGCACGCCATTGCCATCAGCCAAATACCAGTCCGCTGAAACTCGAATAAACAGTCGTGGCCATCGACGATTCTGTAATTTGGTCAACCTGTCCGACGGCTATTCGAAACATGTTGCGCTTTTAACGGAGAAGGTTGAATCGTACGCGAAGAACACCGAGTGGATTTCGACGGTAAAATCTACGGAAAATTACGTACAGCGTGTGATGTTAAATTCACATCCATTTAATTGGAGAAAGGATAGAAACGACGAAATGTTTGATTCGAGGAAATTGCAGATAAAATTATATTTTAACGCAGACATCTGTATTCGCATATTCGAACGCTTAAAGTATGTTATATTAACAGATTGCACATGTTCGTACAGATTTATGTTTGTACAAATGCAACCAAAGAGATAAAAATGAGATTTTTATGTGATAACGATTACATTGCTTTGGATATTTTAAACCCGCCAGTTTACTTTTGCATAAATGCACAAACACCCGAAATCTGTTAGACAGAACCGTAAAGACTGGGAAATTTCAAATATAAATTTATAACGAAAATAAATTCTCGTCTTCCTTTTGAATTCATTTTCAATTCTAGCTAATTTTGCGTATGGGAAAGGCGTATCCATTTGCAGCGATTCCTTCAACTTTTAATATTATGTTATTCGAAATAAAATCTACTTCTCTGCTTGAGAAGCTTTTTCAACGCTTCCTATGGCGATTATAATACTATGATATAATAATAGAACACTATGGATCTATCTGTTTATTTGTTGTACTTATACTGAGCTGTATCTAGATACTATTCAGAAATAAATGTATTTATGAATGCATATGTATACAAGCTATTGTGACCTTTGGCCTTTGCACTCACGCTTTTTACCTTTTCTCGAATTCTTGTCAAAATATGTAAACAGTGCTCATAACCATGCACACTGTTTAATTATACACTGTTTAATGTTGAAGTGGTCACCACTTTTAAGAAAACTCTACATCTGCTCTTTTACATAAAAGACATAACTTAGAAAAAACGAAGCTGGCACCCCACTGGGGGTAGCCACCCACATGCTATATTTATTTTTATTTTATTTTTTTTTCTCACCAATAAGATATAACACTTTACCAAATGTCCTTCAGGACAAATTGTAAAAAAAACCAAAATAAAATTAAAAAAAATCTGGTCTTTTAGTTTTCTCAAGCACTGAAGCCATCGACAACGTACAAACAAAAGACTGGGTCGAAGGCAAACCATAAACTGTAGACAGGCGACGATGACTTTAGGGTTTTCAGTCGTAGGGTAATACTGCTAGCGTGCGGATCTGGATCAGCTCAATTATATTCCGAGTTGTATTTACACTTTAGTATCTAAAATATATATTTTCCACCTTACAATTTATACACGCGTTCCTTTGTATTCATATACATCTAATAACCTCAACATTTAACATACACATATTATTGTATAGTACGTGTACATGAAAAAAATAATTAGTCCAATAGTGTGGAAAATGTGAAAGTAAACCCATGTGGTGCACATAATACATTTAATTTGCAACGGTTTCAATCAATTTATATCATTCAATTCGCTGAATTCTTCTTTCCTACTATTTTCCCTTTTTATTATTTTACATTGACTTTACAATTTTATACAATTTTTGTATCTTCGGTTCGTTAAAAAAGCGAAGATTTTTTGTTCTAACATTTTCTACTTCGAATAACATAATTAATAATTCAGTTATAATTAATTAACGAAGTAATAATTAATTAACGAATGACCGACGTTCATATCGCGTATCCAATTGCTTTGATATCTAATTAAATTATTGACTGTTTCTAAAGCAATTTAGCGCAGCTGTTATGTATCTACGAATTAATTACGATGAAATATCAAGTTTCGCCACAAGGGCTCGACCAATGTTTGCTGATTTTCGCGGACCTTCCCAAAACTATTTCGATAGAGCTTCGTCTATACGCACAAGGTCCATTTATTTGAATGAAATTTTAGTTGGTATCCGATTAAACGATTTCCTGCTGATTGAATCCACTTGTCTAAACTCCTATTACACATATGAAGCCTAGTTGCATGAATTGCTTGCCCTCCGTCAGGTTCGTATAAACTAGCAGTAATTCTGCTGTAACTGCCCAACGTACCATCCGCGTATTATACTTAATTTCTCCCAGCCATATTCCTTATCTGTTATTTTCTATATCACAGAAACTCATATAATGTTCATATATTTCTGTGTACATTTACTTCCCGGCTCGAGTAAAAATTCCATTCCCGGTTTCGTGTGAGCACCATATAAATACGAATATTATAGCCACGTTTTCGAACTCATAAAGATATAACTTAGAAAAAACGAAGCTAGCACCCCCATGCTATATTTATTTTTATTTTATTTTATTTTTTTTCTTCACCAATAAGATATAACACTTTACCAAATGTCCATAAGGACAAATTGTAAAATAACCAAAATAAAATAAAAAATAAAAAAAAAGAAACGTTTTCGAACTCTAACATATACTGAATATTCGTGCAAGAATTCCGCACGAGGATTAATATTACGACACAAAGTTGCGACGATATACGAATGAAAACTATACAGGGTATCCCAGTATTTTTCGACCAAACGGTGTTAGTACATAGGCGAAGATAAGGAAAAAATATGGTATAAACATTCGTCGTTGGAAGCTTCGTTAAAGAATCATAACAAACGATACACGGAACGAGCAGTAAACAGTAAAGAACGTGCTACTATCGCACAGTGTCTTCCTAGCTGTGTGCAAAAATGTAAATTATATAAATTGTATGATATTAAATTATAAAAATGTAAATTTGTCTATGCGTTATCTTTCAAGAACAGATAATAATAAATCCACAAAGTTCTGCATAAAACCGATAGAATAACCAATGCTATCAATAATGCCGTGAAGCCAGCTTTTTGCTGTCTGACCGTCGCTACTCTTCTACTGAAGAAACAGAAGATTCGACTTGTCACGTTTCTCCACTAGTCTTCGTGCGCTTTTAGCGGGGGAAAAAATTGGAAAAAAGAGGGGAAAAAGCAAAGAGGAAGAAAATACACACGTCACGCTTCACTGAAATGAAGCCAGCATGGAGACAAGAGCGTCTGTCTGCATCCTGGTAGCATCGCTTCCAGGATAGACGTGTTGTGTCGACGCTGAATGCGCCAGGGAAAACGAAGAAACACTCTGAAAAATGAGATTTCTGTAAAGAGAAAGGAGTGAAAAGCAGACGTAGGCTGGCGTTGCGATGGAGACAAGGCAAGAGCCAGCTGCACTAGCGAGCATTGGTTCGGAGGCGAACTCTAGTCCTTGAGACGTGTCATCCTTTTCAGGATTCAGATAGGACGCAGATACGCGCACGGCGATGAATGCAACTGGTATACGCGAGGGCGCGGCTCGTTTGGATCGGAAAATGCACAGACAGAGGCGCAATCCAATCGGATAGAAATTAAGAGAGTGGAAGCTGAGCTCGACTCGGCTTGAGCGTAAAGCGAGAGAGACTTGGCTATCCCTTGGACAGTTGGACGAAGCTGGCGATCGCAGAAAACAGAACAGTGTTCGTTCGTCCATGATTTGCTCGGCTGAAATTTTAACTGTATTTAAAAAAAAAAGAAAGAAAACTACCAAATGAAAATATTAAAAAACTGATAATTTCTTTGGATGGATTTGGGTGGACAAACTTGAACAGAACATGGACGATCATATGCCACATAAACGTTAACGAAAAAGTTCATGTGGCGGTGATGTCAAGTGTTTTTTTAATTTTTATTCGCTAATAATTGTTTTTTCAAAGGCAGACAAATTAAAATTCTGGCTGGACAAACGCCAACGAATCGTGCACAATCGTATTCCACATAAAAAACAATGAAAACGTTGATGTAGCGGTGATGTCAAGTATTTTCTTAATTTTTATTCGCTAATAATTGTTTTTTCAAAGGCAGACAAATTAAAATTCTGGCTGGACAAACGCCAACGAATCGTGGACGATCATATTCTACATAAAAAACAGCGAAAACTTTCATAGGGTGGTGACGTTAGATTTTTTTAAATTTTTATCTGTTGATAGCTTTTTTCTTTTTTTTTTTTTGTTTTTGTTTTTGAGAGTGGACAAATGGAAATTTTGGTTGGACAAATGTGCCCAAGGATTATTGTTTGGATTTAAAAAAAAAATCTGGAGGTTTCACTCAGCGTTTTTGTCCGCTGTTGTATTATACCCGAATCATGAATCGAATTTAATCCTGAAATGGACACGAGAAACTAATGAAATCGGAAAGGTCCTTTTCGTGGACGTTGTTTAAAACGACCGTGCCGCGATATCTCGTTCCACCTGATCGAAATCCTGGAGAATTCCGTGTAATCTCTGATGTTTATAGACCTATTCAGCGATTCTCGCCATTGCACGTCGTAAAATTGACATAAAAGTTGGACGCTGTTCGTACTTTAGGATTGCTAATTATGCAAATTGGTATATTCGCCACGGACGAAAATGTGCGTCAAGCGTTTGGTTCTACCTATTCTAGATAAAGAGTCAGTCAGATATCTGGGCACGACTCTGGACAGAAGATTGACATGGAAACAACATATCTTAGATAAAACCAAACAACTCAAAGAAAAATTTAAAAAATTCTACTGGCTTATCGGCCGACGTTCCAACTTAGACACGCAAAGTAAAATTACACTATACAAAGCCATGTTAAAACCTGTTTGGACCTATGGAATCCAACTATGGGGAACAGCGAGTAATTCCAACATAGAAATTCTTCAGCGATTCCAATCGAAAACCTTAAGATCCCTAATAGATGCACCTTGGTACGTCACCAACGAAACGATGCATCACGACCTCAAGATACCCACAGTCAAAGAAGAATTATCAAAATTCAGCAATAGACATAGCACAAGAGTTAACAACCACCAAAACCCTCTAATTACTCAACTACTCGACACGTCGGAACAGATCCGCAGGCTAAAAAGACATTACACCTTGGACCTAAGCACTAGATTCAAATAGAATCAAACATACTATAAACGATTATTAATCATGTCATAGTAGCACGTCAGATAAATTTACTTAAAATTCTCTAAGGAGAATTGATTGTAAAATAAACGCAAATAAAAGAAAAATTTTGTCAATATCACCTAATGACAAAATCCGCAATCACTTAGTTGCCAATCCAATACTTTCAAACATAGTTATGAATAAAATATCTGGTCTACAATGTGATAAGAAAGGAAAGCTAAATTTGTGACACGCGAAGCGAAATAAAAAACACAAGTGTTCGCTTTGATATTACACTCACCAAGTTATCTCCAATCATTTCTACTTTACATCGAAAACAAAGATCGAAGAGATACTTTCACCAACGTTGTAAGCTCGGAACAACAAGCGGCAATTTTTGTCGCGTTCTGCTTTTACTGTAAATAACCGTGCAGTGCAAATGTTATCAGTCACGCACATTTTGCTGGTGCGTATCAACAAATGCGAATCGACAGTCCCCTGTCGAATTATTAATATCGTATCGTTAAAATTAAAATCGATTTCAAAAGATACGATCTTTGTACGCCCACCCATTTGCCTCGTTTATAGACAAAGCGTATTATTTACAAATTCGCGTATTATTTACAAATTCGAATTACCTTAATTAATTGGTAATTAATCGCATAAAAAGTTGGAAATCAGATACAGCAGAATGTACAGTTTACATTACATTAACATTACAGTAACATTATGGTTGGCTTGAAAATGAATTTTAGAAGGCGCTATCTTTATACGTACGCGTATTTGCAACTTAAACTTTTTATTCTGTTCAATATGGAATGTCAAAATACGTAATTCCTTTTTTAACAAAATCATTCGAAGATCACATCGAAGATCGTTTCCATTTTATAAGAATTAAATTAATAGAATATCGTTCATTTGTAGTTTTATTTGATTTACAGTAAGTATCGATTTATGGAGAAAATGTGTTGACAAATTCGACTTTGGAGATTACTAAACCACGGACATTATACATTTTTGAGAAATGAAAAATTCCACAAATCTACAGACTGCAGATAATATGCAAAAGTATATTTAAATGTGTATAATTGTTGAAAATGACAAGGTGAGTTCGTGCTCGTCCTTCATATGCAGATGTGCTAGTTACAAAAACAGTAACTGGGAGATTGTTCTAGATACAATCGATAGTTTTAAGATGTTCTTTTGTTACTTTGTTTTTTCTCCTAGTCCATGTAAGTGTGTGCAATAAAGGTTTTTCAGCTCAGAACGGTGCGATAGAATTATACATACAATATAATAATAACTATTGTGATCCTCTGAGTATAGAAATAACAACAATAATATTTAAAATATAACACTTACTGTGATATTTAGTAGACGAAATAAATTGCTATTCACATTCAATTCCATTCAAATTATGTTTACAAGGACAGAAATTTGCATAGAACATCCGTAGTCTATTAATTACGTAGAGAATAATAGGATAATCAAGTGGACCAGGTGCATCGATTAGTCGACAGTTGGCCTAAACAGGAAAGTTATGACCTAAAGTTCTATATTTATTTCAATTTGGCACGATCGTTGCTGATCTGCGAAACAAAACGTGCAGAAACTTAGCAACTACCCTTGTTCTCCTGACATGATCCAGAGACTTCGCTTACTATCCTTGGCAGACTTTCATTTAAAACATTTTAAACATTTAGCGAAGAAATTAATCTTCCAACGATTGCTAACTCTGCTTTAAGAACGAGACTTCCCTCTAAAGTTCAGGAAACGGTCCGTTTCACCCTCCAAATGCGAATTTCAAAGTCACTTTTCACTGCTACTTTATCACCATATTGTGTTATTAACATTATCCAATTAGTTATATTATTTTTTGCTATCTAACATATTTTTATACATATTAATGTAATCATCTTTTCATTAGAATCTTCGTAAAATCGTTACATATTATCTGGACGAATTCTAGCAATTTTGTAAACGCGTTTTCGTAATCGTATTTTTATTAGGTTGTCCGAAAAGTGACAAAATATGAACAACAATTTCTGTTTCATATTATTTTATTGAATTAGGTGTGATCCATTTCGTTCTATTATATAATAGAGTTATTTAGTAGTTAATTTAGTACTTGTAAATCTTATTGTGACTTTTTCATCCTACACTAAAGTTTAAAAGTCGAAAGTGTTTATTGTACGAGTTTTGTATTTATCGTAGATAAAACATATTACACATTTATTTTGTAAATATAAGATTTAAATATATAATATGTGTTGTCTACAGTAAATAAAAAACTCATATACTAAACACTTTTGGCTTTCAAATTTTAGCATAGGATGAAAGAATCACAGTAAGATTTACAAGTATAGTGGTTAAAATATCGACGCATATCGCATTTCTATCGAGCTTTATGTTCCACCTGCATGGCATGACATTTTTGCAGCCTTGTGAAGATATTGCTAGATATCATACAATTTAATGTACTTGGACCTAATTGATTAGTATTTGATGCTATACACTGGCGTGGTGATACCTTTTGCAGCCACTGTATCTACAGAATATCGGGTTGTAATACATCCGCGCAATTATTTCCTCTGCCAAATAATGATAAATCTATAATTTATCTAAAATATATTTACAAAATAAATGTACAATATATGCGATAAATACAAAACTCATACACTAAACACTTCTGATTTTTAAACTTTAGCATAGGATGAAAGAATCACAGTAAGATTTATAAGTACAGTGGTTAAAATATCGACGCATGGCATGGCATCATCTGCATGGCAACACATTTTTGCAGCCTTGTGAGGATATTGCTAGATATCATACAATTCAATGTACGTGGACCTAATTGATTAGTATGTGATGTTAGTATGTGTGTGCACTGACGTGATGATGCTTCTTGCAGCCACTGTATCTATAGAATATCGGGTTTTAATACTTCCGTGCAATTATTTCCTCAACTATTCGCTATCGAGAAAATGTTGCAAATGAAACACAGTCTGTTTCGAAGTGGATTACGGATGGCTGCCAATAAATTACTGGAACAAGTTTCGAGGGGTTGGAACTATTCAGGGTCAGAACGAACCAATATATTGATTGGCAAAGTTGTCCTCTCTAATACGCAAGATAAAGAACAATTTCTAGGCGGTTAGCGAAACGAGATTTTAAATGTTAACCCTTTGCACTCCGAATTTTATTTCAATTTCGTTATCAGCAGCTGCCAACATTTTTAAGTGTTTTATTTGAAATTTATTTTAACTAAAAAATAAAATAATTTAAATAAATAAAGGAAGTAAAGAAATTCAATTAAATACCAGTTTTATTCACACTATTGTTGTATTTTGTAATTTTTAAGTATATGATATATCTTGAAACCATTTCCAGGATGCAATTTTCTTCCGCACGTTTCACAAAAATAGGTGGACATGAAAGAATGTCGAGTGGGACGCGACAAAGGAACTCCTGAGATAAAGACTGATAAAAACCGACATAGGAGTGTAAAGGATTAACAAATTTTCAAATTTTCAATTTGTTAACAAATAACGTTGAACGATTATTGACTACTCGAAGGGCCAACTTTTCGCAAACTAGTGAATTCTTTTTTGGAAAGGATGTCATTTTCCTTGTGCTCGAAACAGGGTAAGTTGTACAGTGTCCATTTTTTAATTTGTCGTAATATATTAAATATATTGTAACGTATTATATTCTTATTAATAACATACATCGATGAGATATTAATAAAAAATTGACAAATTCGTTCAAATAATTTTACATTATAATACAAGACAAAACCGAAAATACAGCAAACGAAAGCTTTTTTCTTTCGAAACCTGGAAACAATGAACATTTCTCCTAAAATTGTGTTTTCGCCTGTGAAGAAATATAAACTCAACGCTAATTCTGTTACGTTTTCATTCAACGTTTAGTGGACTTTTTTCTACTTTTGATTGCTTCTACTAATTCATTAGGTATTTTATTTTTTTTCTAACTTACACGATATTTTCTAAGGTAATTTCTGATCGCAAATGTTTCTCGCTAGAATTCCCCGCAGGTTCTCGATCGGATCAGGATACGATGCTATTCTACGATACGATTCTACCCGGAAATGTTGGAACTAGTTTTTCCTAGCAACGGCTGTACGAGTAGTCGCTGAAGTCTCGTTGAAAAATTGTCTTTTGTCTTCTATTTCGGCTACGAAAGGCAACAATTCGCCGTGTAATATCTCCTGATATCCCATAGCGTTTAATTTATTTATTTAAAAAATAATTTCACTTAACGTATCCAGACACGATCGATGATTCCTCAAACATAATGCGAAGAAAATATGTTTGAGTCTACGATTATTCACAGTGCTATTTTTATTTAAACATACAGATTTGTTTAATAATCCCATCTTTGTAAACATGGCTAAAAAACAGTGTACGAGAGCAATATACATTATTTTGTTAATATTTCAGCAACATATATATATATATCAATGCAGCGTTTTGCTTAAATTTGTCGAGCCGTATATTCCACAGAAATATCTCAAATGCAAAGAAATATGTTACGCGTGTGCAACGTGCGCATGTTATCAGAGATTAATAGCTACATACATCAGCGATTTCTGTGAGAAAGTTCATAGACCTGCTATCACGCGTAACTCTTGATTGAACGATTTCGAGGAAGAAACATTCGACCTTCGATCCTAATAAATCACAGTTAAACGTTTACGGTGCGGATTCTGGTCGAGAGGATACGATCACGCAGTGAGAAACCGAATCCGGAGCTGTACAATTTAGATAAATTGTCTGGGTGGGCGCACAGGGGAGAACACGTGCGACCTCTAACACTGGCATTGCAATCTGCCAGCTGTAACTCATGCTTCGTACAAGCACCTACTTCACAAACTGTGAATATAGAATTCTTTTTCTTTTCTTTTCCTTCTTTTTTTTTTTTTTTTTTTAACCATTCGCATTCTATCATGAGAAATCCATCGAGACCGCAAAGTTCTATTTATCGAAAACGTGACCAGCTTGCAACACAGCGAGTGGCAGAATAGAAGAACTAGCTTACTTTGGTTTTATTACATAATTCTCCTTTATCCGAAAGTTTTACGTAACAGCTTCAGCGATTTGTTTAATGTTCCTACTTATCGTCAATTTTTTTTTAGATTTTATATTGCACGTGTATATACTGTATTGGGAAATTCAGTTTGATTGATAATTTTTAAGTAATTCGATAATTTCAATGGTAGTAGTAGTGTGTCATATTTCTCTATTGATTAATTCAACTTTGCTAATAAGAATAATTTCTCATATTTCTCTATTAATTAACCATTCAATGTCAACAGCAATGTCTCATATTTCTCGAGTAATTAATTCAATAACCTTAATGGTAACAATAATTATTCGTATTTCTGCAAGAGTTAACTATTTAATGTTAGTAACAGTATCTCATATTTCTCTATTGATTAATTCGATATCTTTGGTACTAACAACAATTCCTCATATTTCTGCATCAATTAACTCAATACCTTCAACAGTAAAAATATTTCATCCTTTTCCATCGATGATGTATCATATTCGAGGAACGAAAATATATTCTGCTAACATACGAGAACAGAATGGGTTTCACACCCATTTGTCTTGCGTTTCTCTATTGATTAATTCGATATCTTTGGTACTAACAACAATTCCTCATATTTCTGCATCAATTAACTCAATACCTTCAACAGTAAAAATATTTCATCTTTTTCTATCAATGATGTATCATATTCGGAGAACGAAAATATATTTTGCTAACATACGAGAACAGAATGGGTTTCATACCCATTTGTCTTGCGTTTCTCCATTGATTAATTCGATATCTTTGATACTAACAACAATTCCTCATATTTCTGCATCAATTAACTCAATACCTTCAACAGTAAAAATATTTCATCTTTTTCTATCGATGATGTATCATATTGGAGGAACGAAAATATATTTTGCTAACATACGAGAACAGAATGGGTTTCATACCCATTTGTCTTGCGTTTCTCTATTGATTAATTCGATATCTTTGATACTAACAACAATTCCTCATATTTCTGCATCAATTAACTCAATACCATCAACAGTAAAAATATTTCATCTTTCTGTATCATTGACGTATCGTATCGGAAGAACGAAAATAAATTATGGAAGCATAAAAGAACAGAATCGTCTCGTAGCCATTCGCCAAGAATTTTCACGTACGTTAGTTTTATCGTCCATCTAGTTGATTGCAACAGAAAAATAATTCAATAATATCAATATCGTCGTTGTATGTCTGTCCATTTCTACGACATTCTTGCGAACGTATTAACAAGAAACAAGCGCGCGTGTCGATGATAAAGTTCCGGTGTTGCTATGATTTTTGAAAAACGTAATCCCGCGTATCGCAACGAAAACCAATTGAATTTCGCGTGAAACTGAGAAACGTCATGTGTCTTCGATACGATACGGAAGAAGAGAAATGAAAGGTGCAATCTCACCGAAATATCAAAACGTCAATCACACGTGGCTTTCGAGAAACTAGCCACTTGGGCGCGAAAACGAGGCATGATATTCAGTTTCCTAAACAACGAGCAGCCTGGAAACTTCATGTTTCACCGCACGTCGAAAATTCAACGGGAGCGGCCACGTCAAAAGCAGCACTTCGGCCGCGTGTCTTGATAAATTGATGTTTTCCAAAGCATTTTTCTTTTTATTTTCCACGCTCCGCAGCATCAACGACGGTTACACACGTATTGCAGCCGAAATTGACGGCCGACATAACAAATTCCCGAGAAATTCCTTCTCTCACCTGCCGTTTATTTCCCGTTCGCCGAGCTTTTCAAATTTTTAAACCGCACCGACTGTGTCTGGCCTACGAATATTTAATGCCACTTCCCTCTACTATTCGGCGAGTCTAAGAAATTTACAGTCGCAACTTCGAGTTTACAGCTGACCTACATTCAGACGCTAGGTCGAGGCCTTTGCATTTGCACCTTTTTCGTCGATAATAATTTAATCTTGAACGTTGCTCCGTTTTTTAAGAGTTTTACAAAATCTTCCAAATGCAAAGAATTCCGGTGAAAAGTGTGGTAAACGATTTTTGCTGCTGTTACAAATATCTGAATTAATATCGAATGGTAGCGTTTCTCTAAATGAGGTTTAAGCTTCAGTTACGTTTTTATTTTACTTACATATGAAAATTGTATATCTTTTTTACGATGGATTCGTGCTCTTTCGTTCGACGCTTTTATCGCAAGACTTTATTGGAAAATTAATTTTCTATTACACACGCCTTTAAGATATCAGCTGAAACCTTTGTATTTGAAGCACATCCGATGTATGTACTACGTACAGGTTCGATGAACCCGGTTAAATATAGCGACGACAATGAATAATTTAGCGAGATCTAATCGTTTTCAGATTTCACATTTCACATTATTGTCCGTTTCTGGCGTATTCAACACGCCAGGCGAAAGATTCCAATAAAATAATATCATCGCAGATTGTAGCATCTTTGAAACCTATTATTCTTACTATTATCTCAGTCTTGTTATTATTATTATATTGCATCTTATACATGTTGTACAGAATTTTGCAAATTTATATAACTTCAATTGCGTCTTGCACATTTAATATATAGAATAATTATAAATTTAAATGTGTTTTTAGATTTTTCATAATATTAAAAAAAAATTGAGCAAGTCTTTGATATTATTTTATATTGTAACGTAAAACAAAGATGAAGATACAACAAACGAAAACTGTGTTCTCTTCAAGTCTAGAAACAATTCAAATTTCTCCTAAAATTGTGTTTCTTGCTGTGAGAAAACATGTCTTTGATTATTTCTATTGCTCTGTTAGGTACACTATCCACTAATTTATTTAAATCTTCGTTTCTTTCAGGTTCTCGGTCGAGTTCAGACCAGGACACAAAGTTGGTGACGATGATGATTCCATTGCAAAATCTTGAAGCCACTTTTTTGTAGCGGTGACAAGGTGAATAGGAGCATTGTTTCGTTGAAAACTTGCCTTTTATCTTTTATTTCAACAAACGTATCAAGATATCTTGAGGTTTCTTGAAGATATCGAAAACATAATGCGAAGGGAACGTGTCCAAGTGCAAAATTATTCACAGCACTGCATCTATAGCCAATTAATCAGCAACAGTATACTCAATTATCTTCATTTCTACAATCTAAGTTTTATTTGTCACTGTATGTCTTCGTATAAGTCCGGTGTATATTTAAACCCACGTTATAAATCACCGGAATCGCTGTTTAAGAAAACATCCACCTCGAAATATATCAAAGCTGGTTTAAACACTAAGAAAGATTTATCTGACATTTTTTAAATCCTACTTTATAAAACCAGAGCCGACTCTCTCGCCAGAATATTTGTACACAAAAGCGAACGCGCTACGTCAACACCGCAGGAACACATAGAGCAGATATCCGCAGATGAAAATTGTCGGGTTAACGCCGACAACAAGATGCTGCAGGAGTCGCAACGCGTGCGACTGGCCGACAGAATAATTTGATAGACTCGTATTAGCCTGAATTCCTACAATCCAGTTAGCTACCCTAGCCCTGATCCAGCCTCGTCCTGAATTTAGAGCAATTGACACGAACTGGAACACGCTGTGATAAACTAACGTTTCCGATAGGCTTCCTAAGACAGGTCGAACCGGCGTTCTCCACGCCGGAAAACTGTAAAATGCCCTCGAGGAACGTTCGAACTTGTTCGATTGCTGCAACTTGCAGATTTCGTTATTTCATTAACCGTCCTTTGCCTTTAATCGCGACCGATTTATATCGAGTATTTATAAGGTGTTGGCGAATTGAAAATTAAATAAGAAGAATTGTACAGCATTTTGCAAATTTATATAACCAATTGCGTCTTCTATATTTAATATATAGAATAATTATAAATTCAAATGTTTTTTTAGATTTTTCATAATATTAAAAAAAAAATTGAGCAAGTCTTTGATATTATTTTATATTGCAACGTAAAACAAAGATGAAGATACAACAAACGAAAACTGTGTTCTCTTCAAGTCTGGAAACAATTCAAATTTCTCCTAAAATTGTGTTTCTTGCTGTGAGAAATTGCTTGAGGAATTGCTGTAAGAAATTTTCTACTTTGTACTTTATATTTTATATTTTATACTTACAGAAGTGCGTGTTCTAAGAAACCGAAGAGTAGATTTTAGCGACTGGTATTTTATTGATGGTCGATCGGGTACAAGCATTTAATTTATGGTCGATGTCTCGGGTATTTGTATTGTTAAGACGCGTTTCTTTAGAGTTTCTCTATAAATTAATATTTGTTGCTATACCTTTCCCTCCTACAAATTTATATAATCTACTGAAACAATAATTATGATTACGCAAAAATAATCATGAATCACGTAACTGTGATTATGATAATGAAGTATTAGTAGTAACGCCATCAGTCGTAAATTAATCCGCTTAATTTCAACTTACCATTATTATTGCACGATTTTAACGAAATTTATTGCAGACAGGTCGCATTGCAGGTAAATATATTTTCTAAGAGAATATTTTACAATGTTTACGAATTTGTGGATAGCTCCATTAAATAAATCGTAATTTTTACAAATATCCTTTTTGCAGGAACAATATCGATAATAAAGCATTTGAAAATATGGAACTCGTATCAATAACGAAAATCATATCAATAATGAGAATTTATTCTTGCAGTTCGTATAATAAAAAATTATTGTATACTGTGTCTAAATATTTGGACTATTTAGACTATGTCTAGACGTTGATAAATATGCGTATACTATGTGTAGGAATCGTTTATTTTCACATTCCCATTTAGTAAGATACAATTACATTAAGAGAAAGTATTGCTGTTCTATAAATGTACGTCGATATTTTATTTTAGACATTTTCTAAACATGAAATAGTAAATCAAATATTTATACACATTTTCACATTTATTTTTCACATTTCAGATTCTTTTTCACGTTTAGCGGGATTCAATGAAATTAAGAGAAAGTTTCGCTACTCTGTACACGCACGTCGATGTTCAATTTTGAACATAGTCTAAATACGATAATTTAGTCGAATCTTCAAATTGAATATCGACGTGTATTATTTTACGGAACAGCAAAAGTTTCTGTCAATTTAATTAAGTATTGCTAAACGAAAATGTGAAAATAAGTGGTTCCTAGACATAGTAGCGTGACTATGTTACTATCAACAATATTTTATTACTTTTCAGCAACGTGGAGCGATGCATTGCGATAAATACGATCAGTACGTTCATTTGTTACTCGCCAATGACGCGAATAGCCATCTAATCTTGGAATATTAATCTGTGATGATTTTTTGCCATGTCAATCTGACACCAAGTGATATATAACTTGGAAAAGTGAGGGCTGGTTGATGGCTAATAGACATAACATAACATTGCCGTTATTTTCTTTTGAACTTTGCTCTACGACTGGCAGCGAAGATTATTCGAATTTGATGTTTGCTCCGCAAATTCAAGACGAACGTACAGTATACAGAATAGCGTTGAATAATAATGGTAGACATGTACGTGGGACCACGACTGAGGCGGAAAATTTTTCTGTTTCCTCGGACGTTCATCGAATAGCCAATGGAACTGCAAAGTATAAAGGGAATATACATTTAGAGTTTCTGGTCGAAGCAGAACGTTCTACGCGTGTGTGTTATACCGTAAACTGTAGAGTTAAACTTTGATCAGCCTCGTTGCTCGACAATGAGTGAACGGTGGAGCAGAAATTCTCATATTCGGAGCCGAGGAATAGAACACATTTTTGATACATCGTACGAAAACCAGGATCACCGTTCTGTTATTTGGAATTTATTCCCATCTTTCTATAAAATGAATTGTCGATATTGCGAGTTTAATGGAAATTCAATTTAATTTGCGAAAATTATCTTGCTAAATGAGAGTCGAGTTACGTGAAAATATTAAGGTCCAGTAAATTTACTTAGTCTAGTTAAGTTGATTTGAAAGTCGGATACACGAAGATAATTTCATTTTGCTTTACTTGTAGGTTTTACGCGAATGAATATGATACTTTCGAAATTGAACTCGTTAAGAACCAATAGACGTCTATATTACGCACATTCACAAAGATTTATTTACTTCTCTGTGTTAGGCTGCTTAGGTTAAAATAATTGCCTAAAAGGTTTATATAATCAACGAAGCATGTACTATTTTGCTTTAATATCCTTTGTGAATGGGCACGGTCA
Organism: Bombus pascuorum; assembly: GCF_905332965.1. Taxonomy (NCBI): domain Eukaryota; kingdom Metazoa; phylum Arthropoda; class Insecta; order Hymenoptera; family Apidae; genus Bombus; species Bombus pascuorum. Next base: position 2,894,833 of record NC_083494.1, read on the forward strand.
TTCCAAAACTTTTGTTTTTATATCAAGAAATGTGGACTACATTTTTTAAATTATTTAACAATCACACGCGAAGAAAATTTCCAAACATTAAAATAGTTGATATTTCAATATTAATAGCGCGGAGGATATTCCGATAAATTTTTGAACGAAAGAATTAGAATTAGATTCAAAAACGATTCTTTTATGAAAAGCTCATAATTTGTTCTTTCATTGTTTTTATTAAATAACATGTAATTATAAACGATATTGATTCGTATTATTCGTACGTCCATCGTAGTTATATTTATAATACTTTACAATATTCTTCAACTTTATTATACAACCTAGTAATTAAAAAGTGATTGAAAGAAAATTCTACTGTTTGAAATTGCTTGGAAATTCTCTACGGTTTGCTGCAAAAATTCGTTACGTATTTTACATTGTGCGTTTTACGTTTAATTTGTTACAGTTCATTAATATTCAATGGAATGCCCGATCAGCTGAAAATTAACGCACGTGGAAAGTTCTTTGCTTTGGCATTAAATAGAAATCTTCCAGTCCTCGCTGCGATTCTGCTTCTAATTTTAACTTATTACATGTAGCCCAAGTAAACAGTTATCATACATTGTTAGTTAAACTATCACGTGTTGGAAAATTTGTTGGGTAAGTGGCGGCGAATGACGTATGCTGGCAAAACTTTCGATAGATGATGTAATTTAATCAGGCCATCAGATTTTTATGATCTTCTCTGTTAATCCTTCACAAGCGTATGTTGCTAATTACGCTCGAATATTTTCTGCAATTCTAGACATCAACATTTTCCGCTTCGTAATGTAGCAATCACGAGTACTGAAGATAATTTAAAACTCGAGATCAGGCATTTCCGAGATTTGTATTTTACGCGCAAGATGTTTCTAAAACGTCAGGGACTTGTGTATTATATAACTTCAATCTCCGTACGAAGTTTCAATTTTATCAGAGAGTAAAGTTTTATTATAATTATACTGCGAACGTTCGTTTACAACGTGTTTATTCGAAATGATAGCTATACCGTGGCTGTCGCTCTATTTATTATAACGTTTATATACTACTCGACTCCAAGTATACAGGGTGTCTGCGAAATTATACTACAAACGTTCGGATGGTGACTTTAGAGACAAAAATAGTCGAAAAAGAAGAATAACATTTTTCCCTTTGAAGCTTCGTTTTCCAGGGAAATTAAGTGGAAGATCCGTCAGATAGCCGTGTGCTAATTGTAAGTTTCCATATAATATAATTATATATAATTTAATAAGATAAGCAAAGTTATGTGTATAGCAACGGGGTCGACTTATTACGTAAATAAAATGATTTACAAAAAGTAATACCCTTGTCCTTATTTATAAAAGCATTCCAAAGGCGGGCAGTACGGAAATAAGATAAAAGCAACGATAGGAAGCAAACCGTGACACTGTTCACGTTGATAAATATCGACACGAGCGGAAAGAGAAGTCGGGTAACTAGAAACCTACAATTAGCACACGCGTATTGGCGGATCTTCAAACCGATTTTTCTTGAAAACGGAGCTTTAATCTCTTAGGTACGATGCGCCACTATAGTGGCTTTCGCGGATGTCATCTTATATTACGACGCGCCACTATAGTGGCTCACCCTACTTACTCATTCGTTCACCGTTTGAACTAAATTACGTATTTCATTTGTCACATTTCTTTTGCCCTCGCAATGTTTTATAACAGTGTTAACAATATACAGGCAGAATATATAGTCTCTGTTTTTGATACGCCAATGTCAGATATCAATTGTTGTTTTCTGTTAAAATAAATATACCACTGTTAGATGCTCTTTCTAACATGCCGATCCATATTCTTATAATTTTTTAGAATCTTCCACCTCAAAATGTAGCTTCAAAATAGAAAACGAAGAGCAATTTGGAAAACACTATCGCGCTATGAGTGTAAAAATTGTGACAAATTCTATGTGTCATAGTGCTTTAAAATATATATAAATATATTTTATATATTCATATATATATTTTTTATATATTTATATATTTATATATATTTATATATTTTTATATTTATATATATATTTATATATTTTTATGTTTTTATATTTATATATATTTATATATTTTTATGTTTTTATATTTATATATATATTTATATACTTTTATATTTATATATATTTATATATTTTTATGTTTTTATATTTATATATATATTTATATATACATTTATATATTTATATATATATTTATATTTATATATTATAAATATATTTTATATATTCATATATATATTTTTTGTATATTTATATATATTTATATTTAAAATATATCACTCAATTGTATTATTAATTAGCAAAGTAAATTATTAAAGTTAAAGACCTTCGTCGTACCTTTAAGAAAAATTATAATTTAATTATCAAAAACTTCCTTCTAATGTGCTTGCGTAGAGAACAGCATTATCCGTCACACATTGCAGTGCTGTACCGTTTTCGCGTCAAACTCTGCCATACAGAGAAACAACCCCGTACAAAAATCAAAACATTAAAGGAAAAAATGTTATTCCTCTTTTTCCACCTATTTTTGCGTGCAGAATCATCAGGCAACCGCTTATACCATGATTTCGAGGCACTCTGTATTGAATCTCCTATCGTTCAGAAGTAGAGATGAAACGTGTAGAACCTGACTGAAAAACGCGCCACTGGAAGACGAGAACAGGTGCAAATTGCAGAAGACTAAAAAGCCTTTGTATGTCTGAATGATTAACAACGTCTCACCGTCGAACGTGTGTTTACCAAACAGCAAATATTGCTAAAATCATGGAAAAACGTATCGTTGTACGCTCGCTAGCCTGGCATCTGAAGAGGGAAAGTATCGTTAAGTACAGACAGAATGTCGACTCACCAAGCATCTTGACGCCCTGAACAGGACTCAGAGGGTAAAAATCGCCGTGGAGAGGACAGTGGAAGCCAACCCTGCGCTCCCTTCTTCGCGCCCTTCTAGTCAGCATGCAAAGCAGCACACCGAGGGCGAGCATAAGGGCGCCCACGACTATGCAGATCGGTCCCAGGATCCGCGAGTTGCCAGTGAACGCGATTCTAGCTGCGTACGAGTCCTTGTCTTCATCCTGGCCGGGACCGCGATACGACGCAGCTGAAACAGAAAAATGAAGCTCGCGTGAGCACAGAGTCAAGCGATGTTAGTCATTTTCCCGCCCTCTGGTGAACGATTAATCGGCACCTTTGTGGCGGCAATTTCTCTCCTCTCTTTGCTTCGACTCTCCTTTCCGTCTCTTTCGAAACGATCGCCTCTTTTCTGTTCCTTTCGACCGTTTTCTTTTTTCTTTCTATCACTTTCAATTTCTTTCCCTTGTATTAAACGAGAACTCGCAAACGACGATGGAATTTTTAAGGCGCGGCGCATAAAGGGACGCGTAATGAGGTTTCGTAATTCAAAGCCCGGACCTGGGACCAGCTTCCCTCTACTTTCTTTCGGGATTTTCGGCCGCGTTATTAATGTTTCAAATTTAATCTTGCCGAGTGCTCGCGGCTAAGTTCACGCTTCCACGAACGTGCGCGCCATATCAAACTGCCGGGCAATACTCGCTGTGAAGAAACGGTCCAAAAGGGAACAAACAGAGAAAGAGAGAGGGGGAGGGAGGAGAGGCGAAAGAGAGAGAAAGGTGATTTTGCGGGGCAGGTGATTTTCAATTAAATAAGCAAGGAAAGACGATGGTGGGACGGCTAGTACCGTTTCGAACCCATTACGGGGAAATTGGTACTTGCCGCGTGAAAATTATGATCGACGGTAATATCCCGCCGTCGTGGTTAATTAAGCTCCTTCAAATTGCGATAGACGTTTGTTACAAGGACAAGTTAAAGAAACAAGCTTTCTAGTAGTGTTTTGCTACACGCTGCAGTTTCACTTCTGCAGATAGATGCAGACCAAGTGACCCAAATTTCGATCTGATCAATTTTTGTTGTTAAATGCTGTAGCCGGCAAACGGTAATTGCAGTTTGAAATAGAAACACCGTTGTTTAAGTGAGAGCAAGAACAAAGGAATTAGCTGTTTCCAGAGTTTTCTGTAAAGTGCTCTGTTTTTTTGTGTACCTTTTCTTTCTTAATATATAATCTTTAATTTCTATATTGAAATTTAGCTCCTGAAATGACGTATCGTATTAGATTTCACAAATTTCAATTAATAAAAAGACAGTACATTGTAACCAATGTATTTAATGATATTAAGTAACATGTAATCTTAAAACATAAGCAATAATACAATGATATTATTGACATTATTTTTAAAAACTACATTTCTCTGTTTAAACATATAAATGTAGAAATATTGACGATAAAGAAGTAGACGTTTATTTGTATAATAAATATAAAATATTAATAAATTCCTGCAACACAAGTCTCGACGACCTTCCTGTCTAAATTCTCTCTGCCATACTCACACAACTCGAATGTAGCCATTCAATAATATGATATCACGTTAATACCATGTATTTCATTTATTATAATAAATTAACTACATTTATTCCCATAAAAATCGATATGTTTAAGGGCCCAAATTTCGTTCGCTGATGAATCTTTCTTGTTAAGTGTTCCAGCCTGTAAATGGCGATTGGAATTTAAAATAGAAATTACGCTAGTTCAGTGACAGCAAAAACGAAGGACTTCGTCACTAGGTTACGTCTTAATATTCGAAGTCGTATTCCAACATCTAAAGTACGTGATTCTGAATTTATTTTTGGCGACGCTTGGCATATTGCTCCTATTTTTATATTCCAAAGTGGCCATCTCGTTCCGTCACTTATCTATATATTAGTATTGGCAATTATATTAAAAAATGCCTTCGAAATCATGGACGTGTGTTTTGGAAAGAAATTGGAAAGAAAGTCATCGAATGAAAGCGAACAAGAGCAAGAGGTGGCCTGTTTCAAAGTGACTTAAATGCATCGGGAGTATCGTTTTTATGGAACTTAACCACCATGCCATGCGACAGTTAAATCTCTATTGTTATTAAAATTCAACCTAGTCTCAATTTGCATAGTATAAGTGAAACAATTTAATTAATTTTTCTTCCAGGAGATGGAATTTCTCGCCTCTAAGAACTACAAATTCTGTGTAAAATCAAAAGTTTGCGAATGAAATTTGTTAGAAATCACGGAAAATTTAAATATCTTACTGACAAATGAACTTGAGCATTCGTTATGCTTGCATCGTACGAACGTGTGTTCTTATTGCCAAATTTTTTTACTATTGTACACGCAATAGAGACTTCCATCGTTTGTGAACAGTCTACAGCTGCTTATGCGTTTATGGGAAATTTAATGCTAAAACTATCACACCAGTCAAATTCACTGGTTTTACAATTTTATTTTAAAATTCCTACTTCATGTTAAGTCTTTTTTCCGTCATGATGTAACGAGTTTCGCAACGATAACCAAAGGAATAATATAATGAATTTTATTTTGTTTTTTATGTATTCAAACTGAAAATAATTTCGTATCAAGGCTACTTATATCAATACCAACAAAAGTGGTATTTGTCAAAGTGTAAAAGGGTGCTGCAATCTGTTTATCGAACCCCAATTAACCAGTTTCCTCGTTTTGTACAACTTGCCACACGTTTTGAAAATTTTTACTGCGTATCATTCGACATTATGATATCAGTTATCAGGAAAATTCCGGATCGATCGCTAGATCACTAAATAACACTGGAAATACCACACCAGTTAAAACGACTGGTTCTACAATTTTATAAATGTGTTGACCCTCGTTTAGGGATCCCAGATGGATTAATAATACCAAAAATGTACTACATAACATGGAATTGCTTCTGTAAGAAAGTAACAAATCAATAAATGTAAAAATATTCTATTATTACGTACTTTTTAAAGACCAATCATTTTCACTGCTTTTGGTAGAAATAGCTTCGTGTTAACTATCGGAAGCTCTAGTGTTAAGTTACTGAAATTCGTAATCTACGTATTTGATATTTGCATAAAATTGAAACTAATAATGCGAGGTAGCAAAATCATAAAATATCGAAGTAATAATTTTACATTCTACAATAAAATTGAATATTTTATCGCATCTCTTTATCTTCTTCGCTATTCAGTGACTTGAAACGAAAGCTATTTCACGATAGTTGTTTAATATGCCTGCAATTACTCGGTGTGGATACAGATTTTTGACGCAAAAACAGCCATTACTGTTGAATATATCTAACAATATTTCGTGTACATGCGAAACTAAATTGCCATTTCCCTTCACCTACATACGAAATTACGGTGTATCTACTTTTCGAAGCTATAGTCGATCTCGTCCGGATTTATCAAGCTCTCGTTTTAAGCTCACCAAGGTCTCGTACCAAATAGGTGACTTGCTAAGACCAGTCATGTTGACTAGTTTTGGTAGAAATAGCTTCATGTCAGCTATCGGTAGTTCTAGTGTTAAAGACGCGTACTGCACACAAAAACACGCTGGAATACATAAAATATTCAAAGTATGGAGCTCGCTATAATATTTATCAAGAGAGAAAGGTCTCTACTCAACTTCCATTTCCTTAGTCTTGTTCGTAAAAAATATAAATTCGCATGAAATATAAATCCGCTGTTTATAAGTAATTAATAAACACGATGAAATTTTCTTCAGACTACTGGCAAGTTTCGTAGATGCTTCGATTTTAGAATAATAAAACACGATGGCTAACGCACACACGGTCAGATGCAATTCACGGGACGTGTTAAAATTAACTTAACGCTGTACCAACAACACCAACGCGTTCGTGTCACCGTGCTGTTCACCTGAACTGTGAACGTCGTATTGCAAAGTAGTCCGTGTATGGACATATAATATGCGTTCTGTTGATAATCATTAGGTAAATCACGCGCTAATGATGCAAGTAAATTGATTGGAAAACTCCTGTTCCATGAACGTCAAAACCTGACTATACTGTTTTCGTCTAAATTTTCAGTATAATGGGACGTCGAGGGTCCTAGCTACAGTCGACTTGCTCCAAATTTAGAATACTCTTGCTCCTTTCTAATCTCCTTAGGCTATCTTCTCCTCTACCACGTTTTTAGGATTAAAGCAATTAATTCAATTTCTGCCTTCTCTTCTCAAAAGTCATCAGAATTCCTCCCTTGCTTTAATTCTCCAAAGAATAGAAGTTGGGAACTAAAATTATATAAAATTTCTAATTATCCATTGCAATTTATTACACGTAATTTAATGCTACTATTATATTCTAATTAATTTCCTCGGTATCGATATTTTTATCACCTAGATACAGATCTGCGTGTTCTTCTTTACAACAGATTTCTTTTACCTAAATAATTATCGAAATTGTTGAACAAATTAAATTTTGTTATTAAAGTAGCTATTATCTTTACGAAGATATGAAGATGAGCTGCTCCGCGTTAGTTTTACATACCGAGAACACTGTTCTATTTCGCAAGTGTTAACGATCGACATCAGTTACAAATGACGAAGTTAAATTGTGAAATGATCTGGCGTCTGTTAAGATCTCGTACTCTGACGACGTGTTTATGAGCGACTCCAAATGCTGACATTTCATTTGTATGCAAAAGTTCTAATGTAGTAGTTTATGTCAAAGACCTAAGAAACTTACCTACAACTTATCTCGTACCGTGTTAATTTGCACGATAACAGTACGCGCGTATGTTTGTCAAGTGGTCGTATATAAAACTGATAAACTCGCCTGACAGATCTTATTTCGTGTTTATTTTCATATTAATCCATTAATTCGTGATTCCAAAAGAGATACATTTTCTTCTAACGGGAACTATACGATCACGAAGAGGATTAGCATTGCAAAAGTAATGTGATTTGCGAGATCTCTCGTTGCATAAAGAAGACATATTTTTCTAATCCAACTAGGAGAAACCATCTAAATATGCATTTTGAAAAACACGTTCAAACATAGAAGCAGCCAGTTCATTGCATAAACATTGAGATTACGTCGTTGGTGGTCGTCAAATAAAATAGAACGTAGCTTAATACAACTAACTTGATCAAGCTTTATCATGTCAAAGGTTCAACAAATCCGATCGTAAAAAAAGACTTTTAAAGTGACACGTAGAGCCGTAAGCACAATCTCTTCGTTTTTAAATTCAAGCACTCAAGAGATCTCAGAAAAATGTGCCAGACGTGTATAATCCTCGAGAAACGTTCATCCTCCTTCTGATAGGATTTTCTCCAAAATGGGATGCTAACGATAAACATTGCAATCTCCGCGTAATTTCAAATTGCTTACATCAGCAAGGAGAATGTATTTCTTAGATAAAATCGTGATAAGCTACCGTCGTATTGTAAAGAACGATTACTTGGTTGATGGTGTAAATGTCGTAAATAGTAACTAACCATCTTCAAGGAAGACATTCGCAATCCTGAAGGGATAGCAGTTTTTATGATTATGCGACAATTTTCTTCACGCTCCCGTTAAAGCTTCTTCTCGTTTAACCGGAACGTATGGCTGTCTCGATGTCATGATTCGTTTAGAGAGACTTGTCTGGTTGAAAATCGTACGTTCAAAAGTATAAGAAATATTTAATCGCTTCTGGTGGAACATAGAGTAGATCGAGGAAATAGTTGAATTTTCTATTATTTGTATTGATATAGGTAATATTTATATTATAATATGATGTTATTATTATTATCATTGTTATTATTATTGTATATAATTAATATTATAGAATTATATTCAAGCTACACTCAGCAATAATATTACGTAATTAATATGGTTATTTGTATTGATATAGGTAATATTTATATTATAATAAGATATTATTAATATACTTATTATTATTATTGTATATAATTAATATTATAGAATTATATTCAAGCTACACTCAGCAATAATATTACGTAATTAATATGGTTATTTGTATTGATGTAGGTAATATTTATATTATAATATGATATTATTAATATACTTATTATTATTATTGTATATAATTAATATTATAGAATTATATTCAAGCTACACTCAGCAATAATATTACGCAATTGATATGGTTATTTGTATTGATATAGGTAATATTTATATTATAATTTGACATTATTAATATACTTATTATTATTATTGTATACAATTAATATTATAGAATTATATTCAAGCTACACTCAGCAATAATATTACGTAATTGATATGGTTATTTGTATTGATGTAGGTAATATTCATATTATAATATGATATTATTAATATACTTATTATTATTATTGTATATAATTAATATTATAGAATTATATTCAAGCTACACTCAGCAATAATATTACGTAATTGATATGGTTATTTGTATTGATATAGGTAATATTTATATTATAATAAGATATTATTAATATACTTATTATTATTATTGTATATAATTAATATTATAGAATTATATTCAACCTACACTCAGCAATAATATTACGTAATTGATATGGTTATTTGCATTGATATAGGTAATATTTATATTATAATTTGACATTATTAATATACTTATTATTATTATTGTATATAATTAATATTATAGAATTGTATTCAAGCTACACTCAGCAATAATATTACGTAATTGATATGGTTATTTGTATTGATATAGGTAATAATTATATTATAATAAGATATTATTAATATACTTATTATTATTATTGTATATAATTAAATTTATAGAATTATATTCAAGCTACACTCAGCAATAATATTACGTAATTGATATGGTTATTTGTATTGATATAGGTAATATTTATATTAAAATAAGATATTATTAATATACTTATTATTATTATTGTATATAATTAATATTATAGAATTGTATTCAAGCTACACTCAGCAATAATATTACGTAATTGATATGGTTATTTGTATTGATATAGGTAATATTCCTATTATAATATGATGTTATTAATATACTTATTATTATTATTGTATATAATTAATATTATAGAATTATGTTCAAGCTACACTCAGCAATAATATTACGTAATTAATACGGTTATATTATTATTTGTTATTAAAGTTATTCTCTTTCTACGAGTCTTACGTATTACACCAATATATTTCCAATATTACGTATTTTTGTGAATACTAAGCGTTCTGCCAGACATTTTGAAATTTCATTGCCAGTGTAATGAAACGCGTATAATATTGGTAAAATTTGAAACGGATCTGGAAATGCATATGCATAAAGTATTTATTGCAAGTATACGCTTCGCAGATATCGCCAAAGTATCTGAACATTGTATTAATAACTCACGATATTTAGTATCACTATGTTTAACATTGATATATATATTTGAGATTAAATACCATTCGTGTCATATAATAATTACTGGCTGTATGTTTGTCATAAATGTTTTGCAACTTCAGAGAATAACAATCGTTCTACATACTCGTACAAGAATACTTAATTAAAACATTTATAGCAAAACGAGATAAACCTGATAAATTGTTAGAAAATTATTCAATTAATTCTTCGATCGATCAAGCATTATTACCTCATTAAGTGTGAAATCTTAATAAAGTTGAATATGCTAATAATTCTTATTAATTACCATATATGTAATAAGGTTAATGCATTCATTGCTTCAGCCAATTTAAATATTCGTGTTAACAGGTTTGCAATTACTATAGAACTCTTATTATATTTTTTCTATCACAATGTATCGTATTTTATATATATCTACTGAAATTTCAACAATTGAAAAGATTGCAAATATCATTAATATAGAGATAATCAATACTAATGAACCAACAAGAAATTTCGTTTTATCGCAATGACAGAGATCAATTGTATACATCAAAAATATCACTATACTATATAAAATATGTAATGCACCTGATTGAAATCGCCGATCAATTATTAAACAAATAATTACGATTTGTTTGTTGATTTTTTAAAAACGTAATGAGTGACATTTTTCATCGTCTTTTTTTCACGTGCTACTGCTACTACAAACCGGTTAAACTATCCAGATCATTACGAGTTAACTATACAAAATATGTACTGTAATTGGAATACTGATCGACTTTTAAACAAATAATTAGAATATGTTTGTTGGTTTTTTAAAAACATGATGAGTGACGCTTTTCATCGTCTTTTTTTCACGTGCTACCAGCTACTACAAACCGGTTAAACTATCCAGATCATTACGAGTTAACTATACAAAATATGTACTGTAATTGGAATACTGATCGACTTTTAAACAAATAATTAGAATATGTTTGTTGGTTTTTTAAAAACATGATGAGTGACGCTTTTCATCGTCTTTTTTTCACATGCTACCAGCTACTACAAACCGGTTAGACTATCCAGATGATTATGAGTTAACTATACAAAATATGTACTGTAACTGGAATATTGATCGACTTTTAAACAAATAATTAGAATTTATCTCGTAAAAAAAGCGATGCTTTGGGTCATTTTTTATTCGTGTATTATTATCTACTACAAATCGTTTGATCCATTTGGATATTTATAAGCAACTATACGTATCGAGCTAAAAATGCGAAAAATACAGAAGAAATCTTACTTCTCACCGAGAAATCGGATACAGAGAATTCCCCTGCGTTTCAAGTTGATTCACGTTATACTTTCATTATCTTTTTCGATCCACCGGAAGATAGTGATTACTCATGGAAACACGTGGGAGAGTATTAAACGAGCTTTCCTGCGAGCCACTGGAGAAAGTTATTCTCCTATGCAGCGATCTTTATAAGGGAAGAAACTCGGAAGACAGAGAAGAAACGAACGAGGCATACGTAACTTAACTCGTTCTCGATTTCATTATACGCGAAATCTGTATGCAGATTGGAACGCGTAGGCAGGCGAGAAACTGCTTGTAGCGATTGAAAGAATCGTTTAAAGTTTAAAAACGCTTATTACGTGTATTAACGTTCGAAAGTAGCCAGACACTTGCCTGTTCCAAATGTACCATTATGTGCCTTACGGACATTAATATGTCACTTTTATGAATTTCATTCATCAATTTGTTGCATAACAAAGTATTTCTTTTCGCTTCGATTATGAAAGAAAATCAAGAGCAAATATCAAGGCAAATAATAATGGAACAAATATTACTTGTAAAAAATATTGAGCCTCTGTGTATTTAAAATAGATTGTAAACTAAAATTACTAATATCAATGGTAGATCCTATGAGAAAGTAGAACTCGTAAAACTTATATTTTTAGATAGAGTATGTACACATGCAACAGAGCAACGGGCTGTTCCCCTCGAAGCTTAAAATTTTCGTTCCATAATACAACCTGGTCAGGATGATTTTTAACGACTTAAACTGCAATCGTATGATAAAATATAGAGATGAGAGTAAAAGAAAAAATAGTAAGCAAAAAGATATTTTAAAAGCGCAACTAAGAATAGTGCAATTTCTAAGAAACTAAAGTAGTTTAAATCGAATCAAGTAAAAGTTTTTAGCCTTTCCCTTGACCATCTCGAGAACGAAACTGTGTATTTTAAAAATTTACGAAGACCAGTTCTCCAAATTCTATACAAATATTAAGACGAAAGCAACGTTTTACAATTTTCTGATCTCACAGCAAACCATTTACTTGCAGCAAATTACGTTGCAGCAAAGCAACTCGTCAACGCGAAACCTTCGTGGGCTCGAGCTGAAGTGAATAAAAAATCTCCTGGCTTCTTTTTCGACCATTTTAAGAACATTTCTGAAAACTTTATGAGAATCAGCTCCGCGTAGTCTCAACGAACTCCATATAAATGCAACTGAGACGAGAAAACATGCGACTTTTACCAGTGTGAGATTTAGCTGAAAGCTACTTGCGCATTGTTCCGAAGAAACCTGTCAACCTTAGACCTCGATAGCTGGTGAAAAATAAGAAATTTCCCGATACGTGATCCAACATGTAAAGTAGCCGGTTGGCGAGCGTAAAAGAAGCAAATGGCGAGGAACGAAAGGGAAATGGGCTACAGGACCGGTCTCATCGACGGAGCCAGAGGCAAGAAAAAGAATGGCGAAAGAGGTTGGAAGGACTGACCGGTTTTGATAAATCGGTTGGTAACAACGGTCCGGACCCGTATCCGAGAAACCGTGGCCAAACAAGTAAACGACCAGCTGTTGCCCGTTAGTGAGTCTTTCTTCCTCTGCTTCTTCTTCTGCTCCTTCTCCTTCTTCTTCTTCTTCTTCATTGCCCTCTCCTTCTTCATGACATAAACGCTGCATTGCCATCACCGAGTTCGATCACCTCAAAGAATAGTGGTTCTCAAATGGTGTACCGTAACGAGCCGAGCAAAATGGCCGATAGATTCTGAAGCGAAGATAAAGGCTGCGTGACGCGAATCTCAACAGCCCTCTTAGCCGTGTATCAAGAAGCAAGATTTCAATTTCCAAGCTGCTCAGTTTCAGAGAGTTGAGCAAATATTCGTGCGTCTGCTCGGTTGTTCTTTCGCGCAGCTTGAAAGTGCGCTTTACCTCAAAATTCCATTAAAATGGTAATTCAGCTGATAGGTCGTCCGTGGTGCTGCGAGATGTCGAAGAGGATTCTTCGATTATCCGTGTTACGGCGATTTCTTCGGATAACATCGAAGAATCTAATCGAAAACGTCGCTCGTGAGACAAAGACACTTTCTCTACCTGCACGATACTTGGGCAATTTTTCTTTGTATCACTAGGTTGCGTAGCGAGTTCGATATTTCTTCAATGGAACGTTGGCAATCACTGTGCGAGATCTAGGTAATCGATGCACGTGCGCATTATTCTGTCAAATTAATCTTTGCAAATGCATTAACACGTTCGTCGCCCAGCGTGATTCGGCTAAGTTTCCTGCGGGGTCCAAATCCGACCGCCGGTACGCAGAACGTAAATAGAGCGAAAAGTGGGAATTCATTGTTTATCGCCTTCGATTCATTGTAAAGAAAAGATTATTTATTTCTGAAATGGAGAAAACGATAAGCTTTCCAGCTAGAGTATTCCGGGGGATCTCATGGCAGATATCTCGGATCTTTCATTTAGTCGAGAAGCATACTTGTGAGACGTACATCGGTGATTTTTTCCTCCTCAAAATGTTCAGTAAACAGCGTGAAAATATATTTGAAAGTGAGGAGAGTAGTGTTGACGGAGTCTAACTATTGTTCGAAGTTCCCAAAATCACCCCAAGTGTGTTTGGAATGTTTTAACAAATGCCATACGATATAGGATAATGTAATATTTTATCCAGAATATAAATTAATAAAAATTATGGTAAAATGTGTTTTTAATATTTTTATGTTGTATATCCTTTATATAATATCCTATATTTAATTAACTCGATCAAGAAGAGCGTCATCCATACTTGGGAGACGGGGCCCCCACGGAAGTATACCCGTCACATAGATATGGGTGACGTGGCGGCCAACGTGTTAAGCGGCTCGTTTACTAACAACTTTGAAGATTTCGTTGTTTTATTAAAAACTTTAGATGCGTCTTTTATCAGCATCGTACACTTGGTTTTATAAATAGATCGGGTAGCTCATCTACTCCATAGCTTCAAAGATTTTGTTGTTTTATCAAAAAAGTCACCTCTATTTCTTTTCCAGGATTAACAGAGTTGAAGAGAGTTGGAGAAATTTATGCGAAAAGAAAAAATATTTATCGTAGACTTGGTTTTGTAAATGGATTAGGAGCTCATATACTCCATAGCTTCAAAGATTTTGTTGTTTTATCAAAAAATTCACCTCTATTTCTTTTCCAGGATTAACAGAGTTGAAAAGAGTTGGAGAAATTTATGCAAAAAAAAGAATATTTATCGTAGACTTGGTTTTGTAAATGGATTAGGAGCTCATCTACTCCATAGCTTCAAAGATTTTGTTGTTTTATCAAAAAATTTACCTCCATTTCTTTTCCAGGATTAACAGAGTTGAAAAGAGTTGGAGAAATTTATGCGAAAAGAAAAAATATTTATCGTAGACTTGGTTTTGTAAATGGATCAGGAGCTCATATACTCCATAGCTTCAAAGATTTTGTTGTTTTATCAAAAAATGTACCTCCATTTCTTTTCCAGGATTAACAGAGTTGAAAAGAGTTGCAGAAATTTATGCGAAAAGAAAAAATATTTATCGTAGACTTGGTTTTGTAAATGGATTAGGAGCTCATCTACTCCATAGCTTCAAAGATTTTGTCGTTTTATCAAAAAATTTACACACGTTTTTTGCCCAGGATTAGTAAACTTGAAGAGAGTTGGGGAAATTTTTGCAAAAAAGAAAAGGAGAATATTTGTTATTTATTGTGCGTGTACGTACAACTTGGACTCGACTCACGCGACTGTCCTATCCACGTGCAATCTCAAAAGCTGATAATTAAGCTACATATAATTTACCAATTACATCGACTTATTCTAACATCTTTGAATCCGATATGTTCGCTATAAATAAATATTCAACTACGTTTAATCACCGCAATGATAATCATATTAAATATTTAATTATAATTAACACTAGAACTACCACAGCAGTCAAATTAGTTGGTTTTACAATTTTATTTTAAAATTCTTACTTTCTTCCGCGATGATGTAATGACTTTCGTAATGATAACTAAAAGAATAATATAATGAATTTTATTTTGTTTTTTATCTATTCAAACTGAAAATAATTTTGTATCAAGGCTACTTATACCAATACCAATAAAAATGACCGGTACTTGTCAAAGTATAAAAGCATCCTGCAATCTGTTTATCGAACCCCAATTAACCAGTTTTCTCGTTTTCTACAACTTCCCACACGTTTTGAAAATTTTTACTGCGTATCATTCGATATGATGATATCAGATATCAGGAAAATTCCGGATCGGTCGCTAGATCGTTAGATGCTAACGCTAGAAATACCACACCAACCAAAATGACTGGTTCTACAATTTTATAAATGGATCCCAGATGGATTAATAATACCAAAAATGTACCACATAACATGGAATTTCTTCTGTATGAAAGTAAAAAATTAATAAATATAAAAATATTCTATTATTACGTACTTTTTAAAAACCAGTCATTTTCACTGGTTTTGGTAAAAGTAGCTTCGTGTTAACCATAGTTCTAGTGTTAAATACGTAATCCTAAATCCAGTGATTCTACTCTGCCACGAGAAAAGTCTGTAACCTGATCTACAGAATAAGAAGAACTTTTATATCAAATAGTCGTAATATTCGTTTTTTCTCCTGCTTCTCCGTTGCTGTCATTAAATGATAGAAATACAAGCGTAAGTTCTTGTAATATTTTTTGAAATGTATCAAAGTTGAACAAGCTCATTGCACAACTGACTATTTTATATCAAAACTCGGTAGACCGTGCAAAGTCACTTCCTTTGTCATAAATTACATCACAGACGATTTTTAGACATATGAATTTAATATGCGTTTCCTGATGTGTTTTCGATGAGGAGTATTCGTATATGGAAATGCGCGATTTGGTAAAATGGAATAAATTTTAAACAGCAACAAGAAGCAGAAAAAGAAATAGTAAGCCAGTTAAGCACGACTGTTAACGGCTAATTAATTCTGAATTATACGGGTGCGTAATAAATCATCTACATATTTTATTTATAAGATGCCGGGTTGGCATAGGCAAATCGATCCTCTTGAAACCTACTGATCATTTGCGATGCAAATAAGTATCTCCATTAGTTATGTATATTGACAAAGACAAAGTAATAGAATTTAAATAGAAAATTAAAACTCGTTAAACGCGCCATACCAATTGCTATTATTAATCGTCGTGTTACAGCTACGTAATTTGTCATAGGATGAGATTTTTTAAGGAGAAACATCCTTAAGCTGATACAGAAAATATTAAAGCCAATAGAATTTTATATTTTTAATAATTCTCAGCATTTAACATTGATCAACCTGAAAGCTCGCGTTAAAATACCAATAAGATGATAAAAATTAGAATTACAGAAAATGTTGTAAGTAAGTTGTACTTAAGTTTGATTGAGTTATTGAGTCTTTTTAAGGAGAAATATCCTTAAGTTGATACAGAAAGTATTAAAGCCAATAGAATTTTATATTTTTAATAATTCTCAGCATTTAACATTGATCAACGTGAAAGCTCGCGTTAAAATATCAGTACGATGATAAAAATTAGAATTACAGAAAATGTCGTAAGTAAATTGTAATTGTTTAAGTTTGATTGAGTTATTGAGTCTTTTTAAGGAGAAATATCCTTAAGCTGATACAGAAAATATTAAAGCCAATAGAATTTTATATTTTTAATAATTCTCAGCATTTAACATTGATCAACGTGAAAGCTCGCGTTTAAATACCAATAAGATGATAAAAATTAGAATTACAGAAAATGTTGTAAGTAAGTTGTACTTAAGTTTGATTGAGTTATTGAGTCTTTTTAAGGAGAAATATCCTTAACCTGATACAGAAAATATTAAAGCCAATAGAATTTTATATTTTTAATAATTCTCAGCATTTAACATTGATCAATGTGAAAGCTCACGTTAAAATACCAGTACGACGATAAAAATTAGAGTTACAGAAAATGTTATAAGTAAATTGTAATTATTTAGAACGTGAAATTCATAAATTAAGTTCATTCAAATTGGCTACTGCAAAAATAAAAGAAAGGGAGCACTGATCGTTCGAGAAACAATAATTTTGTAAGTGTAATATCCAGATATTGTACGACGTAAAATAAAACAGAAACATATTTCTATGTTTTGTTTAAACATTCGCAACCTTCATTGTGTCTCTCTATTTTTCGATATTTTTTATATTTTTCATAATTTTTAATTGCTATTGCTACATCATAACGTCTTTTTATTATTAACAGCTCTTTACCTGTGATTAAATAAAATAAAACTACGGATATTTATACATTTATAGAAAATTCGAAAATGTGAAAATACACAAAGTGCACGCGATAATCAAAAATACATAAAATATTGAGATCACAGCTTATACTGTTCAAAGAACGAATCTCTGTTTAAATTTCGCTGCTTCGGCTGCATTTATAAAAATATGAATTTTCGTCAACGTTTACGGTCTGTCTGCACCAAACGTTTAAAATATTATCCTTTGATAACAAGGCAAACTATAGTGGGATCAATTTACTATCAGGTTTTAGCAGAAAAGAGGGCTTCTGGCAGAAGGTTAAGCTCGCGTGGATCGGGAAACGAATGAAGGATTAAAAAGGAATTACGTGGCCGTATCCGTTCAAGACATATCGATTGCATTGAAACGAAAAAACGAAGCAGCATGTAACCAATGTCGCTTCGTTGTGACTTGTAATAGCATTGCGTAATAAGGATCGAGGATTCGTAACTAAAAAAGAAACGACTCCTCGTTTCTGTATAATTTCCACCGGCTAATGTTTGTCGATCGTACGAACAATCTTCGATTGTTCTTTCATAAGAAGCCTACCGTTTATTCGTCGTCCGAGTAACTCGATCGACGCAGTAATTTCCTTCGAATCGATCAGTCGCAATGACTTGGCCGTTCAAACATCGACTACCAGCTCAGCCTAGAAACAAGGCTTCTTATTCGACATAACTAATCGAATTCCGCGAATGCGACAGAGGCTTCCGTCAGATCACCGGAGAATGCCGAGCTTGGAATGGTAAACGTTTGCATTATGCTATATAACGCGTGTTTCCTAGTTCCTATGTGTTTGTCCAATTCGCAAAAGCCGTCTCTGTTGAGACGTTGATTAACCCTCGATATTGACGTCTAGGCGTCTGCTAAAATTAACTCCACCTACGGAGTAATCGTCTCTCGATGAAATTGAAATTTTTATTTTATTGTCTGAATATAGAGGGATTGAAATTTTTATTTTATTGTCTGATTATAGAGGGATTGAAATTTTTATTTTATTGACTGAATATAGAGGGATTGAAATTTTTATTTTATTGTCTGAATATAGAGGGGAATTTTGGAACCTCGGAAGCTTCATTATTAATTATGTTATTATATGTAATTAAGCTTGTTTTATTCAATTGTAACGAAAACGATATATTATTAAATGACACAGTTATGTCGAAGGGGAGGAGAATTGAATTGAGAAAACAGAGAGTAATTTAAAATATAGATGAACAATACCGTGAATAATTATAAGCTGAAGCCTATCGTTAGATTTTTCGTGATATCGAAAGCAAGTTCGAGGAAGTCGTTTATACAACTTGGTATTATAACATAAAGCGAAACTGAAGATACAAGAAACAAAAATTCTCTTCTTCGGAGGTCTGGAAGAAATGAAATTGTTCTCTTTGGCTGTGAAGGAGTATAAACTCGGCGTTAATTTTATTACATTTTCGTTAAATATTTAGTGAATTTTTCTCTATTTTTGATTGCTTCTACCAATACGTTAGGTACACTATCCACCAACCTATTTAAAGTTTTCTTTCGAATATACGCCCACGCGGATTTTATTCTTTTCCCAAGCTGCACGGTACTTTTTTTTAATAGCTGGCTTCTTCCGATCGTGAAATTTTCTCGCTAGAATTGCCCACAGGTGCTCGATCAGCACTCAATGCTGGCCATCGTAATAATTCTATTCCGAAATTGTGAAACCACTTTGCTGTAATTGCGGTTGTACGAATAGGAGCATCGTCTCGTTGAAGAACTGTCCCTTTGTCTTCTATTTCCCTTACGAAAATCCCATAGCGTTCAATTTATCTTTTACAAGAACTTCACTTAACATATCCAGTCACGATCAGTAGTTTCTCGAAAATATCGAAAAAACAACACAGTAAGCGTGTTTGGGTCTATGATTATTCGCAACACTGTACACATAAGTAGATGTTATTGTTAAGATTTATTTATTACGTATGCGTCTTTGTTTATGAGTAAGTTTATGTCTATTTTATTAGTAGCTTACGTGCAGGCTGCAAGGTTAATGTTCTATTGTATCTTGTAGCATAAATAATCCTATTCCATTGTATTCTAACTGAATCAATTTTTATAAAAATATTTCACAAAGTTACTAACACCATAGAGTTGTTATATAATCTGGGAAAATATGGCAAGTACATTTTTGAAGATTTTATAGCCCCCATGCCACTCGATGGCTAAAAGAAAGACTTTGATATGAAGTAGATGAAATGCACACATAATATATCAAGTATAACACACGGAGGGAAGTGTCGTACCTTAATAGTTACACTGTTCTTCAACAGATACCAATGCATTCGCAATTTGATAAATTTTGTCAGTGCATTATTTTCGGTATGTGCTATAGAGAAAATAATAGAAAATTCACTTTTTGTCCCTTTCGCGTTACTCGATGGCCAAAAAGGATATTTTAATATGCAGATGAATCGCCTAATATACGAAGCGTAACGAACAGAAGCAAGTACACGTTGTACTTTAACAACCTGTCCTTTCATAATCACATTTTCCTGCAACAGTTACATCAATGCACTCGTAAGTCATCAGATTGAATTCTGTTTGAGAAACAAAATTTGTTGTAGAGCTTCTGCTTAATTTTATGAGTTACAGTATGGAAACGTCCTAAGGTAAATATCGATGTTATGATAGACGCTTCATCTTGCATCACCGACAATCGACAGATGTCTCAGAAAAAGCAAAGTTGTGTTCGTTTTTTGCATTTGTTGACAAAGTGGAGAAAATATATTTGCAACTGAAACCATCGACTTTTTACCTTGCGCTCGTTAAAAAGGCATGAGAATTGAATGAAATGTGTAGACGTTGCGTTGTACATTGACATACACAGTTTACGTAACGAGCAAACTTGACACGACACGTCGAGAAAGAGTTGAATTATACTTCCTTACGTTCGTTTCATGATGTAATGACAATATGGCTTCGAGGAAGACTGCTATCCGCGTTATGTATGCCCCACAGCTATTACTTAACCTCAAGTTTAGCTTAATCTGGAGTTTACGAACTAAGTTCATCGGATTAACGTACGATCATGTAGCATGATAATGATCTAATATTGCGAGCAGGTAATTAGTTATCTCAAGATATTAGGGTTATCTTTAAGAAATGTATACAATAAACGAATAAAACGTTAACTTTTCAATAGTAACAATGGAACTGAAGAACATTAAAAAATATATATATGTCGGAGATGAAGGGACGCTGGAGCCTTTCTTTCGGAATATTTGGGAAGATCCCCAATACCTTAGTCCAGACTTTTTATTATAGTCGTACTTAAACAATAAAACTGAGAAATAGCTGTTAATGAGTTGAGTCAATTATGATTATCCGAGAATTATGACAGTGGGCTTGGGCTCGAAGTGACGTAATGGGTCACTGAACGTAGCCACGGTCACGGGAGAGACGTGTACCTAACAGAGGTATAAAGTAATTAAATAACTCTCCTTAAAAACAGGGATTGACCTAAGGAATACGGAGAGGAGTATATAAGGGCAGTTCCACTTGGACCGAGGTGCAGTCCGATAAGTTCGACTAGCCCAGTGAACACGTACATCGAGTTCCTAATCGCAATCGTCATCCCGTTGACCGTGTATTCGTTATCGAACCTAAATTCATCGTCATAGGCATCTCGAGCACTCGATCATCGATATCACTTGTTAACTTTTGTAATACATTCCTATAAACAAACATCATCTGGTATAAGACAACTATGGACAACTCGCAGCAAGGCTCATCACACGCCCCGTTTTCCAAAGATGATCCGACACACATATGTAAATTCTACAGAATCTAAGTACGCGCCAATCGACGTTTTCTACTTTTCTTTTGTTTTACCGGCAGTCATTTGCTGAATAGAATGGATCACGAGAGAAAAACGGTAATTTAATTAAACGGATTTTCCAAGTAAAATTTGTAATAGATTTGTTTTTAACTGCTATTGCATTGAATTTAATTATTCGCAAAATAAACTTGATTTTCCAGAATCGGTCGTCTGATTTACCCTAAGCATTTATATTATTACATATATATATTTTTCTTGGTTTTTTTTTGTAATTTATTATATTTATACTATATATATTTTTTATTGCGTATATATATACAGTTCAACAAAAGATAGTAGGAACACGTTTTCAGTTTGCTAATGTGCAACGAAACATACTTTTAAGCTGTATCTTCTTTTATGAAATCTAAATAGCCATAATTACCAAATATTGAAGCATACGATACCGATATCAATATAATAATCGAACTGAATGTAATGTGATTATTCATGAAACACTTATGCATCCAAGACAGATCAGTAAGAAGAGTAGAAAGTGAAATTTCATGAATACTAATTCAGTTGATCGCTTATTTCAAAAATTCTTTTCTAATAATACCACTAAAAATTTTTATCGAAAAAATCCTATAGAAATTAGGAAAATACGAAAAGCTTCCAAAAATCGTATTTCTCATCGAAGAAGGAATAATAATAATAATAATAATAATAATAAGCGGACGTAATAGGAGCGGATGTAAAAGTAAAAATACATAATTCAACAGAACGAAGAAGAATATGTTTTCTTGCTTATCTGCTCTTTTAAATCATCCTCATTGATATTATGCACGGTAGTCCATGTAAGCGTAAACGTATCATTTAAAATATAATAAAATAATATGCTTATCTGCTCTTTTAAATCATCCTCATTGATATTATGCACGGTAGTCCATGTAAGCGTAAACGTATCATTTAAAATATAATCAAGAAACACGTTGGAAGAGAAAGATGAATGATTCCAAAGAATACCATATCCGCAAGATCGCAAATTTTTTGCGGGTGCAGCACAATGCACAACGCGTGTGCACTTGAGAATTGCAATATTTTCCTCGTATTGTTTTACGTAAGCGATGATCGAGGTAAAGCGATCGAGAAGTAATTAGTTCGCGAAATACTTCAAGTAAATATCATCGTTTAAAGAGATATGAATTGCGAAATATTTTCTGCTTACAGCTGTGACTGATCTTATCTGTACTTTTAAATCTTCTAAAGAAACTCTAGGCCGCAGATATTATTCTTTTCATTAATTTTATGCTGCATTACACGAGATTAAAGAGAGACGCAATCTGACAAAATAAACGTTTCCACGTAAAAAGAAAAATATTCCTGTTATCAATACGCGATGCTTTCCTCTGCATCTGTTTTCATGAAAGAAGCGTTTATTTCGTGCAATACGCGTTTCTCTGTCTACGATAGAAAGCTGCAGAACATCAACTGAAAAAGACGTTGAATAATAAATCTCAGTTTACGCGAGAGAGTATGTAATCAAGCTTACACGCACGTATGGAATTATAATCCGAAATGTATTAGAAACCGACATTCATTCGAAAGTTGCTAGACGTTGGAATTACTCGTTCTGAATTTTCACTGCATACATTAGACTGGCTGGCAACTGATTTACGAGGGTCTCGTCAGGCTCGTATATCGAAAATTAAATTTTCCACGCCCCGGTATCTTGCAAAGAATTTTCTGGCGCCGTTATCTTCATCGAGGAGGAAAATCGCGCCATTATCTGCTTCGATATACATAGGGTTCGTCAGCTACTTTTATTCCCACTACTTTCCCACGAGTAATAAATTTATAAACAAGATAGAAGCTTCACGGCAGACCGAGCAATTTTTCTAATGTTCCAAACCTGGTTTTTGCGTAGTGGAAAAAAACATGAATATTTTTTAACTATCAGCTACGTATAACTTTCTTTGCGTTGTATGAAAACGATTAGTGAGATAAATTCAACGACTCGCAATGTATTATGATAGGAGACACAAAGTATATAAAATACAAAATAATAGAAAAATTACGAGCACTTAGCAACGTTAATAACATTGTTATTACTGTTTGGAAAATTCTATAATTTTGGACTCTGAATTCGCTAAAAACCTGAGGAAATTTTGCGTTTTTATATTTTAGTGATACTATCCTGTCGTAGTTTATTATACATTATAATACATTGTAATATATTATGTAACGTTGATATATATCTCTTTATAATTATTACGTTCAAGGAATTACAGCGACCAATTTAAAATCGCTTAAGTATCATTTACAACTTAAAATATCCAGTCGGAACATCGTATCTTCATCTTTTCTATTTTTCTCACAAATCTGCCATTTACGATTAAACGCTAAGAACTAACAGCTTAACTGTTTATGTGATGTGCAGCATAAAAAATGCTGGCGGAAGTTGGTGCAATTTCCTGTGATGGTTTCCTTGGTTCAAGATTCAAGGAAAAGTTCATTTCCGTGTAAAAATCAGATACGTCTTCAGCTGCAATCTGTTTCACAGTCGTACACGTTGCGAGTTGTGCTTTCCGAACTCCAGCCACGAGAAAAGTTTGCATGAATGACTATTTACGTGCGATATAACACGTACGAAAATATACACAGTAACGATAAAACTTTATTACACTCTTTTGAAGTGGGTGTAGTGTGCTAAAGCAAGAAAAACAAATGTCACTTTTATCTGAAAATGTTACATTCTCTTTGCCTTCTGAAAACAAACTTCGCTACTATTGCAAACGTTCAAACAAAAAGAAGCCAAGTTCAGCAAGCAAATTATAAAGTAAACCAAAGGCTGGGAAAAAATTTGCGTAGAAAACTTTTACATACCTGCACACATGTGCATGGTACATTTATACGGAATGTAAGAACAAATATTCCTACAAACCTGAACTCTTCCCACAATTTAAAAATTTAAGAAGAACGAAACCTTCGAAGACGTTAAATATAATATAACTAAATAAAATGGATATAATATAACGAAAAATTATTAGATATAATAATTCTTTTAACAATTATTATTTTATTTTATTTATTTTTGTTGAAGAACGCAAGCCTATCCCTCTATGAATTACTCTTTAAAAAGTGACTGTAACTAACCGAACAAAATAAAAAAAAAAGGCAGAATATCACTGTCCACCCACGTTTAAATAAAATGGATGTCGTGTGTCTCTCCCACTCACAATCCATGCATCAACCAACATTTACAACAAATATAATTAAATTTTTGCAGTCACACACACACACACACATACTGCTCACCGATAATTTTCCACATAAAAACCGATAATTTTCCACATAAAAAGAAAAATAGGGATAAAGACAATACTCTACGAGGAAAACTTAAACGGACTGACTGCAGACACCAGGTGGAGGTACAACATGGCCCTCCCCCAAAAAGACACTAAAGACAAACACAGAAAAAACACAAAAAAATATTGGTGGATTCCAAACCCATAAGAAAATATAAGTGAAAACTACCAATTCGACAAAAAACCATTCCTACCACCGTGTAACCTAGATGTAAGTACTGTAGATATGTAAATACTGTAATCATTGTAAATAATATAATTTAACACCCCCCTCCCCTTCCCTCTCATCCCCCCCCCCAAAAATCCCACAACGCATAAAAGTAATAGACCGAGGAGTCCTGTTTTGCGGCCAAGTTTCAGGACAAAATACAACACACACAAGAATACACAAAAATCACGCACCAATGCGACTTAAACCCAAAAAACAAAAAAATAAACGCAAAAACCGAAAATCCACGACACATATTAGACCATGGCTACGTCGTACCGACGCGTATCGGTACTTTTGCCTAAACACACTATACTCAAATTCATTGTTTATTGTGAATCTCAAAAATGTACAAAAAATCAAATATTGGCTAAATAAACTATTTAAAAAAAAAAAAAAAAAAAAAAACACATACTGCTCAAAGTAATGCAACGTTATGCCTTAAATTAAATATATAAAAAAATACTTTATACTTCTGATTTCAGAGATTCAGTAATTTTCAGAGAAATTGGGAACGCAGCTTCTTGGAGAGAATGAAATATAAAGTTGCAGCTCCTACGTGTTTGGTTGAACATCCTGGCTCCTAACCCATAGCTCGTGCTCGCGTCTAATTCTCTCAAAACAAGTTAATCTTTGATCATTCCTTAAAACAAAATGTCGAGAATCATGATAGACACAATGTTAATCTAACCATAGTTCTCCGAAGACGCGCTCTATAATTTGCAGTGTTACGTAACACGAAAACTACTGTGCATCATATCTCATCTTAGACCGCAGCAAATTTGCTACTGTTAGATCATAATTTAATAGTAATTCCAGCAGCGTAAGAGATTTCAGACTAAAACGCTTTAATTAAACGTTACGGTTGTTAACATTTTCAAAACAGACTAATCTTGCCGAAAAATTATAAAATTATAAAATTAAAAATTATGACGCTATAATTATTACTTCGACTAATTATAACTAATTATTTCCATCTACAATTTCCACTGAGTCGTTAATAGCCTGTTATAGTGATTGTAGACAGTCAGCTAAGAAATATAAATATTGATAAATATTGATGCATGGAAAAAATATTTTTATTGTACGCGCATACTATTCGTATTTGCGTATTGTATGAATCTACTGCTTATACTAACAGTGATATACGTATATCGATGTATTCGTCAACTTTCTCGTATAATTCGAGAATGTGCATCCTGTGCACTTTCTCCAAAATGGAAAGTACCGAGCCACTCTTCGCCACGGCGCAACAATTATTTTGCATTGAATTACCAGTTCAAGATACCGATCCATCGCTTACGCAAGTTTATTACGCTTGTGCATTTGTTTAGTCTTCGTTATATCGACTGCTTACTGCACTGAATATTAATGTCGTCGGTAAACAGCAGATTTTTATGCAAACTGGGATTTCCGAAATAATTTGAAAAATAGAGTCTCTGTGGAAAATTGTTTTACCTATGAAATGTTACACAAACCACCACATTTTGCATATTTGATACGCTTTTTTATATCACGTAGATTTTGCACAATTTTACATCTTCAAATTTGCCAGAAATGAATAAAAATCCGTCTAGTCATAAGCAATAATTGCTCGATACATTTTCACATAAGAAAACAAGCAAACTTGTGGAGAGAAGTTCGAAACGAATGAATTTGAACTTTAAACTGGAATGCTTTTTCTGGAAGATAAGAGCGCGTTTGAAACATCATTTTCAAACGATACGAATATTACATAATTCACGAGAGAATAATCAAGCAGTCAAAGAAAATCGAATATCGATATGTATTAAAATAATGTATTCAGAGCAGGAAATTTCATTTGTTCCTATTGAACATCGATATTTTTATCTTCCGTAGAGTTTAATAAGCGCTCGTTGATTCCAGTAAAATTAGATGAGAACATAAAGGCAATCAAACAAAAGAGGCGATTACGTGACGAGAATTTAACAAATGTTAAAATTTCAATTGAAAGAACATGGAAAGCACAGAACGTAAGAGCAACGCGAAAAGAATAAAGAGACGTTGAAACGCTTGGGTTTAGAGCTCTATGGAAAAACTAACAACGTGAATATTATACTACGAATTGGAGAAGTCACGGCGAAGAAGAAGACGTTGCAACACGGTCATTTGCTCGTGAATGTTCGCTGTTTCCTCTTATCAGAATAGATTTAAGAAAAATCTTTGTCTAAGGTTCTCGACGTTTTCGCGATCGATAACACGACAACGGCTTAATATCCTCTTGAAAAGAAAATGTTTCGTTGTTATGCATCCTTATTTCCCTGCTTGTTATCGAAAGAATATTCTCTTACTAAGAAACAATCTCGTTGTTATTGTGTATACCGATGTATATTGTGTATTATATGTAGCGATGTACTTTCTCATGCATCGATCGATGTAACTCGTTGCTTCTTCAAAAATATTCATTAAACTATCGATGCCGGGTAAATCATCGATTCAAAAGATGTTTTAACGTCGTGTGCAGTGGCTCACGAAACTATTCGAACGTCCCTAGAAACATTTTATGTTCGTATTATACAATTTGTACAACATATTATACATATTGTAGAATTTTGAAATTTCATTAGCACTGCAATTACGTTGGTAGAATCTGAATGAATCTGAAAATGCATATAAAAATTGCGAGATTTTTATTGGAAGCATACACTTCGCAAAAATCACCAAAGTGTTTCAACAGCTCATTAATCGGTGTGTTAATAAGCCACCATATGTATAGAGACTATCTGGTGCTAATTGTTGCTAATAAATAAATGTTTAAGAACTGTATAAATGAACTTGAATACTATTCAAATTGCATATCAATAAGTCTATATATATTCACAATAAATGTCTTGTAACTTCAGTATGCATTTTCAACTGTTCCTATTATAATGTAGACAGTCGCGTCTCGTTACAGTAATCAGGAAATTTTTAAAAGGTTTCATACAACGCATTCGATATATTCGCAAAATACCTTCGCGAGGCGCCGTATATTCGACGGAATTGTAGGGCAGAATCTCACGCTGTTTCTTTAACTACAAGAGCAAACATCTATTAGGTTAAAAGCGTTCAACCGTTTCTTGCTGTTCGGCAAGCGAAACAATTCTAATCGATGCTCGATACGAGCGAGTAGTTGTGGCATGTTGGCGTGCAGCTGGTTCGTTTGGTACGAGGACATTTTCACGAAATCGTTAACAACGGTCAAGGATCTGTCGTTCGTCACTTTGTCTCGATATTAGCAGACAATTGGAAGCAGAGTACAATGCTGGCAAATATAGAATATCGATATTATGTAGGTAGTTGAGTGGGTGGAAACAATGAGGAAGATACAAACCAGTGAGCACAGCGCCGACGAGCATGAAGAGAAAGCCGAATGCCGGAAGAGCAATCTGGCAGTTCGCAGCTATTACAACCCCAGCTACCATGAGACCACCCTCGATCTTCTCCACCCTTAAGCGTGATATAGGGGTTGGACATTTTAATTTCGCCCCGAGTCCGCCACTCAGCGCACCCTCCTCAGCCGCCATGGTGCTGGGCCTGGAATAATAGATAAACAACAATGCTTTTAGTCAATTGCACCCGCACAACAGGACGATGCTGATTCTCAATGAGTTGATAATAATGTTAACGAGTGACAATGGCGCTTTGTCTACGACGACGATCCGAGCGTTGTCGGATAAAAGAAACACCAGGTTCGACGATCATTTGAAATTTAACAGGTTCTCTGACATTTTTACATTTATTTGCTTCGTCTGAAGGAAAATATACTCGGTGACGATTAATTCATGATTCTTAGGCAATTGGGTGTATTCTATGTTCAATTATCGCCATGGAATCGTATTAGCGTAGAAATTTTATTATTATTTATATATAATATTCTATTATTATTTTATTATTTTTATTGCTTCTATAATATTTTATATTATTATAATAATTATTCTATAATATTATTATATTATTTTATTATTGTTACATATGGTCAGATTAAAACGCCCAAAGTCATATGTCTTGGAAATATTCTGGAAATTGGAAAGTATCTGTAGAAAATGAAGTAAGAATTAAATGCAAATTTAATACCGTAAATATTTATATCAGAATTGTAAAATATCCATTTCTTTGGCGAATTAAAATTTCTAGAGAAGCACGAAACATATGAGAGGAGCTGCTTGATTATTGTTATTCATCGTTAAAAAACGCACATGTTACGAATTCATTTCGATGTTTTGAGAAAATATACGAAATTCTGAAAAAAAAAAAAAAATAGAAATATTACAAAGCTATTAAAAGAACGATCTATAACGGAAAAAAAAAAAAATCGCGGAAAAAAAAATTGGGCTCAGCCGGGATTTGAACCCGGGACCTCTCGCACCCAAAGCGAGAATCATACCCCTAGACCACTGAGCCGCTCTGTTTATTCTTTGCTATACTTTCATCACAACGTACAGCTCGTACTAAAAAATTCGATTATTTTCCAAATTATTCTTTACACGTGTTACCTACTTACGTCAAAACGATCCAATTACAAGAAAAATATTTATACGTAAATATAAACGTACATATAAAAGAAGAAAAACATCATCTCAACATAATTTTGATCGTTTCTTTCAACTTTACTTCTGAAAATATTACGAGGACGATTCTTATGCTTATAGAGAATGTTGTATGTAAAAAATATATTTTTGCAAAAAGGTTGCGAAAAATTACACGGGCTCAGCCGGGATTCGAACCCGGGACCTCTCGCACCCAAAGCGTGAATCATACCCCTAGACCACTGAGCCCCTTGGCGGAACAGATTTCGGGGTGCAAAATTCCGACTGAGAAGAATTTTGCTTTATAGAATCACTTTTCTTTGTTAATTCGTTATCAAAATTAAACGATATCATATCCTAAATAATAAAGACGAGACATTTCAAAAACTGTACTATGTTAGACTCTTTTACACCGCTGTTATTCCAATAAGAATATCTTATGCTTATTACGTACATATATTTCGTATATTCTATGAAATATATACGTTTCGTACGCATGTAAGTTTTAAGCGAAGAGTTTGTTACTTTTAACTAATATAAGTAATACGTACTTTCTACAAAATAGGAAATTACAAGGAAACGATAAATTGTTTGGAAGGAAAATTTTCTTCTAGAATGAGGACTTCTTCCTTTGGGACATATACAAAATATTTTTAAGGCTTCTTAAAAGCATAAAATTGAAGCTTGAAATTCAATCTGATGCTTCACTTATTTAGAAACGACGCATTACAATGGTATTGAAACATCAATTTCTTTATCTGTCATTAGAATAACTTATAATTATATAATTCATTATAATATAATATAAATTATATTATATCATATTATATTATATTATATCATATTATATTATATTATATTATATTATATTATATTATATTATATTATATTATATTATATTATATTATATTATATTATATTATATTACATTATATTACATTATATTATATTATATTATATTATATTATATTATATTATATTATATATTATATTATAATATAATATATTAATATAATGTAAATAATATAATTAACTACATATTCTATATTAGAAGAATTAATCGTGGAAATTTTGTTCTAATTTATCACACTCGTTAACTATAGAACTTAATTTCGATAAGACGTATCTATAATTAGAAATATTCCGCAGCAGTTTTCTAAGTTTAGCAACTAATTAACACGATGCCCATCTTCTGCTATCTATAATATCTTATTTCCAGGTACTTTGAGTAATGAACATTTCATATAGATGAAAGTGTACGGATCGATAATATTAGATTATCAACGATCATTAATTTCTCGATGCTCTAACAATTAACATTAAGTAGTTCGCATACTGCAGTTCTTATTACATTCGCCTACAATTAGAAGAATTGTATGCTACTGAAGAGCATCCTTTCTAATTTTCTTCCTCAAATTATTTATGTATATTATTATTATTAGTTACTATTATTATTATTTGTATTATTAGTATTTAATACTATATACAAATTAAAAGAACGCAATATCGATAACTAACGATAACCGTAAGAGGAAACAAATTCTGATTTTCATAACTTTATCTCTCTTTCGGTGTATGCATTCGTCTTATTCCCCGTTATAAGTTTATCGACTTTTGTAACTGTCAGACTTTTGACAGTTGCGCACTTGGTGAATGGAAAGGGGCGATCAATCAAGTAGAAAGATTCCC
This sequence comes from Bombus pascuorum, assembly GCF_905332965.1. Lineage (NCBI taxonomy): Eukaryota > Metazoa > Arthropoda > Insecta > Hymenoptera > Apidae > Bombus > Bombus pascuorum. The sequence continues at coordinate 2,926,232 of NC_083494.1, forward strand.
AGTTAATTATCGCAGGAATACGCGAAGAGCAGCGTGTGTTCGTGACATCAAGGTAACAATGACAAATCTTGTAAAGTAGTTGAACGTTCATTGGACAGGAGCGCAGTGTTTACGAGGTCGAATAATTGAATCGGCCTGGCGTGCAGTGCAACGTCTGTTAATTCCATGGAGAAGCCAGAGCAGGCGATTAAAACGCATCTCCGTGAAGGAAAGATAATTGGCACAGATGCCCTTTGCAGGCCATCGGGTCGTTAAACGGCGCGTTCTATCGTTCTTCCTAATTCGAACAGTCGATTCATCACGAAACCGCGAATATTTATGCATACATAGGAAATTTACATTCATATACATTCATAGGAAATTTAAAATTGCTTATAGCAAAACTGCACAGATTATACCTTGCACGTTGCATATGATAAAATTCAAAGATAATTTATATAGAGCGAATTTTTAAATTCGATATGTTATTAATTAATTTTGCACGGTTTAGAGTGGAGTCTCGCTTATTCGAGTCCCATTTAACCGAAGTTCCGCGTTATCCGTGATGATTTGAATTTTTTTTTTATTTGCGTTTATTTTACAATCAATGCTCTTTAGAGAATTTTAAGTAAATTTATCTGACGTGGTACTATGACATGATTAATAAGTGTTTATAGTATGTTTGATTCTATTTGAATCTAGTGCTTAGGTCTAAGGTGTAATGTCTTTTTAGCCTGCGGATCTGTTCCGACGTGTCGAGTAGTTGAGTAATTAGAGAGTTTTGGTGGTTGTTAACTCTTGCGCTGTGTCTATTGCTGAATTTGGATAATTCTTCTTTGACTGTGGGTATCTTGAGGTCGTGATGCATCGTTTCGTTGGTGACGTACCAAGGTGCATCTATTAGGGATCTTAAGGTTTTTGATTGGAATCGTTGGAGAATTTCTATGTTGGAATTACTTGCTGTTCCCCATAGTTAGATTCCATAGGTTCAAACAGGTTTTAATATGGCTTTGTATAGTGTAATTTTACTTTGCGTGTTGAAGTTGGAACATCGACCGATAAGCCAGTAGAATTTTTTAAATTTTGCTTTGAGTTGTTTGGTTTTATCTAAGATATGTTGTTCCCATGTCAATCTTCTGTCCAGAGTCATGCCCAGATATCTAACTGGATTTGAACTTGACCATAGTTTCATTCTTTTCCCGAATTTTAACGCGAGGAGTAGGACAGAGCAAGGAGTGAGAGATATTGTGAAAGCAGCTAATCAAACTTCCAACCGATTAAGCAATGTGTTAAACCTAAGTGCGTGTATGATGTTACATTATCAACATTTTTCTATGATTTTATTATACGATTTGTAAACGTTAATTGACCTTTTCTTATTATCCGAATTTCACGTCGGATAATCGAGATTTTTGTATTTTTATATTACTGTATTTATTATTATTATTATTGCATTTATTATTATTATTACTGTAACATTATATTACCATATTTTCATTGGGTTTTCGGATTAAACGTATTTTTGTCACTCTGTCGAACATTTTAGTAAACTTTCATTTTAATAATCTCGAACATTCTAAAAGATGTTAATGATTATAACATTAATTACGTCATTGGTTTTATATAATAGCGTATTTCGTAGATGGACATATCTGCTCAAAAGTTTCAAAATATCTCCGATTTTTAATAATATTTTGGTACTTGGTGCAGATTATAAATTATAAATTATATGCTCTTCTTTACTAAAACTGTTAGTATGTCACGCTCTACTTGTTTCTTTATCATATAAAATATGAATTATAGTTATAACATGATTCGTCTATAATTTTTTCCAATTAAGAGCAAATATAATAATTGACCGGGGTATCATAACGTGCGATACTATGTTTATAAAATATCCAAGGTACAGTGCTTGCTATAATATTTGTGGATGAAACGCCGGATAGATTCCATGTAATCAGGTCTATAAAAATACCAATTTGCATAAACATCTGTAGTAGATTCGTCATCGTAGATGTCTAATCCTACCCATAAAATACACTTGAAAAGGCCTTCGGATTTTTAATTAATTCGTTTCAATTAACCGGTTCCAAGAATATTTTGATAAATTTTTTCGAATAGATGTGAGTGACGTAAGACTATACCCAAAATGGAATTTCGTCGAGGCGAAACTATTCTCAGCTGATGTTTAATGGTGAAACATGGAAACATTGTGACTGTGTTGGAAATCTATTTCGTAATTTACAATAGGAATATTTACCGTCTAATTGTAACGGAGATTTCTATTATCAAAATACATTTAACGTGAAATATCCTCGACACGTAGTAAATTCGGTAGTTCATGGATTAATTTAATCGGTGAACTACGGATTAAGGTATTTCGTAATTAAGGAATTTCGGCGTTGTACAACTTTGATATTCAAATGTAAATATTCAAATGAAGATATTCAAATGTAGTTTCGTCGTTCAGATGCACTATCAAACTCTCTGGTATAAATAGTCCAAGTTAAGTAACCTGACAAAGATTAATAGATTAGGATACAATTTTCGTGTTTTGTTACCCAAAATCTAAAAAAACATTCTTTTGAACCTATACGTACAATATTACGTACTGTTAATAGCACTCTTTAATAGCACGGAAAATATGTTCTTTACTCCTCCCACATTTCCATAATATTGCATAAAATAACACAGATATCAATCAGAGTATTAAATCTAATCCTAATTAATAACCTGATGTAACAAACTAATCCCAGTTAATTCGAATAATGAGAAAGAAATCTTATAAAAATTCACTGAATTATTAAAATTGTTGCAAACTACCATATTCAACGAATATTACGTGCAAAGATATAAATTATAAAACTAAATTGTGAAATTCTTTAGCGCTTTATCCCCAAAAAATGTCCATCATTTTCATTCGTTCTACGTAGAAGTCGTGGTAAAAGAGGTTACACATAAAGGATAGCCCTGATCTGTAGCATGGACGAACGTACCAAGTTCTACATACTAAAGCTTGCGGCAGTCGTGTTTTACAAGGAAGCCGAAGCTCGCTGTGAAAAACGGCGGGAGGAGCGCAAAGAATGGCGGGTGTCGCGGAAAAAATTTATCTTTCGCCAAGTTTTCCACAGCGTGCTCGAGCGAACCGGTTCTACGACGATCAACAATGTGGCATTCGCTACGAAGAGCTTGAAAAGAGCAGGGGCGTTGGTTTTGCGCGACGGAGTTAAGCTCTCGAGCTTTGAGCTCCCGTCGCCCAATTAACGTCGACCAACCTACCCGCTCTTCATTAAGCAAGCCGACCTCTTGCGTCGCATAATGAAAAGGGTACCTCGTTAAATCCATGTCGATGCACGAAAGAAAATAGAGAAAAAAGAACGAACGGAAGAAAAGACCGGCGAGAAAAAAATGAAAGTTCTCGTCGATACGCTTGTACACTTAAGGGTAAATAAATACCATAGTTTTTTGCTGGACAACAATCGTGTGGCTTGCGTGAAAATATTTCTCCCGTTTGTATAATCCTACTCTTCCTTCCTCCATCTAGAAACCACGCGGGGATCCTCCATCCTTTGCTCCGCGTGGAAAAATCCACTTACAAAGGATTTCGTAATTTTATGGTAAAACGTGACACGGTGAAAAATATTCAGAATCTAGACTATGCTGGGAGATACAAAAAATAGCAGGGTTTGAAAATAGTAGGAAATAGTTTGTACGGTAGAAGTTAAAATACTAACTAATTAAATAGTTAGTTTTTATTTATATATTATAGTACCAACTAATCACAGCAGTAACAACTATTGTACAAGCTAATCACGACACAAGCTGTTCGAATAATTGATCGATTTTATTTTCATAAGAGAGAGAGAGAGAGAGAGAGAGAGAGAGAGAGAGAGAGAGAGAGAGAGAGAGTGTGTGTGATGTTTTAATTGTTTTACGAATATTCGTTCTATAGATAGTTTTGAACACGAATGTAATACGAATTCTGGTTTACCAGTCATTGATTATATTAATTGCAAGGAATTATGCTTAAATTTTCCATTAATCGATATGTTGATAATTAATCGTTTCGTTGATTTGTTATTTAATAATCGATAAATAACACGATTTATTGTGTATGTATTTCTTCGGTTTACGATATATGAAGAATTTCATGTTTACATTTGCAGGAGAAATGCTAATTAGGAGAAAAGAAATACAAATAGAAGTGAACATAAATGCATATGTCTGTCCTAAATAAACATAGGAAAATATTTATGTGGTAGTAGACAAGACAAATTCGTATGATTTTATGGATCGCTGCTCTTTACTTTGCTGCACGCACGTGTTAAGATTGAATGTTAAAAATTGTGAAGAAGCGAAATTTGTCTCGTGAGTCTGCACGACCACACAACATGTTCTGACATTGTGGAAATACCATTACGCGTTGTGGACGTTTCCCTTTACATCCATAACATGATGTGACACTGTGAGACTTTCAACGTATTTCTCTTCGGTTATTGCGCGATCGAGCTGAGGATTGGTACTTTCTACGTGTTAATCTGTTAACATCGAGGTGAATCGGACAGACTCGAAAGTAGACGACAACGCATCGATAAAAGCTGCAAGTAATACGGTCGATATATATATATATATATATTTATACATTTATATTTATATATAAATATATATATATATATTTTTTATTTTATTGATATTTTATTGATATTAGGTCGTCCTTTCTTTTACAGACACGTCTACAACGATGCATTTCTATACAAACATGAAACCTAATCTGTCGAACGTTGTGATCTTTATTTTGATAGAACAAAATGGATTATACGTAATTCGATAAAATAATATAAAACGGAAAATATTGTGCATCCATTATTTCCTTATAAAACGAAAGAAATTTTTCGGATGACCTAATATAATGTAGATCTAATTAAATGCAATAGAAAAATTTGCAAATTTTGCAGTTTTTATCGATGCATATGTATATATATATATATATATATATATATATATATATATATATATATAGATAGATAGAATTTTGATGATTTATTCGCTAAAGCCTTCAATAATATTTTTGTACTTTTACAATTTTGTTTTATGAACAAACCATATTATATATTATTTTGACCACTGACAAATATATATATATATTTATATTTTTATAAATAATATTAAATATATATATATTTATATTTGTCTGTACTTGTACAATTTTGTTTTATGAACAAACCATATTATATATTATTTTGACTACTGACAAATATATTTATATTTATATTTATATAAATAATATTAAATATATATATATTTATATTTATCTGTACTTGTACAATTTTGTTTTATGAACAAACCATATTATATATTATTTTGACCACTGACAAATATATATATATATATCTATATCTATTTATATTTATATAAATAATATTAAATGTATATATATTTATATTTATATAAATAATACAAAATATATATATTTGAATTTGTCAGTGATCAAAATAATATACAGTATGGTTTGTTCATAAAACAAAATTGTAAAAGTACAAAAATATTATCCAAGGTTTTAGCGAATAAATCATCGAAATTCTACGATGAATATTGACAACGGGCCAGTAATTACGTTCTTAAACATCTAACGTTAATATCTTGCGCAAAATAACGTTTACCGATGTCATTTTCAAAAGGCACACACGCAAAGCATATTTCCCGAGAGATTTATCTGAATTTTATCGGAATTTAAAAAAGTAGAACCATTAAGCAAATTCAATTTTCGAAAAATTTCGGAGTAAAATTAACGAGCGAAATATATATTTTAAAAGAATACATTTAGAAGAAATTTCTGTGATCTTGCCAATTATTATATCGCTTGTAAAAATTTATTGTAAATGCCATTTATCATCCATTCAAATTCTCTTCTTTTTACTGATATTACATTAAAACTTGCCTATTGTTTTACACAGATGAAATAACAAATACTTTATATACTTCGGTATAAAAAACATACCCATTTTCTGGACCATTTTGTGTATAATATTTATTAAATTATATAATTATGCATTCAGTTATTCTAAATTAACAAGGTATTAAAAATATACTAATTAAATATTCTTTTCAAGAAGGTGGTTTCTTCAAATAATATTTCAATAATGATAACAGCGTTGAAACTGTACTCTCCGTTTAAAATTAATTACTTATTTTCAAACACATGCTTCTTAAATTTATTGTTATTATAAATTACTTGTCCCTTCGTTACTTGTGTATTTTACAACTACTCTTTGGTAAAAATATAATTATGCATAGAATACAATTTTATAGAAATTATTGTACATGAAATATACAAAGCAACAAATATGAACTAGAGCAAACTACAGATTAGAAAGATTTCAATACTTAGGAAATTCTCAGAAAAAAGAGGAGAAACGGAAGGAATAAATTTTAATAGATTAATTAAATCGAACGAATCGCATCGTTTCCCACGTTATTAAGCAAAAAATAAAACAGGTATCCATTGTTAATATTTCCCTTACCAGTATTTATGTTTCATGATCCAGAAAGATTAACGACAGATGTTGAAACTTTCGAAAGTGCACAGAAATAAATCACTTTCATGTAAAAATACCAAACTAATCTCTACAAATGTATACGTTTCTTCCAAAGGCAGCGCCTTAATCGCCATTTCTTGTAGCAAACTCAGATGGATATGCGATCTTAAGAAAACCTCATTAATCAGGTTGTGTTATAAGCATTTCACAAAAACTTGTATTCAATACACAATATATCTACGTGTTATAATATCTGTTTTTTATCTTCTTTGATAACAAGGAGATCCTCGAACCAGAACTCACGAAACGTTCGCGAGCTACGAAAACTAGCGACTACAATACAAAATTAATTGATTGGCTTAAAAGATATTTTAACTAAAGGCGAGGAAAAATATATGAAAGAAGATATTCTTATACGTTCGTTTCTTTCGTACGACAAATTATCGATACTTTTTTCTACAGAAGAAGAGGATGCATCGGTTGGTTTATGGAAAAATTTCCAGCTACATTTAAAAATATAGAACTATCCTTAAAACCTTCGAAAACTATTTTTGCTATTTCCCAAGTGCACACGCATGATGTGTCACGCACTGTTCCAAACCATTTACATTTTTCTTAATGAAATTAAGGATCTTGGTGTAAAAGCTGGGCAAGAGCAGCTTTTAAAAAAGTTGCAAAAAATTGAATAAGACTGAATTAAATACGACTCGTTTAAGCAATTAACATTGTTGAAGTGGTCACCACTTCTAAGAAAACTCTACATCTGATCTTTTAGTTTTCTCAAGCACTGAAGCCATCGACAGCGTATAGACAAAAGACTGGGTCGAAGGCAAAACATAAACAGTAGACAGGCGACGTTGGCTTCAGGGTTTTCAATCATAGGGTAACACTGGTAGCGTGCGGATCTGGACCAGCTCAATTATATTCCGACTTGTATTTACACTTCGGTATTTAAAATATATATTTTCTACCTTACAATTTATCTACGCGTTCCTTTGTTCGCATACATCTAATAACTTCAACAAATATTTTGGCCTTAGAAAGACATTAGTACGACAAATGATACAAGAAATGATACTCTTACATTTTTTAAAAATATGCCTATCTCCTCCGATATTTCGACTTGTCTGATTCTTGCACGAAAATGCCGAGTATTTGAAATGTAATATTTTTTCACATCTTTATTTTTATCATAAAAGATATAACTTAGAAAAAACGAAGCTGGCACCCCGCTGGGGGTAGTCGCCCACATGCTATATTTATTTTATTTTATTTTTTTTATTACCAATGAGATATAACACTTTACCAAATGTCCTTCAGGACAAATTGTAAAAAACCAAAATAAATAAACTATAAAAAGAAATTAGTATGCTTTTCTAATAAGAACAAACACACGAAAACTGTATAACTATACAAATAACATATTATTTTTCTGCTGCAAAAGAATCTCGTCGTAATAATATTTTTATCACGAACGATTCGATAATTTAGCCACGATTGTATTAATCATAAAAGATATAACTTAGAAAAAACGAAGCTGGCACCCCGCTGGGGGTAGCCGCCCACATGCTATATTTATTTTTTATTTTTATTTTTTTTTCTTCACCAACAAGATATAACACTTTACCAAATGTCCATAAGGACAAATTGTAAAATAACCAAAAAAAAATAAAATAAAAAAAAAAATCTTTATTTTTGCCCCACTTCCTTTCGTGCTCCATAAACAGTTCCTTAGATAAACCACTAATCGTCTCTCGTTGACACATGTTTACATCCCGATAACCGATACGATTATTGTTCATCCGAAAACATTTCTAATCGACAGGAAGAAAGACACGCGATTAACAGAACAGTTTACCAAACATTCGAAGCACGTTGGCTAACATTAACGCTACACTAGCGCCACCATTGCGATATTTTAGAACAGAAGCTGGACAAGTCCTGGACATGTCGGTTCTTCTTCCTAAAGATCATATGAGGTAAGTCGAGAAATTGTTATGAACGCATTAAACTTGCCTGATTTTTGCATAGATCGCTCGGCAATGTATAAAATACACAAAGCTTTTACCCAAAAAGTGGACTTGCCCGACCTTTGTATTTTAATTCTTCTCTAACTTGCAATATTTCAGAGCACTTTAAATATACAAGTCATAACACAGCCAATGATAAATCGTGTTAGTGTGAGAAATAATAAATTTATATAAAGAAAATACGTAGATATTAATATATTGATATTGCTATATCGATATGATACGATACCTATATATTTCTATACTTGAAATTACATTTCTCACTCGTTACAAGTGTCTTGCATCATCGTTCAATTACGTAAGCTGTGAAACATTAGCAATCGATCTAAAGATTTTATTCACGCGGGATAACAGAGGAGAATTTGAAACGTAGAAACATTCACATAACTACGAACGATCGTGAGAATTTCGGATACGTTACGTAATACTGCGATACAGCTGAGAGATCATCAATGGAGACACCCGATTTTCTCCACGTTAGCGACGCTTTCGTTTCCAAAGGAATCTCGCACGAGTGAAAGAAAGGTAGAAACAAAAGTTTGAATCGTCGCGCGTACCAATGAACGAGGGTCTCCGTTAGATAAATTGCGATCGGCGTGACCTCATTCTAAAGATCTCGATGAGATAACCCGTGTACCCTCGACTCTTGGCTCGCTCTTTGCCCTATTTACCGGGTGTGTAGGTCATCAGGGACGAAGAGGAACGACGAAGATAACAATTGGTGCAACAAGAACGAGTATCACTTATTCTCGGTGCTGCCGCTATAAATAAGATTCGACAGTGATGACTTAATTTGTCGAAATTATGGCTGAATCGCCACTGTTTCAAACATTATAAATACATGAGGCGGATGAAGGGATATAAAACGCTCTAGATACGCTATAGAAACGTACTTATAATAAATGGGTCTTCGTAAACCAACCGGATTATCTGATACTTTAGTGAAAAGGCAAGTATCCATTGAATGCTGAGTTTAAATGCGTTAGGAATAATCTCGTAAGGTCAAGGTTCACCATAAGGCTAAAGTAGCGACGAACGCTTTTCGAGAAGTTTGAATATTTACACGATTGATATATATATAAAATGTAATGGAATTATTGTTATATATAAAATGTAAAATTATAAAAAAATAATTGTTAGTTACAACTAATAAGTTGTAACGAATTTCTGCTCGGGAATTTATATAATTTTTTTTAATAATATGGCTGGCGATAATAATGTTTTGTGAACTTCTATTGGCTTGGTAAATGTTCTGCGACCTGTGAAACAGCGCCGGCTATCACGCAGCGAAGTCGTGAAGCTTGTGACATGACGCACGCCGAAAAGAGAAAGACATTGCTTGGAGGAGAAGGTCGTGTGGTCTAGCTATATCGTGGTAGCGATTATAAACAAAACACGATCGAAGCGAAGAAGGTCGCTCGTGCGAATATCCGCAAATTGTCTACTGTTTGTATTTTTGGTTCCTTTTGGCACGACCCTCTAACGCTCATGTCGCGAGTGATTCATACTTTAAAATCTTTCTTTAATGTGAAACATCTAAACCTTAGTCGTGAAACGCTCTTTAAAATGATCAAAAAGGCATTAAAATCCATCCAGTTTCTCACGAAGCTGGAGAAACTCAAAAGAAGGTTCTGAAGGTTAATTCGAACAGACACTTATCAGAATAATGTATAAATATATATATAGATTAAATAAAGAAAGCGAATTTTAAATAAATTTGAATATCCACGCGCGAGTTACTCTATAGTTATGTTTAAATTACGTGAAGAAAACTAATTATACTATTTAAAGTCGAACGGAGATAAAAATAATATTAAACCTTTGACCACAATGTAACACAATTGTTTGGCTATGTAGATAAAGTATAACTAAGGTTAAAAGAAAAGAAGGTAGTTATATAATTAAAGAAGAATATAACAATCGATTCTATTAGACTGTCCCGAAAGATTCTTTCGTTTTGTAGAGTAATACATGCACAATATTTTATTGAATTTTATATTTATTGCACATTATTATTTTATTGAATTATGTATGATCCATTTTGTAGTAATAGAACACAATGAATGTATCGTACGATATAAAGCAAAAAGATAAAATGCACATTTTACTGAATTTTATTTTTATTACACATTATTATTTTTTTGAATTATGTATAATTCATTTTGTAGTAATAGGACAAAATGAATGGATGATACATAATTCAATAAAATAATAATATGCAATAAGAATACAATTCAATAAAATGTTGTGCATTTTTTGTTTTATATTATTTTATTGAATTACATATGATCCATTTTGTAGTCATAGAACAAAATGAATGGATTATACATAACTTAATAAAATAATTACGTGTAATAAAAATAAAATTCAATAAAATGTAGTGCATTTATTGTTTTATATTATTTTATTGAAGTACATGATCCATTTTGCAGTCATAAAACAAAATAAATGGATTATACATAACTTAATAAAATAAATATAATAAAAATAAAATTCAATAAAACAATTTAAATCAATAAATGCTATGCATCTATTATTTTCTTATAAAACGAAAGAAACTTTTCGGACAACCCAATAAGAAAGATATAAGATAAATAAAATCGTAATTGTAATAATACGTAAATCTTTCTATAATGATTATTTGTATATGTAAATGTTATATCAACCTTACTATTTGTTTTACATTCTACTGATCTATCCAAAATATCTATCTGACATCTCCATACGAATTTCAATGTCGAGGAAATATACCGTACATTATACATTATGCGAAGATCGTAAATTTATGACACGCGTGTTACAATACCATTTTCAGTGTTTGAGCTGCTTTAAATCATACGAATCGTAGGTGTAATTTCCTCGTTATTCTATTCGACTTCTGAACGGAAGGAAAAAGAATATAACGTTATACGTTGATCGCGTACAAATCACATCGTTAATAATATAACTAAGCAAACTTCCACCTGATATGATTACGTAATGAACAAGACAATGTCGTAGATAATAGATGCAAAGATAATATACAATAAGAAAACGTACATTACTGCAACATTTCGAAATTTCTTTTGATAATCATCTTTGACGTGTAATTATATTTTAAATAACTTTCCATCATGCTGTTTGTATCTCTCGGAAATCATTTGATTATAATAATGTCATTAGACAAATATATACATTGGTGATCATATAAATGGGGAAAGTCCTTGCTCAATTAAAAAAGTCCTGAACAAATTAAAAAATGCTTTTTACCGTGTAACGTCACATGCCAATGGGCACACTGTGGCGTAGAAGTTAAGAGCAATTTCCATTTGTAAATAATTATTAATAATGTTAAAAGCTGGTAAGTCCGACATCGCCTCTGTATAAAACAATGTGAATTTTTCTATAACTTATAACAATTCTTAGTAGAAAATATACTTCTATAATAAAAATAAAAAGAACACCTTGAAGAGAGTACATTTTCTGGTTTCGTACAAGTTATCAGAGACAAATAGAAATGGTACCTACGGTGCTTCCAAATTTAAATGAATGGCACTTCAGTTTTCTCTACGACTAAACGGTGACTTTTTCTGATGAACTTTGTCTACATTAGCGCAAAATTTTAGTAGAAAATTTTGTGATGCGTTTGATGATTATCGTACGTTTAAGAGCATCATAACAATCAGACGAAATAATCAGAAAATGCTTTTTACCGTGTAACGTCACATGCCAATGGGCACACTGTGGCGTAGAAGTTAAGAACAATTTCCATTTGTAAATAATTATTAATAATGTTAAAAGCTGGTAAGTCCGACATCGCCTCTGTATAAAACAATGTGAATTTTTCTATAACTTTATAACAATTCTTAGAAATAATTTTAATTATTTAATGTGGAAATAATTTTAAATCAGAGAAGTTCCTTTCTCCGTTAAAAAATTTTACTTTATATGACTTTGTTAATAACTTTGTCATTCAGCTTATATAATTTAGCAAGTTGATTATTGCTATAAATAAAAGTTTGAAAGTCAGTCTATAATTATAACGTATATATCACAAAGTACAAACAAAGTATATTTAAATCTATTAAATATATTATATGCGATCGAATAGCAGATAGAAAAGAAAAGAAATTAGATTTTTCACAACGCAGTTAATTGAATTTAAAAGTAAGTACATCATGCACACACATACTTGTATATACTCTGGCTACTATACCATACCTCTGAACTTATTTCCTTGAAGGTTAATAAGGATAATAATACGGCTTACTTTCTTGACAAAGAAAAACTGCGTCTTACATTGAACTCGTGATTCATAAAAATTGCCTTAAGCAATCACATTTCCTATTAACCGAATGATGGTGTTTCTCATAACGTAACTATTTTCTTGACAACGTTGACACGTGTTTTCCCAGAGAATAGATCAAAAGAGATCGAGCGCTTTGTCCACGAAAAGAACGAAACGCTGAACTGACACGTGACGGTTCAAGAGACGGCTAATGTAACTTTCTAGCTTGATTCTTTGTCTTTGAACGAAAAGCGAAGTTTCGTAAGCGTGCTCTTTCGTATAGAAAATTACAAGCAAATGGTGATCATCTATTCGCAAAACTATACAATGACTTCATTGTATGAAATAATAATAGAGTAAAACATTAATTTATATTTAATTGTCCAACAGTTTACTGCAATTCACACCCATATTATGACAATCTATTGTCCAATATCAAAACACATCAACCTTTCTCTATTTACAAGCAATACGAGTTTGTATAGTACAAAACAGACACATTTTAACGTTATTCGATACATGAAATGGAAAATGTCACTGTGTTTTGTAGCATTTCGAGCAGTTTATTTATAACTTTCACTTCTTCTTTCTCGTCGTGGCTCCTCATAAACCGTTTTATATATAAGAAAATCTAATTTCCTATTCTTCGAAAAATGGTGAAGAAAAATTACAAAAAAAAATTGTCTTCTTTCCAAGTTTCCAAGAAATGAAATTTTCTCTTAAAACTATATTTGTGCATCTGCAAGAATATAAACCCGATGTAAATAAAATTTTGTTACCTTTTCATTCAGCGTTTAATGAATTTTTCTTTATTTTTTATTACTTTGATTCAAGTAACAACCATAAAGGTTCGTTGCTATGTACGCAACGCTGCGTGTAAATATTTCCTAAAAACATGATTGCATGTGAATGTGTAGCCTTCGACTTGTATGGCGTTATAATGGATTAACGCGTTCGATCACTCTCATGGTTTTATAACGAGATCGTTTGCCAAACTTGGAGGACGACCCTCCAACTTTTTAAGACTCGATGCTTCGTTACAAAGGCTCCGGGACAATTTGTTCCGACCTTCCGACGCTTCCAGGATTATTAATCGCGTCTCTCGCTTCAAAAAACTGGTTCACTTGTGACTTCCACAAAGCTTCTTAACTTTGGTGGGATTGAAACGACGAGCAGCAAAGCATCGCGCCCTCGAACAGGCAGATGACTTTAATGACTTCGTGAAAGGGAGTTATCACCGACGCGACAACCCTCATTACGTTTTCTTACGCAAAAGGGCGGAAAACTAATTAACTTGAGTGCAGCTTCTTCGCAAGACTTGTAGCTGGCTAAGAAAATTCGTTGAACTTGGCGGAACAGGGTTACTCGGAGGTCTTCGAACAACGAGTGGAATAATTTTCTCAATGTTCGTAAACTTCTCGAACGGTTCGAATTAAAGCAACGAATAGCGGAAAGTTCCAGCTATTATCGTTGCCGGCAACTTCGGATGAAATTTATCCCAACTTCTTTCCTTCCTCTCATTTCGCGATACCGTAAAGTAGCGAACAGGATATTTCAATGTTCGAGTTTCGTTGTCGTGTGTATGACAGGGGAAAAATCGATATTTCGAAACGATAAAATCGATAAGATATATTTTAAGAAGATACAGCGTCGCTAGAATGGGAAACGTTTCTTGATAAAGCTCGCTAATGCAATTAAGCGAGAAAATGAAGTTTCTTAAGCTGCGCTGCAATAGGAGAATCTGCATTAACCAAGTTTGATCGAAGTATGATTGAGATCGTTGTACAGAGTTTGAATTTCCATGACATTACTTGCGTCACAATTTTTAAATGCGATTTTTAGACAAAATTCTACGTTCTGGCTGGCTAGAAGCTTTCTTCCAAGATGCATTTGAAAATACCGTGGAAAAATGTAGAAATTTTCCAATTTGTCGTTTGTAAATCATAACCCATGTTAATAAATCAGGACTTTATTTATATTCTCATAACATCAATTTGATAGAAATTATTAAAGCGAGAAGCTTAACCGAGTTCAAAGCGGTATATTCAAGATTCATCCTTGGAATATTTAATCATTACAAAATAATTAATTCTCATCTACTTGCTTTTATGACTCACATTATCTCTGTCGTACTCAACTTTTGGTTAATTAGAATTCCAAGTATAATCACCTGAAGCGAAATGATCACTTTCATATGAAAAAGGGCAACATGAAATTTCCAAAGACCTTCGCAAAACATAATACAGGAAAAATGTTACACTTTAAAGAGCAAAGTTAATAAATACAAAAACACAGCATAAATTTTACAGTCTCATTTACCAGCGCAGAGACACTCCACCGGCGGACCCAATAAAGCAATGAAACGATAAAACGCCGAAAAGATAAACAAAGAAACAAGAAAACTACGACGCCGGTAGATCGACGCGACTGAATCAGCATATTATAAAATTATTCCGCTTTCGAGGTAGAACCACATCCGCTGGCGGGTCTTTAGGCAACCGATTACAAAATTCCCTATTCATCGAACGTATTCATCTCTCGGTCACGCGAGTGGCCGCGAAACAAAGGCAACGACAGGTCGAAAGAATACGCGCGCACTAAAACGAATCTAACAATAAGTAAAATGACCTTGCACAAAGAGTCGGCAGCGTGGCAGGTCGACGACCGGTTAGCACGACTCGCAAGATGCAATAAGGAACGCCTTTCTACAGCCTTGACTGCAACCTCCATTACGTTGCTGCCAGCTTCGTCGTCACGTGTAGACGTGCGTCGAATGACGTATCACTGTCGCTGTCCGATATCGTCCACGCATGTATCGGCGCAACAGCCGTTATTGCGTGGGTTAGATATTTTTATAATCAAGCAGCAAGCGTCGGCGATTTATCGGAGCGTCGTGAAGCGGACCGATACGCTCGAATACATTTAGCCTCTGCTAATTTCTATGGGGCAGTGTGCACGCTCGCACGTTTGCCGCGTGCGTTAGCCTCCGATTGATAAACACCTGCGGCCCCAACTGATTTATATCGATTTTTTCGCCTGTACCTTGCATTGCGTGTCTCGCAACGACTTTTTTTAGATAGCCGCTGCGGAGCAGCGATAGCATCGTACAGCCAACGAGTGTTTAGTGATAGTTGGAGCAGTCGATGACCGTTCGTAATAAAGTAAAACGTAACAACGTGAAATGTTTTGAAATTAGCAGGCAATTAGCTTTTTTCCTTCGCTTAAACTCGCCGCGCTTTATTTTATTGCCAGTGAACCGTTAGTCGGGCACTCGAACGTCACGCTCACGACTGTCGCTACACGGTGCGACCGGTACGTACAGATGTTGGACTTTCTCTATCCTGGAAACACGCATTCGCCGATTACTTATCCTCTCCACCCTCTGGATATCGAGAAAATGCCAAGTGAGGACATTCGAGTGTTCGTCCCCAGCAACTCGTCTAACTTCAACTCCTTTTCTCTTCGTCGGTCTGCGATAGAACTTAGTTTACTTTACTCGACAAGTTTCTTTTATTATTATTATTTAATTTGTACTTTACAATTTGTCCAGCTGGACATTTGGTAAATTTGTCTAACTTAACTGCTGAATAATATGTGGATGGCTACCCCCAGCGGGATACCATCTTCGAGTTTGACTATTTTATTTCTTTAGTGAGGTCAATGGAGTTTTTTTTTTTTTTTTTTTTTTAAGTCTTCTTTCTGTGAGAGTTTTGCTCGCTTCAGCAGCCAGCTGGTATACTCGACAAGTAAACGCACATTGCTTCTACGGATCCACGCGCCTACTCTGGCTTTTTCCCAACGGTCCTTACGCTTCGAAGAGATAATCGCGTTGAGTTTCACTTGCAGATAATCGAGCGATAATTGGCGCGAGCGATCTCTCTACGATAACGATGAATAGATTTTATGCTTTGATTTATAACGATATTATGATTGATAACGATAGAAACAAACTTCAAACCTCGTGTTTTAAAAAGATGATCTCTTGCTACGACATTCGAACAGATTAAATGAAAAAATGTATATCGTAGTTGACCAAAGAGAGAGTGTACCGCATGAAATTCAATATAGACGCATCTTGCCATGGATTGGTCGACTCTTGCCAAACTCGTTCAATAACATGTCAAATGTATCATTCGAAGATATTTTTACTGTTGAGAATTGTGGATCTTAATTGCCGAAATAAATGTATAGGAACAAGTAGATTACACTTAGAATTGATATCAAAATAGTTTCAGATTTATTTAATATGCGATTTACAAGATATTCGTCGATACACATTGGCACGCGTCTCAGCGCTCTCTTTGTCTCACCATCTTACAGTTGTATTCTTCTGTTTTACGAGACGCTGTGCACGCACGTAACCCTATACACTCATACTGATATATGTGTGTCACTACTACGCGGCTAATCTAGTGTAGCATACAAAATTACACATATCTCAATATTTATATACCGTATAATCGCATTGAGATTGAAACTAATGCTACAGACAATCTACACTACAGAAATAAACAAGTATTGTCTTTTTCCTGCGATCTTGAATTATAATTAGACTGCGGACTTTCAAGCAAGTTCCTTTCTTATGAGAATGTAATCGAAGAACTACAACCTTGGTAGAAAACTGTTTTATCTGCCAGCTATTACACACAGCGCTGTACTTCGAATATTTTACGTACTTTTTCGTATCACGTGTATCTTGTGCAATTTTGCACTTTAAAATTTCCTACAGGTGTATAAAAATCCGCGATTGAATTACAATGTACGATATTTAAGAGCTGTTCGTGGTATTAGAGTAGCGATTAAGCAGAGAAATAAGAGATGAAAACACCGAAAATGAAATAACAACTGATAATGAGAAAATAAGCATTCGGTGTGACGAGTTTGCTATTATCTCATTCCTCGGCTTTTTCGACGAGGCGCTCAAGAGTGGAACCTAACAGTCGCCTAACAGTCGAAAATTACTATCGTCATGCGATCCGTGAAACGCACAATGATGTACCATAACCTCAAAAAGGCATTACCGCCAAATAACCACAGGCGAACCTTTGCTTACAAAAGAACCATGAAACCTATTTGTACGTTTCTTTCACCGAGGCTTTACAAATATTTAAAGAAAGAAGAAAGTATCGAAGTTAAAAATAGAAAACATTCGTACTAATTAATAATTTGAAAAAAAATACGCCGTGGACGAAAATATCGACTGAGATAAGTCTTTCTCCATTCTCATAACTGCTGTATAATTAGGTTTGAAATTCTATTAGAATTTGAAATAAAAGGAATGTAGCTTGTATTATAGACACGAGTGCGGTTACATCACAGTAACTGATGACTTGATTACGTGAAAATTTGCATCGAATAACGAGCAAATCACTACATTCCTAAGTGATTACTATATTATAGTGAGATCAAATATCGTATTACAAAGCAATAGTCCTTTCCATCATTAAGTAAATATACAAATGATGTAATGTAATACAGTAATATGTAATTTTAAAAATTATGGAAACAAAATTTATTTACCTACTTTAACTGCTTGAAAGAACATCTTAAAATTAAATAAATTATTAGACAATTTTTATTCGTTGTAATTGTGTACATGATCTAAGAACAATAACTTCTGTAGGTATCCTATAGTCTTCGAATTTAATTATCGTTTCGAAAGCGAATTAAGAACTCTGCGATCAGAGGCAAAACCTAATTGCCAATTGACGATTTTTTCCATCCCTAAACAAATATATAAACAACGTAGCACGATACGATACTTGAAACCTACTTAGAAATTACAAAACCGAAATTTATTTACCTACTTGAGCTACTTGAAAGAACATCTTAAAATTAAATAAATTATTAGACAATTTTTATTCGTTGTAATTGAGTAGATGATCTAAGAACAATAACTTCTGTAGGTATCCTATAGTCTTCGAATTTAATTATCGTTTCGAAAGCTAATTAAAAACTCTGCGATCAGAGGCAAAACCTAATTGCCAATTGACGATTTTTTCCATCCCTAAACAAATATATAAACAACGTAGCACGATACGATACTTGAAACCTACTTAGAAGTTACAAAAACGAAATTTATTTACCTACGCGAAAGAACACTTTTCTATTCATGGTAATTTGTCTCTCGTCATTCTCGACGTATTACATAAACATAAATACGTCGATGATCTAAGAACAATAATTCCTCTATGCATCCTACCGTTTTGAAGTTTAACGATCGGTTTTAGAGTGAATTAAGAAGCCTGCGATCCAAGGCGAAACCATTGATCTGTCCAACGTCAACGACCCTTTTGAATTCGGCTAGCATCGTCGAAACGTCATCCTGCCCTGGCTATTTAGCGACGAAACGAAGTGCCTGTCCACACGCGAACGAATGACGTGGACGGATGTCGAACTGAATTGGCGCAATGACCATAACCAGGGTCTAATGCGGCAATAGATGTGCGACCTTTTCCTTGCCGTTTAAAAGAATGGAACGGAGTGGAACGAAACACGACAGTGGTTCGTTGCACACGAAAGAACTTACTGCTGTTGCTGTTGCTATTGCTATCCCCCCATCAAATGATTCCAGCCATGACACAAGCGTGAAACGTGTGACGAAAGATATTGCAGAATTCAGGAAACGTCACTTAAATGTACAAAAAGTCACAGGTTCGCAGGCTAATTACAATCGTAGTTGGGTATTATTCGAATTATTTTAAATAGATATTTACGTGGAATAATTACCTGAATGAATCTATATCGGTGGAATATTTTATTTTCTGGAATAATTATTTGTTTCCCGTAACAAATTTTGTATATTTACTCGAATAACGATTGCAGAATTTTTTTAATAATAATACGAATAATTCTTCGTTCGTGCATAACTTTGAACAAGTATATACAGACACCGGGTATAATTCTTAGTATTATTTTACTCAAGAAATAATTTACAGAGGACGATAAACTTTCTAAGCTGGCATTTGGAAAAAGTTAATTGTGAATATTGTTACAATGTTACAATAACTTGACAAGCTTGAAAATAAATCACGTTCAGTACAATGCTCATTCTCGACACGACACGTAAATATCAACACGTTAATATATAAGTTTACCGAATGTCCAGCTGGACAAATTGTAAAGTACAAATTAGATAATAAAGAAAAATGTGATATATAATTCTATGCGAATAGATTCTCATCGGAATAAATTGTTCGATTAAATTTTCATTCGAATATTGTTACAAAATTACAATAACTTGACAAGCTTGAAAATAAATCACGTTCAGTACAATGCTCATTCTCGACGCGACGCGTAAATATCCACATGTTAATATATAATTCTATGCGAGTAGATTCTCATCGGAATAAATTTTTTGATTAAATTTGAATTCCTAAATTAAAATAAATAAATTTCTGCACGAATAATTCCTTATACGAAAATATGTTTACTCGGATAAATGCTTGTTCGATTGGAAATAAAATTTCGTTCTTTATTTTTACTCGTTATCTGGCGTTGGAATAAAATTTTGCCCAACACTGATTACAATAGCCGTTTCTCTTCATCGTAAACAAAGCAGAGCAAAACAAAACAAACCGAAGAATTCGCTGGTAAGTGTAACTGGCTGAACGCGATTAATATTCTCGAACTGAATGAATTGAATGTAAATGGATTGGAATGAGCGTAAATATAAAAAATACGCATTTGTTTTCCTCGCGAATAAAATAAAGCGGAGAATTCGCTGGAAAGTATAAGTGACTGAACGATTAATGTTTTCGAAATGAATGAATTAAATATAAATGGATTAGAATGAATGTAAATATACTTCTAAGAACACAGAAACGAAAGTGTATGCTTTATTTATATTGCAGTCGATTGGCCTAAGTGGAAAGTTTTGCAATTTTATCACACCCAGCACTGCTGTATTATATTTACGGAATTGATGTATTAAAATTAGGCTGCGAATATTTATGCAGATTCAATTTTTTATGAAAAATATGTTGAAAATGTAATACAGAGACTTGTTTCACCAATCAAACCTTATGACGAGTACCATATTGTGTATTTTACATATTTTTACATATTAATATGCATTCCGGCATATTTCAATTTTCTGCAAATTCAAGTCCAATTATGATGTTTCACATTCGTTCGTCATAAAAACTTTCTTACTTACAAGTGAAATAATCTTGATCAAACGTTGTTGACATCTTCATTTGCCTTTGAACTCTGAACTTTTCCCAATTAAATGACCCTACAATCCAGATGCCGTTAAATCAATCGAATATGCGGTATGCTCCATAGGTTGGCAATTTAATCCTTTAATATTTCTCTAATTACGAGTAATAAAATTCACATATGGTCTAGCGGTGTTTTAAATGAGGATGAATTCTTCTTCATTAGCGAGATAGATGCAGATGGTTTTTCAAAACAAGTTCGTGACTGTAGTAGCTAACGAGACACTGGATAAGATTAAAAAACAAAAGGATAACTATTAGGTTGTTAGGAAAGTTTCTTTCGTTTTATGAGGAAATAATAGACGCACAACGTTTTTTCTTTTATATTATTTTGTCGAATTACGTACGATCCATTTTGTTCTGTTGAGATAAACACCGCGACATTTCACAGACTCGGTTTCACGTTTGTACGAAGGGGCGTTGTAAAAAACACGTTTGCGAAAGAAAGACACTTTCCGGACAACCTAATACTAACGAATTGTCTAGTTGGTAGGATGTTGCAGTAAAATGTAAAAACTTCCCATTCAATCAATATAAAAAGAACGCAAACACGATGGAAATAATTGATTTAAGTAGTTTAAATACTCGAAAGTTGAGGTGAAGCTCATTATCGATTGTCCTAAAATAGAGTAAAACATTCGCAAAACTAATGGCTTCTCTGCGGATATTGCATGACCTGAGAAGAGGCGAGTGTTATAAACACAGAGATTAATTATAAATTATTAGATCATAAAGACAAATATTAACAACTATATATAGTTTAAAGTAAATGTTTATCGCTAACGTACCATGCATATTTAGAACACAGAGATTAATTATAAATTATTAGATCATAAAGACAAATATTAACAACTTTGTATCGTTTAAAGTAAATATTTATCGTTAACGTACCATGCATATTTAGAACTTGTCTTGTTGGTCAATTTAAAATAATATAAATACAAACTTTGTATATTTACATAGATATATATATATTATATAGATATATAGCGTTATAAGAAATTGATTGTTAGCTTCTTTTGTTTTTAAATACTTTGTTCTTTTAATAACGAATAGAGTTAGCAAATAAAGCTCCAAAACAGCTTGATTTTTTATCAGGATATTCCTTTTCCCTTTATTTACCTTACTGAAAAATTATATTTTACGATATGGAAATAAAATAAACGATATTTACTGTTTCAAATGTACAGTACAAAGGCACATACGTAATGGATTATTATATATTTAAAAAATACAAAATATTTGTGCACGAGAAATATCAAGGGAATAGAAATGAAATAATATTTACACAGAACAAATTTCGATGTTTTTAAACGTTGGAAAATCGTGCATGTACCCCGTTGTTTGATTCCTATCTTTTTTACTTTTTTATTTGAAACTTGGAAATGTGTTCCGTATAACGAAGCTTGGAGATGTTTGCTTCCACGGAACATTGCGAACAAGTTTGTTTCGGATAAATAATGCGCAATCAACGTTCAAGTTAATACAGCGCGAATTATTAATTGCAACAAGGATTCTCACAACAGGCCTAAGTAATGCAGAAAGTTTAGTTCCTACTTTCTTTTCAGGAATTTCGAAATGTCGTCGTACGATGTAACGAAAAGTTTCCATATATAAAACGAATTCGATGTAACACGAATTCCAATTCATCGCGGTGATTTTACATTTATATCGTCGACGAATAAGCTACAAACTTTTCGTAAAAATAATTTCGTGAAAAATAAAGAAAGTAGACTATTGCATTGTTGTTCGTAAATAAGAGACGAGATGAAACATAATTTCTGCACTGATACAACTGCTTCATCCTAGTTACTATTTATTAGAATAAAACTGAAGCTTCAAACATATACATTTTAATAATTATGTAATTTATTTGAAGTACACAATTTGGGGAAATTAATTTTATTAAACACCTGAAAATTCCAAGTGTTCGTGAAACAGAAGAGGAAGCGTTAAGCAAGGAGAGATGTTCATACGTATAATCAATCGAAGGACTACAAAAACAAAGAACGAGTTCTGAGCAGCGCTCAGAATGAATGTTTCATACTCTCTTCTCTCGTTTAGATGTCGTTGTTCGAGTAACAGCATGTCGAGGATAATAAGGTCAAAGCAATCTACCCCAACGCGTCCTTGCCTCTGCGCTTCCATCAGCACAATAACGTCACATTTTTCTAGTTCACTGACCAACCTATCCACTCAAATCGGTCATATCGCCGCGTATTATGGATGAAGAATTTACACGAAACTTTTCATCTCGTCACCTGCATACAAAGTTTCAACTGCGTGCGAAACTTTTCCAATTTCACTTGTACATAACTTTGTAACTGCAGCGAGAATAACAAATTTAATTGTTACCTGTAACTCAAATTTTCGTGAAAAACTAGTTCTCTCTTTCTGAATTCGTTAAACTACCGAGATTGCGATATTAGTGGGTATTATTATAATGTATTATCTTCTGGCAGCGAGTAGGTGAAACGTTTTGTTACGCATTTTATTTATTGTTATTATTTATTGCCATATTATATTATAACATTATAATATAATAATATGTTATAATATATATATTATAACATTATAATATAATATGGCAATAAATAATAACAATAAATAAAATGCGTAACAAAACGTTATAACATTATAACATTATAATATAATATGGCAATAAATAATAACAATAAATAAAATATATAATAATAATAAATGTAATAATATAATATATTATATTATATTATAACATCAATCTTATCCCTTAGGCCCGGTCAAATAACCGGTTTCGAAATTTAATTTAAGATTCTACATTTATCGTTGTTTCTTTTGTTCGTCTAACTTTATGTAAATTCTTATATTAACAAAAATTGAGAAATTGTTTGAGCGGATAATGTAAGAATTTACATAAAGCTAGACGTACAAAAGAAATAACAAGGAACGTAGAATTTTAAATCAAACTTTGAAACCGGTCATTTAGCCAGGCCTGGTAAGATTAGTGTTACGATAGTATGGTAATAAATAATAACAATAAATAAAGTGTAATAGGCAACTAATAAATAAAATGCCTAATAGAACGTTTCACCTACTCACTGTCAGAAGATGTCCTTTTTTTGGATATCTACATATGTACCTTTACTTCTCTAAGTGCATAAAAACATAAATTTCCTCAGTTTAATAGAAATGTATCAGTGCAGCTCCTTTCAGATTCTACACTTTACTACTACAACAATAAAATCTGTATTAGTCTCGTTGGAATGAGTTAAAAATGTTTGAAAGTGTACAAAATGCTACAAAGTGAAAATAATATTTATTATCAATATTAACAAAGGAACTTCAAAAAAGTGTAATTCATTCAAAAATTATCTACAGTGAAATAACGTTATTATTATATTGCTACGGTACTTTGAAATTATATTTGTTATTAAAAAAAAAAAAAAGCTTTATCAGCACTTAGATACTCCTTTCGACAGATAACGTCTCCTTTAATCCCGATTTCAACCTGAATTTATGTGCGTCAGAATTTTTTTCATGGTCTACAATGCCATTGAGATTCCTGACGCGTAGCAACAGAACAAAGGAAGCGTCAGCACTGTATCAGAACTATCCTGTATCGTTCTCTGGTCATTTTCTCGAGAGCTGCATACCTTTTTACTGACGCTTTCTCTACTTCCGAGACTATAAAAATACAAGACGCTTCACCTCGAAGAATGATTCTTATGCGACCGTGTGAGTATGCGAGTGGCGTATCAATATGCATTAATCGTATATTGTGCAGCATTGAATGACGTTCGAATGTCCACGAACCAATGCCAAATTAGTCGCATAGGTACGCACATCCAATATGCACGTGAGACTGAAAATACGCTAAATTAACGTCACAGGTCTGTAACTGGTAATTATTTTCCACGTTACTTTAATATTTTAGATGAAAAGAGATGTCCATATTTTCTCACTCGAAGTCTCTAATAAATTAAGAAGACAGCGATACTTCGTCTCCGTGTTATTACGTTTTTCTTTTTCACGTAAACGTAGACACGCGTTTCCATAATACCATTGACCATTAATTTTGAGAAATCCAATGCGGTTTACAGACGAAAAGGAATATACAATATCATCTCGATTAAGTAATTTATGTTCGTTTCCTGAACAGCTATGTTTCCCACAGCTATAGCTACAATACAGCCATAGCTATAGCTACTGACAACTATACCACTATCAAATTTTATTCGAGTTACGTATTGTACGTATTCTTGGTTTTCAATCATTTTTATAATTGTGAATCTAATTGTAAGTCTATTAACGAAGCTTTTAGTACGTATAATGACAAATGTCTGATTTGTTCCTTGAAACAATGAACTTTGTACTTGAAACCTTCTTATTTGCTAGGAACTTGCGTAGAACATAATTATTATCGAAATCGTTAGCGTAGAATTGACTTCAAAGAATCATTTGCTTCTCCATCTTAATGAAATAATTCCACGGTTATTACGCCAGTTTCGACGTACGCGTTTCTGCAATTACGACCGTTAGTCAGATCATTGCTTCTCATCGACCATTGATACTCGTGTGTGTGGAAATAAGAAAATAGAAATGAATATATTGCTTTGCAACCGACACGTCATATTTAAAAATGGAATTATGTAATTTATTTATAAGAGATTACCAAAAACGATCAACTAATTGTGTTAACGATAAAAATGTTCCAAATACCGGGTAGCTTGTGCAAGAACTTAAGTCGTTAAATAACCGATGAAGTTGAAATACGAAATACGAAGAAATATAAAATGTGCGTTATTATCAAACTGATATATTCCTAGAATAATATCAATCAATACAAATAGGACTTCGTTATCATACTATTCTTTAGTATTGTATTAGTTTGCGACTATAAACATTTCCATGAAATAAAGGACTATGATTAACCGAATTTAATAAAGCTGATGTGTAATATGGTATCATTGTGATTTCCGCGATCATATTGAAATTCGTAAGCTCTTACGATATTATTACATACTTATTACAATTACTATAGTAAATTTTATACAATTTAGCTAGAGATACAGTTTTCCTAGAATTTAATAACCAAACTTTGTCAGTACATTTTATGGACTAAATCGACTGAGTAATAATAACAGTACAGAGCAAAGAAAACAATGCTTTAGCCTATAGTTTCGCTATATTGAATTTTTGTGTGCGAAAAATTTGAAAAAAAAAAAAAAGAAAGGAAAAGAATATATGTTATGAACTAATACAAACTAAATCAAAATCAACTTTGTGGGATAATCGATTCAATCTTTTTATCAGTTTCGTATCGAGAAGAACGGTGAACATTTTGCAATGAAATATTATCATGCTGATTGAAAATCTATTCTTATCTTATAACAGAGTTCCCACCATATTTCATATTTTTATGAGAACATTTTAATGGAGTTTTGAATGGCCCCTGCTTATGTAATATTTTTTGCTTAATTATATCCGCGTAATATACTGACAGAGTTTGACTGTCAAATTCTGGGACACCCTGTATAATGCGTTTAAGTAAATAGCACACAGGATGACAATGTAAATAATTAGACTGATGTATATGTAGCTACCATACATAATTACATTTTTTGTACAATCACATGAAACTAAATATCAAGCTTAATGTTTCATTGCTTGTGCTAAAATTTGTAATTTAAAAATAAATGTCTCTAGACACGATAAGTATCTTTAAACTGCTAACAAATAAGAAGCCACATAAATGGCTGAATTTATGAATTCCTACATATGCAAACGTTATTATGCGTTGAATACTGCAAAATTATGGATTAAGCGCTTAAGCATGTAATGTGAATACACTTCATAAAGAATAAATATAAAATTTAATATGTACGTATACATTTAATTACGTATACAATTTTTTCACAGAAAAAATTTAATATTTCAAGCTTAAACATTTTTGTCAATATATCTGTAACATATCCATTTTAAAGTCCAAGAACGGAAAATTTAATCTTTGGAAGATAATATCTTCGTATTTTGTTCAACAAATAAACTCCACTTCCGTTTTAAGTGTTGGTGTATTTACACAATGAAGCAATTTGTAAAAGGTTTGTAAAAGTTAAATAAACAAAAAGCCTGCGTTTTTATCTCAAAAAGGAGAAAACGAGTTCTTGTATATACTTCAATCTAAAGTTTCGTTACAAAGTCAAAACATCGAGTATCAATCTCGTAAAACCTTCGAATCTCACGATATACGTATATGTATTTGCCGAAACCGGTTTCTAACGACTGAAATATTGAGAAAAAGAGGGAGAGAAGTTGAGAGAACATACCGAACAGGGTTATCGCCAACGAACTGCGACTTCTCGGTGTGAAACGGCGTTCCAAACGTCATAACAGCACAAGTAGGCAATCTAGGTTGCTGTCGATTTTTAGGGTTCTTGCCGGTCTTCAGCCGATTCTCGTTACCGGCCGAGTTCTCACGACCGCCAAACAGTTCGGCTAGTCAGCTGATCGCGCGATGTTTCATTGCTTCGCTCACTGTACGCATTATCGCTGGAATTTTTCTGTAACCTGTCCTCCCTTTTACTTGCTTCTCGGCTGTTACGCCGCGAAGAATTCGACGTTTAAATTGTATGACTTTAGGAGCTCTGTAGATTGTAGAGTGTGTAAGAGTTTGATGTTCAACTTTCTCAGACGCGTCGTAACTCGTTCACCGTTCTGGTTAGCGTCGTTCAACGAGTCCCGACAGGCACTAAATTCTACGTGTCTTCCTGTCGACTATCCCGACACAACAGGTCCCTCTACGTGCTCTCGTGCACCGTTCTTGTCACGATCACTCTGTACCGTTCGTCGGCTTATTACAAATATGTTTGATACTTTGGACGCGTCTTCGCCACGATATACTTTGAAAATCTCGAAGGAAATTACAGCGTTTGATGTTGACAGAGCACGACAAGCGAAAATCGATCGAAGAGATGAAAAACACGGGAGACAGAACTCGCAAAATTTCGCACGGTCTGCTAGTGTCACAAGTAACGGTATTCAGGCGCGGCCAGTAAACACAAATCACGCACGGAAATTCAACGAAGCGACGACACTGATTGGATGGAGCAAGTGCAACGACCTGTCACTTACTCTTTTGCTCTTTTTCGCTGGTATCCACACGGCTCGAAACGCGTTAGTCGCGTGTCCGATTATTCAGATGTTTTTCGTGCTAAATTACACGAAAACATTCACAGTTGCAACGAACAGTATTCGAGCATCGGTCGCGAATGCAACGAATGTGCGAGTGTATGTGAAAAGCACGAGTAACCCGACAAAAGCCGATTAGGGCCGAGTCGAACCGAATATAACGAACCGACTCCTGCCACATCTAGCATCCGACTGGCTCGGAGGAAAGCTGGTCGCGACGTGGGGATTGTAGGGAACATCACCGCCCCCTTTCGTCCCTTGCCGCGGCGCCAGGGGACGCGCCATCGCACTACATAGGATATGTCACTATCCTCGTCCTCAACCCTCTGCAACAACGTGCCACCATCGATATCGGACGTATTTCAAAGACGCATCAAGTAGCTCCTTTCCAGTTTGTTCGCATTTCTCCTGTCCTCTCGAATCCCTTTCGCCTTTCTCGTCTCGTCGAGCGTAAATACGACTCACGTCACAGGAAATTATACGATCATGATTTTCGTCACTTTTTCAGCTGCCTCGCGTCACCTACACGACGTCAGCTGTTATTATTTTTATTTCTACCGGAAATATTATATCGATTGTATTATATCGTTATATGTATCGATATTATATTTTGGTATTATTTGGCGTCGGTTTCCTACAAGACAGCTACATTTTAAGAAATTATTAGATCTGAAATACTTATATAAATTAATTCCGAAAACGAGATATTTATTATGATGGACAACATTCAACAATTAATGGTTGAACGAACTTTCTATTCTAAATCGATGTTTTTAAAAATGTATCTTTCTTAGCAATGTTTTTTTTTTCAACAAACTATAGCTTTTCCTTACAGCCAAACGGCAGCCAGGTATGCCAAATACTGTTTTCTCGCAGGAAATAAATATCTGTTATTTTAGTTAATAATAGTGAAATTCCTCGAGTTAAATTCATGTCCATACCGGGGTTAGGCAACTCTAAAAATAAATACGATGTGATACAATTTGACATAATGAATCACTTCAACTGTCTTAGTATTTTTATTTTAGGAATGACACAGGGAGAGCAGTTCTATTGTGTGTTAATATATATATATATATAGATTGTGACGATTGAATAATTAAATATGTTTATTTTCAAGCAATATACATGTCACTATTTATATATATATATAAATATATAAATATGTATAATAATAATAATGATGATGATGATGATGATGATAATAATAATAATAATATGTATAATAATAATAAAAATTGAATAATTAAATATGTTTATTTTCATGCAATATACATGCCACTATTTATATATATATAAATATATTATATAAATATATTATATATATATATATAAATATTTGCATGTATATTGCATGAAAATAAACATATTTAATTATATATAATTATATTTAATTATAATATATATAATCATAAAAGATTATAAAACCTTATGAGATCGTATTATAAAAATAGTGACATGTATATTGCATGAAAATAAACATATTTAATTATTCAATCATCACAGTCTTCCGTGTCTTATATAATTATACTGATGATAGCTAATTAAACGTGGCAAGCGTTATTAATTGCACATTGCACGGAGACGTATGTACACACGTAGCAACAAGATCGGTTTAAAGTCACGCAAAATCGTCACGGTGCACGGTAATTTCAAGTATCAC
Source organism: Bombus pascuorum (assembly GCF_905332965.1). Classification (NCBI taxonomy): domain Eukaryota; kingdom Metazoa; phylum Arthropoda; class Insecta; order Hymenoptera; family Apidae; genus Bombus; species Bombus pascuorum. Next base: position 2,956,093 of record NC_083494.1, read on the forward strand.
TGTACGTGGACATTCCCGTGAGGAATCGTCGAAAATAATCTAGTTTTCCACCTAGATATCATCAAAGGTAAACGGACGCGTGAATGAGGTAATTTACAGGTGCGAAATAAAAATAGGACGTACTGCGTGAGATATAGAGATTTTAAAAAGCTTGGAGCTTCTTGCGAGTTCTTTTAAGCTGCGGTATCGCCTGCGGCGCTCTTTTTTCTCGCCTGTTATCGCGTCTCCTAGCTTTTGTTACTTCTTCAAAGACGGTACGGTGTGCGTTATTCAGGAAATGGCAATAAAAGGAGCGCATTGATTTCGATAGAATGGGTGCGCGATGTCTATCTGAAAACGAAACAAGGACGCGATAGAGCCGGCTAGAAAAAGTTCTAATACGGCGCAGCTGACGTTGGCCTTTATTTGGCCAACCGTATAAAGTCTGTGTTCTAAGTATGATAATAGGAAGAACGTCGTTCTCTTAGCGCCCTTTGTCTAATCATCCGAGCAGTCGAACTCGCGCTCGTGTAATTTCTTCTCTTCCAGTGACAATGTTAATTTTAAAGAACTCGGTATGCGTTTTATTAGATTTTGTACGTCAATAAGAAAGTGCAGTGGCTGGTGAAATTTATTTTTATGAATGATGTATTAGAAATATGTTGAAGATTTGTATGAATATATAATGTTACACGAAACATTTTGAATTTCATTAACACTGTAACGAGCAGTAGTTGTAATGCGGATTTTCATCCGTTTTTGGAATATTTTGAAGACAAAAATGATATATGAAAATCCATAAAACGAAATATAATACTAAAATAAATAAAATGTAATATATATAATATTAGTATCTGTAATTCTGTAAATTGGTAAAATTTGAAAATGTAGGTACAGTTTATATTTATTATTATTTGTTATCATATACAATTTATTTTGTGCAGACATATATTTAGCAAAAAATATGCATTACACGAATGTAGACATAACGAAGATTGTTTACTTGAAAATAACTTAAAATAAGTTAAGACAAAATTATAATCCAACTATGACTATATAAGAATAGGAAAAATTAGAACGTAAATAAGAATACGTAGACTGTAGCAACTGTGTAAGATGATTTTTCTAGACACATTAGACCATAGGGGTGTATCTTAAATTCTTGATATTAAGGACGGTAGTTAATTGTACAGAAAATTACAGGCTGCACGGTTCTTCGAAAAAGTAGGGTATCGTCAATTTACGGCATAAGACGTTACCTTTTGTACGCAAAGAAAAGTAGATTTCTTCCGTCGCGTTTCTGAAGTTTAAATAAAATCTCCAGAGTATTAAAGCCGAAGTCGACGTGCGCATTTGCTCCGCTCTATTTCATTATTAAATCCCCCGGTGTAACACAAGAGGATATCTACATTCATGATACAAGAACGTCGAGTCAGCTTCGATCGAAAACACGATTTAGTTGGTTAACCTTTTCGAAAAATACGAGCTATATTTAAAAAAGGGAAAGGGGATAAGCGTTAGAACTACAGTTTTAAAATGCAACAAAGTTTTCAACGCGTAGATTACGTACACGATGCTGTGTCAGAGATGGAATGGTTAAAAATGAGAAAATGTCATTGACGTTGAGAAATTTATTGATGACGCAGTTTGCATCTCGTATCAAACGTCCCACGTCAGATCGTTAGTCCCAACGTCCGACGTAATTCCGCTAAGCCTGACCTACCACGAGATAGGCAGATATTTCTAAAACCAATGAATGAACGATCGATAAGGTGGGCTGACGGGTTGAAAGATCCAGTGATTCCGAAAATTGCTAAAGGAAGAAAGTTAAATCAAGCTAAAGCGGTAAAGCTGGTCTCATCCTTTCTTATTAAACCTATGGAACATGTATAAACCGTATCTAACGATTCGAAATTCGATATATGTAGCAGCTTTAAAATTTAAAGTCAGCCAATCTACGAGACGCTATTAACAACGCTTCTCGTTACAAGTTATGAGCGCCTCTATTTTCTCTGTACTCTTTTTCTTGTTACTTTTTGGTATTTGATGATATATTCTTGTAACTTCATGCAGCTTCATGGGATAGAAACAAGACTGTAATTGAATAAATTAAATTTTGGTAAAAGTAAGGAACTGTTAATGAAGAAAGATGAAGTGTGACTCTTAAATGTCGTTAAAATAAAAGCTACATCGTTTAACGTCCTATTGCTACGGAATTTCCTTTATTTTTGGCATAAAGAATCAGAATCGATTGAAGCTTTTTACTTTAATCTGAAATTAGGATTTAAAAATCCAATGAATATGTCCATATAAAATAGAACGATATAGCAACAGTTAGAAAAAATTTTCAAAATGTAATTTTCAAAATGTAACGTAAAGTTATAGAGGGCTAAAAATAAAGTAAAAGTATCAGGTTTTTTTTTAATGAGGATTACAACGATGGTACTCCTGTAAAATATGAAAATTCCAAGAAACGCGAGATTAATAAAGGTTCCTCTCTTTGAATTCCAAATAAATCACATTATTTCCATATGATTTCCAAATAAAAGAGTATTTAAAAATGTGAGCTTAATTATCGTAGAATCTATATATTAAAAAATCTTTTATTATTGATATTGCATTAAAAATGTTCTCTGGAATATTACGAAGCTTAAAAACAATACATTGATCTATATGGAAGATATGGAAGATTATTACCACATTTAGCAACGATATTTGAAATTTGTTTCGCGCAAGAACGTGTAATATATAATTCATGATTAATCGGATTCATGAAATCGATGATCAGAATCCTATTTCATTTTCCTTTGCGACACGTAACGCTAAATATACCACCGATCGTAACCGGATCCACGATCAAACGAATCAGTTTCTCTTTTTCAACATCTGATTCAACATAATACTCTTTTCTGTTAAGAGAAGAGGTAAATTTATATACAAGTTTCGAGAATTATGTAAAAAGAATCGAGACACCGATGAATCGACGACTATAGTAGAATTTCAAGTAGAATGCCTAAAAATAAACCAGAAATTCATCGTTGGTAACACGCCTGCTTGGAAATCTCACCGACCACCCACCCTTTATCTATTTTATTAATTTTCCATTCTCTGTTTTCCCGGTTTAACGCGAAAGCAGATAAGAGCCAAGAACTATAAAAGTGTCTCGTTCAAAATCAAAGCCCTCTGATATTCTCTGAATATATGTATAGAGTATGTATGTATATGTGTATAGTGGTTGCTGTTGAATTGGCAGGCCGTATTTCTCTGCGGCATGTTATCGAAAGTAAAACAGCGTGTAAATTCACGGAAATATGTATGTATCATAAATTCTTTCATGCCGTAAGTAAAAGTTGTATTATTACTGCATATATTGTAAATTAAAAGTCGTAGTATTTTTATTAGATATTTCTTCAATTTTTATCAATCATGAACACGTGTTTTGCATCTAAGGTACATTCAAACGATCAATACTGTTGCTAATATTAATTATTTATTTACGTATTTATTTATGAGTTTAGTTTAAGGTGTTTCCATTGACCATAAAGTCACTAACGACTACCAAACAAAATGAAAAGAAAAAAGAAACATAATTTTTAATTACTTGCTTGGAACATTGAATAATACCTAGTTACATGGAATCGTGTAGATTTATCTGTTTAAAAATCTCCATCGCGTCAACAATGCTTTGAGAATCGTTCAGTTGAAACCTCATTTTGGCTTTGACATTAAAATATGCTACATGGTAATGACGACGTTGATGATCCAATCGGAATAACATCAAAATCCAACGAGACATCAGAACGTGATTGTTTTGTTGTTAAATGTTCATGGGTTAGTCTACAACGTGATCTGTGTATGTCTGTGTAAGGGTAGCTTTATTTTTTCTGGTTTGTGTTGGAACGTTCGGTTCTTACGGTCTTGTCAATATTATTGTCAATATTGAAGGATGTAAACATTGTCGTACGTAAGAGATTTTCTAGCCGCTCAATGGGCCGAGTTTAAACCAAGCTCATTTAAACGTTTTAAAGCATGTTTATTTTTATTCTTGTATTAATTGTAATAACTCATTTTAATATTTCAGGTGGAGTCAACAGACGCAGAGACAGCGTCCTCTGTGGACGTATCTTATCTGATAAGTTCAGAACAATACGTTAGTATTGTTAACACGTCTAATAATAATCAATTACATAATTTAGGTAACAAATAAAAAGGTAAACTTGACTGAAATTGGAAACGAATTGCAGAACCTTCGTCTTGAAGTAAATATATTGAAGGCGAAGGCTGATGAAATGGAGAAATTATGGTCAAACATAAATTGCCAACATAAATAAGAACATCAGATTTCTGCAGAAAGAAATAGCGTTGAAAGTAACCGTCAAAATATGGAAGGCGATGGCGATGTGGTTAACGTTGGCTGGCTACAAAAATGTCAGGACTCTGGTTCGAATCCTCGCCTGTGTGTTGTCATTCTGTCTCCAATTTTTCAGAATGTCTCTTGCTTACTTGAACAAAGCTCAGCTCGGGATCAAAGGAGGAAAAGGGGGAAGGGGGGAACCACAATCGTAGACAAAAAAAACAACGGTTGCCAAGTGAAAAAAGTGAGAAAATCCCCGAAACAAAAACATCAAAAGGGAAGGGAGAAAAGAAACGTAGTGTAACTTTGTCGTGTAGGATTTTCTCCAAAATCGTCTCCTGTAGATCCTTCATAATACGAAGCTTGAAAAATTGAGTATAAAAATTTGTATTCACGATGATATTACTGACAATATTTGTATATATTGTCAGTACAATATTCAAAATCTTGGATATTGACAATATAATTGATCGTTTAAACGAGGCGAATGTGAGAAAGTTATTTCAATAAATAAATAACGTTTTTATATTTCCTGCGCATGAATTACTTTGATTAATTCTAAGCACTGAAGCGACAAAAATGGAACATGAAAGTATTTATATATAAAATATTACGTGAGATTTATTAATCACAATAATTTTATTGGTGAAATAAACATTATTTCGGAATTTATATCATCTGTTTATCTTTATTCATTAAACATTTATTCGTTTCTCTTATCCGTTAAGTTCCATTACTTGTATTCCTATTTATTTAATTTGTATAATTGTTATTCATCTCCAGTTGAACTTGCATCATCATTTGAAAATGCTTCTGCAATAACAAAGTAATATACAGTGTCTAACTGTAATTTCTAATTTTACTGATAATTACAATGAATATTTATTTAAGTCTCTCAAAGAGGCAACTTCATAAACGTTTATCCAAAATGTTTATCAGATATAGAAGAGAACACTTTTCCCAAGCAATTGCAATTTTCTCTGTTACCTAGCTTATCAAATCGTAAACTGGTTCAAGTTTTCAGTTTCAATGAATGGCAAATTGCAGAGGGCGGTAAACAAACAGTCACTTTGTATAAGGGCTCGTAGAATACTACGAACAGCTACTATTTGTTTCGCTAATCTTCGTACAATTCGAAACAGTCACGTCGAAAATAACCTTCGCTCTTCACGCTGCAAATCATATCGCGGCGCGAGATTTAGAAAATAAATTCCGCTGGCAATCGCGTTAAGAAAACAAATTGTACCCTTTGTTTCGCGAAAGTTCGTGTAACATTGCGTGCAAACACAGCGCAATCTTCTCAGTCGTACGTAACAACAGAGCTTTTAAAAGCATCGCGAAATATCCTCGTACTTTATGTTCTACTTTCCGTGAAACGTGCGGCGTTAATCAACGAACGATCAATGAGTTGCAAATGCCAATAGGAAACGTAGTACCTGCGAGCCGAAAGCAAACAGAAATAAAGCGCGGTATAATCCTTGCGACGTATAAAATGGCCCTGTAAAAGGCGTAAGGGAGCGCGCGTGCCGTCACACGAAAACTTGTCAGATCCTTCGAATGGAACTCGTGGGTGTTAAAACCTTCGATCGAGCTTGCTGACCGAGATGTTACAAGGACGGTGTTCCGCAGCTGCAGCTGCAGACTAGCCATGCATATAAAGATGCAAACGTGGAAGGAAGTAGCGCGAGCGCACATTAAGATAATTATTCAGCGCCGTTGGGAAAACGCTGTAAAGCCGATTGTCTTCTTGCACACCCTTGGCTATTTTAATTAAGTTCCTCGGCTAATTAAGCCGTAATTTTTTACGCAGCAAGATTTCCAAATAGCTGTGCCGAATAAACCTTCATTGTTCATCATCGAGAATATTTTTGTGATAATTGTTTGGATACCAGTAATGGTAACGGGACTCGTTAAAGCAATTTCGAGCACATCGTGAGTAAAAAATTTCATAATCGTGATACGATTCGTCATAGTAATTTTTAACATGTCTTAAATAAAAAGTTTTACAATGATCATAAGATTCGTTGAAGTAATTTTGAGCACATCGTACGTAAGGAATTAAAGTAATTTTAAAGTAATTTCGAGCACATTGTATTGGGTTGGCAACTAAGTAATTACGGAGTTTTCAATACCGCCTAATGGCAAAATCCGCAATCACTTAGTTTCCAACCCAATAAGTAAGACATTTCTCTGCATTAGATATGCAGAGCGGACCAGCTAAATGGAGTCATCGTAAATTTAATCATTCTAGATTTTCAGATTTTATATCTATTGAGATATGTGTGATTTTGTGTGCTAGATTAGGTTAGATGCGTAGTAGTACTACTTGTATGTAAATATCAGTGTGTAGAAGCACGTGTGTGCGCGGCGTCTCAAAAATAAATGAAAGCAAACTCTTCGGTTGGTTAACAGTCAGCTATGGAAGAAAGTGCTGAGACGCGTGCAGGTGTGTATCGATGAATATCTTTGGAATCATTTATCAAATAAACATATAACTATTCTAATATAAATTCCAAGTGTAAATTTAGTGTTCATGTACCATTATCTCGGCTATTAAGATCCGTAATTCTCAACAATACTCTTATTTATCGTTACATGAAAGCTTCTTAAGCCAAAGTTGGGCTATTTCGAAAAACGCATGTTATTGTGGAAAGAATCTTTTTCAAGGTCCTATATTATATCGTATACCAGTCGATACGCTTTTTATTCTCTGTATAAAAGTATTGAGACGATGTCGCAAAAAATTATCTTAAGAAGTGTTTTTTCTGCCGTTATATGTCTCAGTAAAATTTTGAAAAGGTTTTTTATACGACAATAAAGAAGATAGATATTTAGACGATTCCATTTAGATACTGCACGCTGTATAAAGAATTCAATAAATTGAATATATTCGTCAGTTTAGTAAAGCGTGATTTGTGGAATTTAATTGTAATTTAATCTGTTCAACGTAATATTTCTAATGGCAATCTGAAGATGAATATTGTTTTCAACTCGATGAAAATTCGTATTTCAGAATACTTCAATTTTGTTAACGAACGTAAAGGGATTAATTTTTCAATTAATTTTCGATTAATTAATTATACTAAATCGTTCTCATAAATTAAGAGAATTAGAATACAATATTTTCTACTTTATAGTACTTTTGCAATTATCGGGTTTTTATCTGGTACTTTTCTTTATCGAGTACTCAATCTATAGCAAATACTCTGAAGAATATCAATCGATATCGGGATTCTTGTTAGGATTCTTATTATTCCGGGCACGTAAAACGAACAAAACCTGTAAAAGCAATTTCTTCAAACTTCTCCATCGATTACAACGTAAACGTTTACTCGGAATAAAATATCAATATGTATTAAGATTATGTGTACGTATGTGTACATAAATTAGAAAAATTTAGTTTATATAAATAATGACATTTTTGGGTACATTAAACAGAACGTCATATAATGCTGAAAGAAAAAATTGTTAATAAATAACGATATTTATTTGATTTAAAAATATGACATTTATTATTAATACAAAGAGAATTACTGATACATTCGACTGTCAACAATTAATTAGTAGAAAGAATAATGTAAGAGATATTGGAATATAAATTTATTATCGATACTTTATCAATTAATCATCCTCCTACTTTCACTTTAGTAATCTCCTAGCATAGTACCTTCTCCTTTTCGTATTATATTAATTAATGTCTTGCTGACAGTTGATTGAGTATCGTCTTACTCGCATAATATTTCAGATTCTGAACTATGGTTATTTTTAACGTAATATTTTCTAGTCGTCCTTTTACTTCAACCTATAACAATTCAGGCGAGTTCACTTATTTTTTACTTATCTGGAAATTTACTTAGTTGGAAGTTTGAAGTTGTTTGAAGACATGTTTTGTAATAACCATTTCCTAGTATCCTTTGTTATTTTTTACAGAATTTGACTTCTTCTTCCTAAATTTTCTTTCCAAAGATGCAAATAAACATTTTAATCCGTTGATTAATTAAACAGCCACAAATTGTAACCCTGTTTCCTCCATGTTTATACATATGTTGGTGTATAACAGTATTCCAAAATTTGTCATTCTTGATAATGTACATTATCTAACAAACTTGATACACTTGTTCTTTAGTTACGTTAATAAAGGATTTGTTTCCTGACTATAGGGTCATTTGTAACCCACATCGCGAATCGTTTGAAAAAGCTTTCATATTATAATCAACTTCAATCGTTTCTACCAATCACGGGACTCTTGTTCGAGTATTACACTTTAGTGTTCATAAAATATCATGGTCACGATATGGTTTTATTTTTGTAGGCGTTCCGAATATTTTTGGTGTTCAGTGGAACCGGTTTCCCTATTTCTTAACAACAAACTGCGGACGAATTCTGCGCCCTTCGCACAATTTTTCTAAGCGATTGACCGCCTTTTCTCAATTTTACAATTTTATAATCGCGATTTATATAAAATAGTTGCACGCCTTTGTTGCATATTTACAAACAAGGAAATAATTTGTACAAGTGAAAATAAGTTACAAATAACTTGTACATAGATGTTCACCTCTGCAGTACTTTGGGTCTTCCTGAAGATGTTGCTGAATTTTAAGCACTATACCAGGACGTTACATTATTCTGTTTCTTTAATTTAATTATTGACAAGCGAATGTAAATCATTTTCATTTACACGCATAGAAAATATTTATATTTCTTCCGTAATAATTTAATTAATAATTCCATCATAACGCAATTAATAATCCGAAATGATTTTCAAATTACCAAAAGGCAGGCTGCGAAAGAATTTCAAATATTTATACCCAAACCTAAGCCACATTCGTATAACAAATAATAAAGTAATTTAAATCTGAAACAAGCTTTGTCTTTCTCCATGTCCAACTATCGAAGCTGCTCGTTCTACCGACTTCGTTGAGTTGCCAGTTCGAAGAGTCAAGTTCTTCATATGATTTTAATAAAATGATCTCATCGCGGACTCTGAAATATCAGTCACTCGAAACTGTTTTTCCAATAGTTTGATGAGAAACCGATATTACTTTCTCATCAAGCCAGCGCATCGTATTTACAATTATCCGTTTAAAAATTGACATTGTTCAATTGATGTTGGTTCGAATTGATCTTTCTGCAGGGCTGGCGTCACCTTTTACAGGGCCGGTTCAAAAATTTTGCGGGGCCTGAATACACATTGAAATCCTACACTTCAATTTTACAACGAGCAATTATTTATTTACAAATGCTGCTACATGTTATATATTTTTATAAGCAGTTTTTTTAAACAAATCCAAGTAATATTTTTCGCATGCATAATTCGCTTCCAAGGGGCAAAAGATTCAACGAAAGTAGAAAATCTGTAATCATGTATGACTTTTGCAAAAAACTATTGATGTAGTTTAATTTCTCTAAAAAGCACATTTCTCCGAAAGCGCCTGAATTTTTTTATCTGAAGTAGTTTCCAGGACTTTACGGAGTTACACTGAACATTCATGATTTTTCTCACTCCTTTAAACTGAATCATCGCTACTACAAAAATGTCCTGCATCTGTTAAAGGTATCATCATTCTGTAAGTCGGTGTTTTTCAATTGGATAATTGTCGTAGACCGCGAGGCTTCTCAAAACGCGGTGCCGGGTTTTGAACCTGCCTTGCACCGGCCCTGTCTTTCTGCATCAACTTTCATCTCTGCAGTTACAGGTTAGCATCTTCGCCACGTATCTCAGCACGTGCTTCGTCAACTGGTTTTCGCGACTGTTTCTATATTCGCGACAAACGCCAGGGCACGTTCTGAGTATCTGAAAGAATCTGTAGCGACACATGCGTCTTAGGTCGTTTCGATTCGAGGGCACCTCACGTAGTTGTTTTGCTACAGAGGATTAACACTGTACGACGCACATAATATGGTAAACAAACTCTGGACAAGGCAATTTCGCTGCTACGTGCAACCTACAACCAGCGACAAGTTCAAACCTTCCGGTACGTCCCTCGACCAGTATAAATAGACGACCGTGTCCTCCAGACACAGTCAGTAATGCGAATGAATATCAGTATCGAGTCAGTAAGTCAGTATAACGAAACAGTCTACCGAATCAGCATAACGATTAGTATCAGTACCGCAGCATTCTGCAATCACATGACGAATATCATCAAGCGAGCAACGCTTGCGATTAACTTTATATTCTACAGTTTGAAATACCTGTAAATATAGTTAATTAAGTGAACTCGTCTCGTTATTACTTTAACCAACAACACGTCACACCGTCCACCACAAATCGACCAGACATTTGCGGGATGCTCTTGGAGCATTCGGTTCGATTTCTGATGGCAACGATCGTCAAACGGCAAACGAGTGCTCTATACTTTTGTTTTACTGGGTTCTGCTACAGTAAGCGGAGGTGCTTTAAACGCTAGTAACACGGATTGTTGTCTGCGAGCGAGAAATGGTACCACGCGAGTTGCATCCGTTTTAAATTCCATTAGCAGAAGGAACAAGCAGAAGGAAAATTCTCTGAAAGCTGGCGCGCAACTGGTACATTTGTCATTGTCGTCCGGGGGCCTAGTAGCTTCGCTGTCGCTGTAAATGTTTGTTCATGCTGGACAAACTGGGTCGAACGAGTAACAACGCCGTCGAAATTCTCCGCGGAATTACCAACTGTTCCGCGCTTTCTGCTTTTCCTACTTTTTTCTGCTGCTTGTACGAAGAAGCTTTGATGGGCATCGTGACCGTGGTAGGCTAACGTGGACAAAGAGAATTCGGCCCATGTCGCGAGCTGGCTCCGTGCCGAGGAAACCGGTGGAACGCGGCATACAATTTCGATCCAACGATCACGGCCAGAATGCATCACAGCGAGCACCGTGTGCAGCGCGTCGTTCCTCTACATCATACGTCGAGTTCCTGTGATAGGGGCGCGTTAGCCTCCGGATGATGAGATGCCGAGGGAAATACGGATTGATATTCGAATAAAATCCTCTTCGGGGATATCCGGACGTGTCATATTTCAGGGAAACTTTAAAGCACTCCGAGTCACCCATATTTCTTACTTTCCTGTCAGGTTCTTATTTTTTTATTCTTTTTTATTTCTTTAGCGACACGACGTACAAACAAGACGAATTTACGATCTCGTGATTTACAGCAGGTATCTCTTTGTAGGGCTTTGTAAGTTATTGAAAAATGTTATTCTGTTTATGAAATTTGAAAAGAATCGATTAGAAAAAGAATTGGCTGAGTAGAAGGTAGAAAAAGCTCTGCGTCAATTTTGTAGCAGCTTCGTATCCAATTTTGTTTAATTAGAAATAATACAACAAATTAATGAGATCTTCTGTAGGTTTCTACATTGCTGAGAAATGTCATTCCATTTATGAAATTTGAAAAGAATCGATTAGAAAAATAATTGGCTGAGTAGAAGGTAGAAGAAGCTCTGCGTCAATTTTGTAGCAGCTTCGTATCCAATGTTGTTTAATTGGAAATAATACAACGAATTAATGAGGTCTTCTGTAGGTTTCTACATTGCTGAGAAATGTCATTCCATTTATGAAATTTGAAAAGAATTGATTAGAAAAAGAATTGGCTAAGAAGAAGGTAGAAAAAGCTCTGCGTCAATTTTTCAGCAGCTTTGTATCCAATTTTGTTTAATTAGAAATAATACAACGAATTAATGAGATCTTCTGTAGGTTTCTACATTGCTGAGAAATGTCATTCCATTTATGAAATTTGAAAAGAATCGATTAGAAAAAGAATTGGCTGAGTAGAAGGTAGAAAAAGCTCTGCGTCAATTTTGTAGCAGCTTCGTATCCAACTTTGTTTAATTGGAAATAATACAACGAATTAATGAGATCTTCCGTACGTTTCTACATTGCTGAGAAATGTCATTCCATTTGTGAAATTTGAAAAGAATCGATTAGAAAAATAATTGGCTGAGTAGAAGGTAGAAAAAGCTCTGCGTCAATTTTGCAGCAGCTTCGTATCCAATTTGGTTTAATTAGAAATAATACAACGAATTAATGAGATCTTCTGTAGGTTTCTACATTGCTGAGAAATGTCATTCCATTTATGAAATTTGAAATGAATTGATTAGAAAAATAATTGGCTGAGTAGAAGGTAGAAAAAGCTCTGCGTCAATTTTGTAGCAGCTTCGTATCCAACTTTGTTTAATTGGAAATAATACAACGAATTAATGAGATCTTCCGTACGTTTCTACATTGCTGAGAAATGTCATTCCATTTGTGAAATTTGAAAAGAATTGGCTGAGAAAAAGGTAGAAAAAGTTCCGCGTAGATCTTGCAACTGCTTCGTATCCAACTTTGTTTAATTGAAAATAATACAACGAATTAATGAGATCTTCTGTAGGTTTCTATATTGCTGAGAAATGTCATTCCATTTACGAAATTTGAAAGCAATCGACCAATGGATTGAGAAAAAGATAGGAAAAATTTCGTGTACATTTTGCAGCAGCTCCGTATCCAATTTTGTTTAATTAGAAATAATACAACGAATTAATGAGGTCTTCTGTAGGTTTCTACATTGCTGAGAAATGTCATTCCATTTATGAAATTTGAAAAGAATCGATTAGAAAAATAATTGGCTGAGAAAAAGGTAGAAAAAGTTCCGCGTAGATCTTGCAGCTGCTTCGTATCCAACTTTGTTTAATTGAAAATAATATAACGAATTAATGAGATCTTCTGTAGGTTTCTACGTTGCTGAGAATTGTCATTCCATTTACGAAATTCCCTGTAGATTTTCATATCGTTGGAAAGCGTCCTTCCATTTACGAAATTTGAAAGCAGTCGATCAATGGATTGAGAAAAAGATAAGAAAAGTTCTGCGTAAATTTTATTATTTAATATAACGTATTAATAAAAAAACAGGCGGTTAAATTGAATCCATCTGGAGCAACTTCGAGTACAGGAAGCGAGATGAATACACTTGACGCTTTACAGAAGGTATTTCCCTGTAGATTTTCATATCATTGGAAAGCGTCCTTCCATTTACGAAATTTGAAAGGAATCGATCAATAAATTGAGAAGAAGGTAGGCAAAGTTCTGCGTAAATGTAAATTTTACAGAAGATCCATATTCAATTTTGTTCAAAATGAAACAATAACTATTCCATTTGTTAAATGCTTAAAAAATCGACCGATCAATTTGGACCAAAAAGATTGCAAAAGTTCGTTGTCCATATTCAATAATTCTGATTAATTCACACATTTTGGTCCATCATCGAACGTTTCAAGATCGATGAATAGATTCTATTGATCCGCAAAAAGGACTGTAAGATAGCGTTACAACAAGATAACAAGACTGTGCAACAGAATATTTTGTCCAAAAATCCAATTTCTTTTCTCTTTTAAGCAAACGCTCTAGTCGACTTTCCTGCAGTATCCTTGAACCTTTGCCTCGTTATTAAATAAGCAATTTTCAGCTAAAACACCAAAATGTAAAGTCACGCGAGGCACTGTGAATTATCTCGGATACTTCGTGTCTTCTTGTATCGTCCGCAGGAAAATACCAAGCAACGTAGATAATTTTACCTTCACTCGTTCCTATTTAGCGTTTCAAATTATTTTTATCAAGAAACAAAATGGTTTTCTCGATGACAATTATATACCAGAATCTCACAGTGCGGAGTCGGCGTATTATAAATTGACAAAATGTGGACATTAATTGTGTTATCTCGTGTTATCGCGAGACAGGGAAATTTCTTTCGCGGTTTAGATAGTCGAAGCTTATTTTTAAGTATGAAAAATAATTGATATCTTTCAAGTTATCTTTCAATCTTATTTCCAAAGTCATTTACTTATTTATTATTTACGTCATATATCGCTCCTTAGCAGTGACGTTGCCATAAATAAACAAAGTCGATTTTACTTTTCTGTATATCATAAACTACATAAGTCACAGTTCTCTCAGCGCGCAAAATAGCATATTTCTACCTTAATTTCACGCTAATTTTACACAACAGAATAGATAGAACGAAGAGACGAATAGAATAAAACAAGCACAAAATTATTTAATCTTCAAGTGTGTGATATTGACTACCAATAACGAGATTTTGGTGTCGTTAATTTTACACGGAATAGATAGAATGAAGAGACGAATAGAATAAAACAAGCACAAAATTATTTAATCTTCAAGGGTGTAATATTGAGTACAAATATCGAGATTTTGAGAAACTACAGATGTCGTTAATTTTACACAGAATAAATAGAATGAAGAGACGAATAAAATAAAACAAGCACAAAATTATTTATTCTTCAAGTGCGTGATATTGAGTACAAATAACGAGATTATGGTGTCGTTAATTTCACACAGAATAAATAGAATAAAACAAGCACAAAATTATTTAATTCTTAAGTGTACAAATAACGATATTTTGGAAAACTACAGATGTCGTTAATTTTACACAGAATAAATAGAATGAAGAGACGAATAGAATAAAACAAGTACAAAATTATTTAATCTTCAAGTGTGTAATATTGAGTACAAATAACGAAATTTTGGTGTCGTTAATTTTATACAGAATAGATAGAATGAAGAGACAAATAGAATAAAACAAGCACAAAATTATTTAATCTTCAAGTATACAAATGACGATATTTTGGAAAACTACAGATGTTGTTAATTTTACACAGAATAAATAGAATGAAGAGACGAATAGAGTAAAACAAGCACAAAATTATTTAATCTTCAAGTGTACAAATAACGATATTTTGGAAAACTACAGATGTCGTTAATTTTACACAGAATAAATAAAATGAAGAGACGAATAGAATAAAACAAGTACAAAATTATTTAATCTTCAAGTGTGTGATATT
This sequence comes from Bombus pascuorum, assembly GCF_905332965.1. Lineage (NCBI taxonomy): Eukaryota > Metazoa > Arthropoda > Insecta > Hymenoptera > Apidae > Bombus > Bombus pascuorum. Next base: position 2,971,236 of record NC_083494.1, read on the forward strand.
GAGTACAAATAACGAGATTTTGGTGTCGTTAATTTTATACAGAATAAAAAGAATGAAGAGACGAATAGAATAAAACAAGCACAAAATTATTTAATCCTCAAGTGTACAAATAACGAGATTTTGGAAAACTACAGGTGTCAAATAACGAAGAAACTTCTGTTCTTTCTCTTCCTGTTAGTAGCAGTGTCATAGTTGGTAAAGGAAGATGCCACAAAGCAGAAGAGGAACATTCCATCCATCAAAATAGTGAATTTCATATGCAATTACTGATCTGATCAGAATTGATTTGACCGATATCGTATTTTGATATCGATATTAACTGAAGCTGTAGTTATTCAAACACTGTTATTTTTCACTAAAGAAATTCTAATTAGCCAGGTTTTCTTCACGAAAATCGAATGAAATCAACGCCACGAACGCAGCGTGTGATGTTTTCTGAAATAGATCGTGGACCTCCCAGCAAGACATTTACGCATATAGATCGCCATAACGTGCCTCCATAAAATACTAAAGTCACGTCTAAAGAAGAAAACAACATCTTGAAATGTAAATATTTCTTTCTCCCTCCGGTACACGTACCATAGCATAAGGATACTTCTATAAAAGTCGTTTAATTTCTGTAGAATTTTTATTCTGATTGCATTTAAAACATCTGCATGAGCAATGAGATACAAGTGGAAGAGTATCACGGACCAATGATAATAGCAGTCGTTTAGCTGACGCTTATTATCTCGGATTGAAACGATTTCTAACTCAGCAGACGTAATTTTCATTTCCAAACGACGTTTCCTAAAAACAAAATATTATAAAGAGAAAGAATATTATAAATTGCGATATTATGAAGAACGTTGGAAGAAATGAACAATACAGGGATGCAATTAGCAGTGAAACGAGAAACGTGAGTAGCATAATTACACAAACGATATACGATGTTTTTGCTTCTGGAATAAAGAAGTGGAGAAATTACGACATATTTTCATGAAACAAATTCAGACAGCTAATTTTGAGAGAAATTAATTTTTCTTCGAAATCCATTCGTGTATATGAAATGCAAAAGTCATCAACGAGTCCAAATCGCTAGAAACGTGAAATCTGCGCGATATATTTTTTTTACGACGCAAACTTGGAATAAGAAATGATTTAAATTATTATTAACATGATTATGATATAACAGTATAATATAATATAATAATAATATTAAATTATTATTTCAATGATTTAAATAATACGCTCCCTAAAGGGGAAAAACTGGAGTAAAAACTTTTTTTAAAACAACTCGTATCTCACGAGTGGCTGTGGTTGAGCGCTCATTAAAAATTCACTAGAAATCAGCGTCAAAAATAAACAAACGCGTGTTTCAGCGTTTTTTGAAATTCAACCCTTAATGGGGACAAAAAGGGGGTAAGTTGTTTCGTTGAAGGAAAACCGTATCTCTATATACGTTAAAGCTGGTGATTTAGAATACGGCAAATAAGCTGGTCGTTAGAAATAAATAATCTCGTGTTGGAGCGTTTTTCGAAATTCAAGTCCTAAAGGAGCGTTCAAACAGAGAGTAATAAACATAAATTCGAGGGTTGTGAGGACGAAGGCGCGGCCGGACAGCTAGTACATTTATGTTCCTCTTATTTTATATCTAGAAGTTGGAATAACAACTGAGAAACCTGAACAGAAAACAAAGAAATGTTGTTTACACTTCGTTAAACCTGAACGCTTCGAGGATGCGGGTTTTTTCCAACTCGATGCTTCTTTTTCGAATTTCGAAGTAGTTTGAACAAAGCGGAGAGAAAGTGTGTGCTTCTTGTTATTAATTTGGAACAGTCAAGGTGCAATAATCTGTACTTTATTTTGAAAAATTTCTCAATTAGCTCGGTACTTTCACGATCGTTATCTCTAATTACACTTTTCAACAAATCTTATCTTGCAACTTTCAGTAGACGTTTCTTCTAAACTTTTGCGAGTTAAACGCGAATCTGTAAACTCTGCTTTCTCTTAGAAGCCACACTAATCGAGAGAATTAGTTTTAAAAACAAAATTGTAAATTTTTAACTATTAAGATGTCTATGCTATGTCTGTTGTTACAGCAATAGCTGTAGTTGAGTTAAACGGTGTGAAAAAATCGATAATACAACACACAACGGTGAAGATTCGGAATATATCGATGGACACACTGGAAGTTGGTCATTGGGATTGGACTACTTTCGAATGGATGGCCAAACATCAGCTGAAAATAGAAACGCACAGTGCAGAATATCTAATGAACCGTGAAACACAAAAGCGAGATTGCTCCTAATCTCAACCCGATCAGACGAACTGGGAATTTAACCGCTGCCAATCGCGTTTAGACGAACTAGCAAATTGGCAAGTTAATAATTGAAGCCCTTTACTATTATTAGTGGAACGGCCACTAAATTTTAATTACCCGTTAAAATTGTAGTTAACAATATACGTAGATCTCTGATTGGTAGTTTAGAATTCAAATAATCGCAGAGGCAAACGACTTCCCAAATAAGGATGTTTTATGTAATGAGATTCAACAATTACAAATACTAATTTTCTATCTCCTAATTCTTTTATCTGTGCCTTTGTATCCTATCATGATTTTGTATCTGCATATTCCACTTGCATCCAAGCGCGGATTATTACGCGCGCTGCGAGTGTCTTCTATCGCCAAGCGCGGATTATTACGCGCGCTGCGACTGTCTTCTATCACCAAGCGCGGATTAATCCGCGCGCTGCGACTGTCTTCTATCACCAAGCGCGGATTAATTCGCGCGCTGCGACTGTCTTGTATCACCAAGCGCGGATTATTACGCGCGCTGCGAGTGTCTTCTATCGCCAAGCGCGGATTATTACGCGCGCTGCGACTGTCTTCTATCACCAAGCGCGGATTAATCCGCGCGCTGCGACTGTCTTCTATCACCAAGCGCGGATTATTACGCGCGCTGCGAGTGTCTTCTATCACCAAGCGCGGATTATTACGCGCGCTGCGAGTGTCTTCTATCACCAAGCGCGGATTATTACGCGCGCTGCGACTGTCTTCTATCACCAAGCGCGGATTATTACGCGCGCTGCGACTGTCTTCTATCACCAAGCGCGGATTAATCCGCGCGCTGCGACTGTCTTGTATCACCAAGCGCGGATTATTACGCGCGCTGCGACTGTCTTGTATCGCCAAGCGCGGATTAATCCGCGCGCTGCGACTGTCTTCTATCACCAAGCGCGGATTAATCCGCGCGCTGCGACTGCTTTTTATTTCAGTAGCTAAGTATTCTTCAGATGTGAGAAATCACGTTTGACCCGTTTGTCAGCATCTCGCCTATATCAGTTTCTTATTTTCTAGACAAGTCTTACTTTTGTTGTGAAAATCTTTTCAACTGCCACTATGAGTAAGTACTGTCAATCTTAATCAAATTTAACGAATTCAAATTTGAAAAATATTCTAATTTTATAATGTAAACTAAAATTTAGTTGCCCCAATGGATCTAAACGTACTCGAAGAGAAACGGTTTTTAAATGCCATATTTGCGATGTACCATTATGTATTGACCATTTTAAAGAATTCCACGAGAAATAATATGATTTAATTTCCATTTTAATCTAAATAATTTTTTAAAATAAATAATTCTTACCTTTTTCCTCTGTTATAAAGAATGTAAGATGCGATGTTTGCGAATTAACATTAATATATAAGGATAAGGACCAGTCGTCAGTTGGTCATATATATTATCTTTCAAAAATCAATCTTCTTCTGTTATTATATAATAATAATAATAATAATAATAATAATAATAATAATAATAATAATAATAATAATAATAATAATAATAATAATAATAATAATGAAACATAAGATCATTCCAGATTCCTGTATCTGCAATGTTTTAAGGGGTGTCCTGAATTAGAATGTTCTGAAACAGCGTCTTTTTGTGATTTTTTTTAGAAGGGAAAGAAAGAAATGAAGTTATTGAATTTTGTGGCATGGTTTTATATATATTTAACGAATACAAAAAAATCTTTTTAAAGTAAAAGAAAAAGTTATAACAGATTCCTAAGCCTATTTCATGGGCTGCAGTTTTCAATCGGCGTGGAAGATCCACCTTGTAATTCTTGAGCGAAACAAAAATCCAAAAAAGGATAAAATTATTATATATTTTTCTTCTCGATGAACTAAAAAAAAGGCAGGAAATAGTGTGAAATTAAAAATTTTGACGGGTTTAAAGAAAAAAAGTGTTTTATAAAAAGAAAAAATAAACTTTAAGGTGCTGTAACAATTATTTAAATAAACTTTTGACGAACTTTTTTATTTCATCGAGAAGAAAAATATATAATAATGTTATCCTTTTTTGGTTTTTTCGTCAAGAACTACGAGGTGAATCTTTCACGCCGATTGAAAACTGCAGCCCACGAAATAGGCTTAGAAATCTGTTATAATTTTTTCTTTTACTCTAAAAAAATTTTTTTGTATTCGTTAAATATATACAAAACCATACTTCAAAATTCAATAACTTCATTTCTTTCATTCCCTTCTAAAAAAAATCACAAAACGACGCTGTTTTAGAACATTCTAATTCAGAACACTCCCTTAATCATATCCTATTGTATGAAAAATAAAATAAAACAGCGTTTGTAATGTACGTACGTACGTAAGTATACTATCTACCTTACTATACCTCGTTCGTGTATCGCGTTGATTCAAATTTTAGCGCAACGGCTCCCGTTTCTACCAGTTGAACGTTAAACTCGACGATGTGTGTGATTGAAAGGACGGATGTTAGCAGCAGGACGTGGTTTACCAAAGAAAAAGGAGACACGCGTCATGTGTTCCCTCGTGTGGACAGTTTTATAACAAAAGCCGCCTGCAAATCAGTACAAACCTCGCGTTTTCCACGATGAATCACGCCGCTGCGCTTACACGTGATCCAACCAACGCCAAGAATATAATATTTCATTAACAATCGCTTATTCATCTTAACGATTCTTTGAGACTTAGCGACCACTGACTTCCACTTAGAATTTAAACGAAAATTAACTTCCCCTCGACGACTTCCTTCAACAAAATTTTGCAAATAGCTGATTATCTTTGCTCTTTCGTATCCACGTGTTTATCGGTGAATATTTAGATCATTATTGTTTTATTATCATTATATATTGTTATTACTATTACTAGATTATACCAAAACATTATTGTTGCTAAGTATGCCAGCAGAGATTCAGTTTTCTCGTTACTCTCTCTCTCTCTTTTTCTTTCTCTCGCTAACATCTTTCTTCGAACATTTTCTTTTTACAAGCGTGAAGATCAAACGTTTTATCCGCGCAGCGTTTTTCGCGATACTCGGCTAAGTATACGTACAGTTTTAAGCGTGTAGAGCCGAACGTTTCGATAGACGAAACGGACAGACGTGTGCATTTGACGGAAATCGCAGTCTATTTTCGCTAGCGGTCACGGATTTGGAGCATGGACATGGAAATAAATTGCGTTCGATCGCGGCTAAATTTCATTTCGTACCATCGACACCAGATCCTTCGCAATTTCCGCCCTCTGTCCCCGGCATTTCGCGTAATTAACGGTAACAGCGGATATAAAAATTCAACTGCCTGAAACGCTGTCTGTGTTGTTGGGAATAAGCTCGAACGATAATTATTGGCGCGCATTCCGTGAATCGGTATAGAACTCTGACTTAATTTTAGCGTTCGCTGGTATGTTGATTCTTGAAAATATTGGCGCCCACTCCTTGTTTCTCTCTCTCTCTTTTTCCCGAAACGCGTACCTTCGAATTCCAGCTAAACGTTAGACGGAGAGACGAGGATTTAGTTGAAGGAACCAAACGACACTTGCGAGCTTGTGTAACGTGATATTCAGAAGTTTTCCGAACTAATTTCCAGCGAATACAGTCGTACGTTCGTGGCTACTTCTCGTTACTAATAAATTTCCTGCGACTATACTGCTCTGAGTGTGAATATCTAACTTTGATCGGAAACGTAGATTCGTCCCTTCGATTCTTAGAGCTGCAATCCTGGTGCGATATAAAATTCTGCTAATTTCTATCTTCCTCGATGCGAAACTACAGGTTTCGTAGAATTTTTTTGAAACATATGTGGACACTTTTTGTAACTTAAAAAAGAAAATTGGATATGCGAGACATTTTTGTAATTTCTAGTAAAAACTGCAATTTTTGTAGAGTATTTTAATATTACCAAAAAAAAGGTAACAGCTAATCGTAACTTAGTCGAACCAATAGGAAAGAAAGGTGGCAGAATTTTAGAAAGGCTAACTCGCCGGAGGAACATGAAAAGCGCTAAGACTTTCAGGAAACATAAAAGACGATGGAAAAATTATATTTCATCAAGCATTTCTTTCTTCTTACATAAAGCTTTTCACTTTGTTTATAAAATCATTCGCGTCTTCTCTCCATAGGTTTCAATTAATTCTTGAATCAATGCTTTCTCCTGTCCAAATCTTTTTTCCGAGGCCACTCAGAGGCACTGCACTGTCGGTTGACAATCGTACGGATCAACTCGAACGAAGGAACACGTCGACATGGTCGTTTACTGATAGCCAAGCTTTCACCGGTTCAGAACGAAGGGTTCGGCGCCAGCCAGTACCCAAGCTTCGTAATTGATCCATTTGATGATTACGTAAAAGAAGAGCAAGCGATTGATCGTGCAAACGATCTCAAAGATGTTGTTCTCGACGGGCACACCGAACAGCAGGTTGCGAAGAGCAGGCGCCTCGACCAGCAACGCTTGCCTCCATATCTCGTGATCGAAAATCGTATCGTTCGTTTCGATCGTGATTTTCGTTTCGGCAATCTGGGTCCTGGGGATCGGCGCCTTGTGGCAGCTTTTCAGCTTCCGTATCCAACCGTCGACCGTCTCGAAAATCGAATGCACCTCGCCCATGATTATTCGCGGTCACGAAGCGATAATTCGTCGAAAAGCTATCATCGGCACAGCCGACGAATAACTGAATCCGTGTGGTTCATCGCTGCGCAGCGATCCCTCGTGTGAATGCCAACTTTGATGTACTTTCGGTTATCTAACCGCTCTAGAAGCGTCATCGGTTAAAAGTGCCTGGCACATTGCGAAACATCGGTTGTATACATCGGTGCACGATACGGCGGATCCAACGTTCAATTAGCATTAGAACGTTTGCTCACAAAGCGGCTGTCTGTTTTCATCGACTGAATGGCGAGGCTTATGGAGGATCGAAGCTGCGAGCGTTCGATCGGTTCGATTAATTCTCCTAAATACGATCGTATTAATAAACCGCGCTTCGACTTTATCCTTCCTTTGTTGTTACGTACGCTTCTATGGTTCGTGTACTCTCTGCTTAGTGTGTTTATTAGGACGTCGAAACAGCATAAGATATAGTGTAAATAAGATTGGAAGTTACTTGGAAGATATTAGGTTGTCCGAAAAGTATCTTTCTTTTACAGACCTGTCTTTTACAACGATACATTTTTATACAAATATGAAACCTAATCTGTCGAACGTTGTGATCTTTATGTAGCGGATCTTAGAGTCTTTGATTGGAATCGTTGGAGAATTTCTATGTTGGAGATCTTTATCTCTGAGATCCTTAATAGACGCAGCTTGGTATGTTAACAATGAAACAATATATCGCGACCTTAAGATACCCACAGTTAAAGAAGAAATATCAAAATTCAGTAACAGATATAACATAAGAGTTAACAACCACCAAAACCCATTAGTTAGCCAATTACTTGACACGACGGATCAAATCCGCAGGCTAAAAAGACATTGCCCTTTAGATTTAAGCATGACATTCAACTAGAATCAAACATACTATAAACACTAATAATCCAAGTTACAGTACCACGCCACAATAATTTACTTACAATTCTCAATGAGAATTGTTTGTAAACATTTTACCAAATAAAAAAAATGTAGCGGCACTCGATAGCAAAACTTTTCAATGATTTGTGTTCCGTGGCTTGCTACACAAAGACCCTATCTTCGACTGGACGACGGCAGAGCTGTGGTTAGAGCAGCTGGTTACAAACGTTCAAGACCAGGTTCGAATCCCGGCATTCACAGTCCGGTTTTTTATACAATTCCTAACTGAGAAGATGGCAACCCGGATGAAGACAAAACACTCTCTCATACACCAGCAGTACCTATCACGATCTATCCATCTCATTTATTTTGATAAAACAAAATAAATCATACGTAATTCGATAAAGTAATATAAAACGGAAAATGTGCATCCATTATTTCCTTATAAAACGAAAGAAACTTTTCGGACGACCTAATACAATGTCTTTCGACCGAAATATGTACAGAGAAGTACGCATAAGCGAACGTGGAATTTAATTTCTCGAGCGACAGAAAATAAATCAATCTATAGATTTACGTACATGGAACGAAATAAAATAATAAAATGTACAGCTGAGCGACAGGTCGTATTACACCAATTTGGCGTATGTTTCCAGTCGTGCACGCGTGGAAATACAAAGCACAGAATACGCGATTCACGCGTCACCGTGTAGATTCATAAGATATGGGAGACGTCGCTCGTTGATCGCTGCTACACTAACGTATTTCCTATTCGAATATGCGTGCGTTATTATGCGTACGAGCATTATTTATATATTGCTGCGTGTTATTAGACAAGAACGCAAGAGATGTCTATGCAGCGTTTTCTTTCTATTCCTACGTCGTTTCTTCAGCTCGCTCGTGCATTCTATCTTTACATCTGTACGAACACACAAGCGAGCTTCCACATCGTCTATTTACCAATCTACTACTACAACGACACCGCGTTTTTCGTGCGCACCGGCGTTTTTTCGAGTCACCGCGCCGTATCGCGTCGCTTCCTGTAATTCGTCAACACTGTCATTCTGAGATTTTCACGTTAACGAATTTACTTTGGGCGGTCGATCACCTGGCGAGGTTGATGCTCCGACGACGTCAACAGTCGGTGTCAGACTGGAGGAGAGTCAACCGGCTGTTTTGCGACAGCCAAAACACGCCAATGGTATGCGTGAATTCGTGTGCCCGAGGCTAGACCACCACGTAGAGACATTGATTCCAATTGCCAAGGATGTTCGCAACAAGCATTCAATTTCGTACCTTAGAAACACGGATTATCAGTTACTCGATGCGCGTTAAAAACTTCTCTTATCGCGTCTTGAAGCCGCTGTTGATAGTGTTGACACTTTGACTGCCACGTTGGTCATAAATGACCGGCCACGGTTTCTCCTGTGACGCCATGGTGGTCATTGATGATCGGAGCGCTTGAACTTTTTACAATTGTAAAAATTGTATGAAAATTGACAGTTAGGGCATTTTGAACATAACCGATAAATAGAAGATACTTTGAAATAAAAAGTGCCCCACTGAACAATTCGACATTTTTATTAGAACATCGATAAACAAAAATGAGGACAAATCTTGCATCTAACGGTGCACTGTGCTAAAACACTTTAAACATAAATGTGGCTCATCGATACAACCTGGACAATAGGTGGTCACCTTTTTGGTCCGATTCTTAGCAATTTTTGATCCTAACTGTTTAACATTTTTTTATAGCACCCTCTGCAAAATTTTTGTGCCAGGTGCGCTTGTCCTTCTTTCTTCTGCGTTTCGTGTCGCAATCTTTGTCGAATAAGTATATTTGAAGGCTCTGGTGAATGGCACTGTGTAAGGTGCTTTGCGAGTGCCATTCTAAAATCTGATACCTTGATTTTTGTTTTTGTTGCTTGTTTATAGAGTATTATCACGTTTGAGACTGATGTATTTAACAATAAATCCAAAGCTAATTTTATATGCCACTTGAGGGTTCTTCTATGTGGTGTAGAATATGCTATCATTTGATCTGATAAATCTACAGCACATTTTCCTCTGTTGTAATCTACCACTACCATTGGTTTATCACAAACATAATTTTCTTGCGGACCTCTACCATTTTAGCCGAATGTTTCGTCGAAATCATAAAAATAATCATAATACTGTTTACTAATATCTCCTACACGTTTCAACAATATATTCTGTACGTTTTGCTTACGACGAAATAACGAATGCAAATGGTTTGTTGAAATAAACGAAGCCTCATTACAATATGTCGCTATCAACAGTTACCAAGACGTCACGGTGGTCACCCGTGACCACCAATAAAATAAACGGTCTATTGGGGAAGAATGTTGTCTTAAATCATCAATTTATTATTATTTTGCCATTCTGTGCTTTGAATAATAAAAATACTCCCGTGGTATCCTCAGCGAAACATGTGATTTCGGCGTGGCAGTCAAAGTGTTAATGCGTGTTCGCATGTGTATCTAATGCAATTGTAATGACACGTCTGATGTGTAATCGAATGTAAGTTCACATGAAATTGGCACTGTAATAAATAAGCGATATCGGTGCGATTTAAACGTTGAAATATCGAACTTCTGTTGGCTCCTCTACCTTCCGCCGTAGGTCATAAGATAATACGCATTTTCTTTAATTTTAAGTCTCAAATTTCAGCGGAATATTTACGCAAAGAGAACATAGAGACGCATCGATGGATGGATGAATGGATCGAATATATTAGCTACGTAATCTACGTGTTTACCTCGCGCAGAGAAACACGGAAACTTCGTATGGATGTCTTGAATACATTTGCGAAAGATTTCTCATAACGAATTCTATTGAACAGTTTGCACGTGCATATCGCAGGAGGAACAAGCGATCGGTTGAATCGCAGGCAAATACATTTTTTAGAAATGACAGAAACATCTGTCATTGATTTAAATCGTCGGTCAATAGACACTAATTTGCTCCGTCTATTTCCAGCAACTACGTTGTTTGCTGAAACTTCGGACTCCATCCGATACAACCTTGTGTGCATCAACAAATACGTGACGATCGTTGATCGTTGATCGACGGAAGCTGATTCATTCACTATCGTTCATTTTCATTTAACAATATTCTGATACGTTGGTATCGTAATATATTATATAACTATTGTACAAATATTATACTATGCTGAATATGTACTTTATAAAGAATAAGCATTCTTGAATATATTTCTTCATTTTACGTATGTAAGAGGAGCTTGAGATGGGTATAATTAAAATTAATTATACTGATCAAGGTACTCGGAGGAAAAATGATATCGTGTGTAATCATAAAGTCACCATGTTGTGGAAATTCATAACAGAATTTTCTAGACAAACGCGGGTCTTGCATATAATGTTCTACATTTGTTGTACGATTTTTCCATGCGGCCTTCCAATTAATTCGTCTTGTGATAATAAAGGAATAAATACTCATTTTCTAAATATTATTTTCCATGGATTATAACGTCTAATATATCTTAACGATACAATTAATCACTTTTATGTTTATATATATCATAATCAACTGTAAAACAATTTACATATAAAAAGTACTTTATAACGATGCATGAAACATTCGACACTGAAGATCTTGTCGCGTTTAAAAATATACCTGCCAAATTAGTATGATCATAAAAGATATGACTTAGAAAACACGAAGTTGGCACCCCGCTGGGGGTAGCCACCCACATGCTATATTTATTTTATCTTATTTTTTTTATTACCAATGAGATATAACACTTTACCAAATGTCCTTCAGGACAAATTGTAAAAAACCAAAATAAATAAACTATTAAAAAAAAAAATTAGTATGCTTTTCTAATAAGAACAAACACACGAAAACTGTATGACTATACAAATAACATATTATTTTTCTGCTGCAGAAGAATCTCGTCGTAATAATATTTTTATCACGGACGATTCGATAATTTAGCCACGATTGTATTAATCATAAAAGATATAACTTAGGATAAACGAAGCTGGCACCCCGCTGGGGGTAGCCACCCACATGCTATATTTTTTTTTCACCAATAAGATATAACACTTTACCAAATGTCCTTCAGGACAAATTGTAAAAAACCAAAATAAATAAACTATAAAAAGAAATTAGTATGCTTTTCTAATAAGAACAAACACACGAAAACTGTATAACTATACAAATAACATATTATTTTTCTGCTGCAGAAGAATCTCGTCGTAATAATATTTTTATCACGGACGATTCGATAATTTAGCCACGATTGTATTAATCATAAAAGATATAACTTAGAAAAAACGAAGCTGGCACCCCGCTGGGGGTAGCCACCCACATGCTATATTTTTTTTTCACCAATAAGATATAACACTTTACCAAATGTCCATAAGGGCAAATTGTAAAAAACCAAAATAAAAAAAAAAGACGACTGTATTACTGGAATGAAAATCCTTCTCTGTGGTAAATCTTTCTCCAAAAGATGTAATACTTTAAGACAATTACTTTTAATACATCCAGATTTCCTCTTCATAGATACTACATGGAAGATGAAGAACCATCGTAGACCCTTAAATAATGCGATAAAAGGGAAGATAAAGCTACCTTATTCTCAAAACATTAAGAGAATCGTTTTCTTACTTGCCGAGGAAAAGCTTTCCCGATAGAGGTCTTATTTCAAAGTAACGACAAGACCGAACCGATGGCCCATTTTCACCTGTCTTAAATCAGTTCGGTTCGAGCATAGCCGTTATAATTGAGGTCGATAAGAGCTTCTCCAATGAAAGATCTATAAAAGCGGTATTATGTACTTACAAGAAGAGCTAGTACCCAACATTTTCTAATATTTCTCCAATATAGCGTGTCTCATACGTAATACACACAAATGTAAAGTATTTTTAGCAGAATAAAAGACGTAGATATGTTAAGGAAGTAATTAAAGTTTAAACTGTTTTACTTCGTGTATTCGGACACGATTCCAGTTTACGTGAATTTAATATTGTTTTCCTCGTAGTTACGAAATGAAACTTATTCTTATTACACTTTTCCATCGCTATGTTATATTTCGCAGTGAATTTATACGAACACTTCAACATTTTCGCAGTGAATTTATACGAACGCTTGAGTATCGAACATGGCATGAATTAGTTACCTTTTAAAAATACTGACAAAGAAACTTTGCATCTGTGCATTGTTAACGATATATACGAGGTGGTAGTTGGTGAAGGTGCCCATAAGAAATACTCTTGATGTTCAACAAAAGAGGTTTATTAAACTATTAACAATCAAGAGTTAATCATCACGTATCTCGAATTGTGTTTCCTTCGCTATGATGCTAAACCTTTCGCACTTCGCAGCTCGGGGCAGAGTGCGAAAGAACATTTTCGCAGTGAATTTATACGAACGCTTGAATATCGAACATGGCATGAATTAGTTACCTTTTGAAAATACTGACAAAGAAACTTTGCATCTGTGCACTGTTAACGATATATACGAGGTGGTAGTTGGTGAAGGTGCCCATAAGAAATACTCTTGACGTTCAACAATAGAGGTTTATTAAACTATTAACAATCAACGGTCAAAGATTAACAATCAAGAGTTAATCATCACGTATCTCGAATTGTGTTTCCTTCGCTATGATGCTAAACCTTTCGCACTTCGCAGCTCGGGGCAGAGTGCGAAAGAACATTTTCGCAGTGAATTTATACGAACGTTTGAGTATCGAACATGGCATGAATTAGTTACCTTTTGAAAATACTGACAAAGAAACTTTGCATCTGTGCATTGTTAACGATATATACGAGGTGGTAGTTGGTGAAGGTGCCCATAAGAAATACTCTTGATGTTCAACAAAAGAGGTTTATTAAACTATTAACAATCAAGAGTTAATCATCACGTATCTCGAATTGTGTTTGCTTCGCTATGAAGCTCTTCGCTCTTCTACTTCGCAGCTCGGGGCAGAGTGCGAAAGAACCGTAGAGATATCGATGGTACATCGGGCATGTCGGCCTTACGCTTTGAAGGTATAGCGCTTTGTGTCGCGAAGCTGTTGGAAAATTCCGTGGTCGAATACCGCCACATATACAACGTGAAGATGGAATGAAAATTACGCTGAAATATAACAAGGTTAGCCTTTGATAGATGTAAGAATGCTGACATTTAAATCGGTAGCAGTATTTTCATGGATAGAGAAAATTAAAGTAAGCCTTGCGTGAGAGAACTTCTGCATAATTCTTTGTTTAAAACTTCGTACTGTTTTATCAGTCGTTGTTATCTTTCACGATGAAACGCAAACGTAGGTAATAGGATTAAATCATTCGATTAACAGGTTCTTACAAAAAAGAGAAAAAAAGAGATAGAGGACGTGAAATCGTTTTTCTCTGGCGTAGCAGAGGATGTTAATAAAAGATCAACATTAGGTTAGGCGAAACGATGAAACATCTTGAAACTTGATTCCTTCTATTTTCCTTAACATAAAGACGAACATAGTGATTCACTCTTTGAAGAAATTTTAATTTAAGTGCTGACTGTGCGCTTCTGAAAATTCAACCACTTGGTTAATCACACGAGTTCTGTCAGCCCAAAAATAAAATCTTTTTAATTAGAAAAAAAATACTACGTGAAACATATAAAAAGACGAACGTATAAACGCAGCTAAAAAGTGGATTACATGGAAGGTTCCTGTTTGTAAAAAACGTATGGCATGAAATTATACGTTTTTAATAGGTTTGTTAATTATGACTTTTTATTTTCCGCTTTTATTACGTTTTCCACGTTTCAATAAAACTGCGAAAGTTTTCAATATAACGCAAACTGCTACAAATATCACATTGCTAGCACGATACTAAACTTTCAAACTAGACTTTTAAATCAATTTATTAATCTGAATTTCGACATTGCTTTCATCGTACTAAACTCTTCCTAACTGCAGGTGTAATTCGTTTAATAGCTTTTACGTTAGCCGCGAGCCGTGTTTCACCTTTTTTCGTACAAGAGCCCACCTTTCGCTCACCAACTCAAATTTTCCGACAGCGTTTGGAAACTGTTAAATGGCACGAACGAGAGCAGACAGCTGCTTGGTTAATTAAAATTCCTACCACATGTACAACTTTTGTTTGCATATCAAACAATAAAGCATTGTCGAGCAAGCGTTAATGAAAGCACGAGGATATTGTGTGCTGTAGAAAAGATCTTTTAATGAAACTTTGCCGATAAAGGCGCGAAGATATCGCGCTGTAGAAAATATTTTTCAATAAGAAATTACAAAGATATAAATCACATGATTCTTGTGACATGCGAAAGTATGCGTTTGTGCACTTATCATGGAAGATTTTCATCATCGCATTTTCAAATTTCGTCAGCGTTGTGACGAGACGCGATCATCGTGATCATATTGGTAAAATCTGGTCTATGCATGTGTAGAAATATAACTGACTTACTGCAGTACAAAATTAGTATACAGCCTGAACATACGTGATATATTTAAGAGAAGTTTCTGTAAGTGTTGTAGTACTCGGTCGAATTACTGTAAAATGCAAACTGACGGATAAGTCGTTTAGGTCATTGAACCGGGTCATTCCTATAAATAAAAGGGCCAACAGGGCGCATCTAGTCTCTCGAATGTTCCTAAAATAGCGAGAATGTCGTCGGGACAAAATAGAACGTCTCTTGATTCGACGTTGCGAGTAGCAGAAAAGAATCTCGTACGAAGATTATTTAAATTCGTTCCTCTAATAATTTAGATCCTATCGATAAAAATCAGTTTATGATATCGTAACGTTTAATTTACAATCTTTTTTAATTCAAGTTATTAAATTCTGTTTTTTAACGCTGTGGTTATAGAAGAGAATTTCGATGATTAATTTGATCATCTTTTCTCTCCATTTATCTCTTTTATCTAAATCTTGTAATTTTGTGAAGTTCGAAGAAATTTAAGTACGAAACTCGTACCACTATGACGAATGTATACAATTCTAATTATGAACGATAATATTAATTACAGTATTAATTGTGAAAGAGAGAATGAGGCAGATGTTTAATCGTAGAGAGTGTCGTTTTTCAAAAATAGAAATCTTTTCGGTGTCTGTGATTTGTATGTTTAAACAGACTCTGAGAAAACAGTGTGTGATTTATCTTATTTATATTTTCCAATAATATTGCATTTGCTAATTTTATGTATAATTTCCATACTTGAAAGGTGAGTATCAGCAATGCTGAGAATATTTTTTCTTATCGTCAGTCAACACTGATTGCAAAATTATACAGAAATAGTTAAATAATAATTGTATTCAATATTATATAATAATTATATAAAATATAAAATAATACAATACAATACAATACAATAATACAATAGAAGATATTATATAATATTGTATAGAATATTGAATACAATTATTTTTTAATTATTTCTCTGTTTAATTTGCAATTACCGTTAACTGCCAATTATATACAATATTATACAACAATATTTATCTGTTACACGATTATTTTTCATACATCACATTTTAAAACTACAGACCTATGTCAATGGCTACTTACCAAAAACCTGATATCTTTTCATTATTTCTACTTATGCTCTAAGCCTAAACCACATTATATTAACAAATTTCCTTAGATACACATCAGTATAACGTCAGTCCTTGATCTTATTTACACCAGCAGGACATTAGTTGCGCGACTAGTGCTCCAATGTCAACTCTGTCACCTTCATTTCTGCCGGAATAAAGTTCACCAACTATTTTCCTTCTTAAATGTTCCCTACGATCACCATTTCTGAGGAATCCCATTCTTCTTGCCTCGCTCTATACGGTTCGGCCGTGGGCAATCACTTAAAAGTTAAAGCTCTCTATTTCTTTGCGTATTACACAGTCGACGAAACCCAGTCATTTAATTTCAGCGTACTTGCACCACCACATCGACCCACGTCTCGTGCCTTACGGGCTGATCTTAATTGAGCTATAACTCTGCTACAGACAATTTAGGAATACTGAAATAGAAATATCACCATTTAATCGAATCTATGCTTCTGGCGCGCAATTTTTGCCGAAGTTTAATCGACTATGGCATGGAAAATTGCCAGTAATTATACTAAAACAGTACGGCTGCTAAATATTCCTAAATACCTATTAAGAGGAGAAAAAGTTTGGCCGAGAACTACTAGCCCGGTTTTCTCTTCCACGACCAAACAAATATATTCAACGTATGTTCCCGATGGGAACTGGTTTCTAAAGCTTGTCAAAGCGATCTTTGGCTCGCATCCGATCTTTTTTCAGTAAATTGTCCTCTCATGCCCGCGTTCAATCTGCAGGGTCCAGGCCTTGACCTTAACTTTTAAAATTACTCCCACGTAGGGAGAATTGCACGTTTTAAGCCTTTCAAAGAGGTGGCTGTTGCATGTGTTCATACGTGTGTAACCCTTAGTCGTTGCCTCTGTGAATAAAGCTCGCTCTAAATACAACAACGCTGGTTCAGGGCTGCGAACGAAATATTTGTTACGTGAAGGTTATCAAATGATATCAGCAGACAAGGTCAAGGATGATCCAGGCAAGAAATATCTGGCCTGACTCGCCACACATAAGAGATACGATTCCTGGTCGGTATATATCCTGCCTTTCGTTATCCAGACTTTATCGAATCCTTAGTCACGCTTATCAAATTTAATTGATGAATAACGACGTTGCGTGAAAGTTCAACAGGTTACGACAGGTGCCATGGAGAAGTTTACCGAGCACGAACACACCAGTCATTGAACGTTCTTTCGGATTTAAATGTTGTATTAGTCGCATACTCGTTTCTGTTAACAAAATAGCATTCGTGCTGCATCGTAATCAACGAGAAAACGCGGATATTTGAAAAGACTAATTTGTTGGCGAACGTTCTTAAATCTCTCTCTTCCTAACTAATTCTCCATCTGCTTGTCTGTGTTCTTAAAGGGGGAATTAAGATATTATTGCATGGTAGATAATCAGAGTACATTTGCAACAGCTAGAATTTCGGTGAAAATGAATTTTTCGAAACATCAGCTATTGACGCCTTGATTAAGCACTTAATTAAGCATTTAATTAGGTACGTCTCGAAGGGGTAAGGGGTTAGACAATAAAAGAGAGGTGGTTTTGTATTTAGGTAATTAAAGGAAACCAAAAACCCGGTCTGCAAGTAAATTTATCAAAAGTTTAATCTGTTAAATTAAACTACTGAATTAAATTACTTTATCAAAATGTTAAACTCTGCATTGTATTCTTTGTTTCAATGTCTTAAATAAATCAATATTACACCACGTATTGTGTACTGAAATTTTCAACGTTGCAAACATTCTGTAACTCCCGTTTCTCATTTATCGTCTTGCTCCATTTAACAACCAATACGCGAATTAAAAAGTGAACTTGCAATCTCCTAAACTGAATGCTTCATTATTAGGCAGTTAGTTGGAATATCGGAACTCATTCCGACATCATTACTTATATATTACCGTATTCCGATGCTTACTTAAATTAACGCGATATACTTAAATCAAGTAATTTTAGAAATTAAAATTCGCTTCTCGAAATTGTCCTTTTCCCAAATGATTATAAGAGAGATAAAAAGAGAGAGGGATTGTAAAATATAAACGAACAACGCCAGCGAATGAGAGAATAAATTAACCCTTTACACCCCTATGTCGAGTGTGACTTGACATCAGTTTTTTATCTCAGGAACTCCTTTGTCGTGTCCAACTCGACATTCCTTCATTCCCATCTTTTTTTATGAAACGTGCAAAAGAAAAGCAGGATTGCATCCTGGAAATTGTTTCAAGATATATCATACACTTAAAAATTACAAAATACAACAATAGTGCGAATAAAACTGATATTTAAACGAATTTGTTTCTTCCTTTATTTATTTAAATTGTCTTATTTTTTAGTTCAAGTAAATTTCAAATAAAACACTTAGAAGCATTGGCAGCTGCTGGTGACGAAATTGAAATAAAATTCCAAGTGCAAAGGATTAATGTTTCGCTGCAAGAAGAATCTACCTAACGTTCGCATGTCAGAATTTCGTTTCTGCTAATGGATTTCGGCTTTATCCTTATCAGCAAAATTAAATGGTTACTCGATTCGCTTAATGAACATGAAACGCGGGAAACGCAGCGTTTACAAGCCAACCGGAACCCATCGATGCGTTCATTGCGATATCGCAATTAATTGCTATCGCATAGTGTACTTATGGGATCAAGTAAAGTTAGCACGAGCCGAAATCGATGCATACGATTCTCTTTAATTGGATGCAACGATAACCTTGCGAAGCAACCGAGGAAAGACGAAGAGCGAGAACTGAAAAGGGTTGATTTCACCTACTCGTCCGCGCGCTTCCTTCCTTCGAGCAATCGTATCCGATTCTCCGGAGCTTTGCAAGGTGACGAGGAAGGGAGATAGAGGATCTCCTGTTTTCAGTGATGGCCTCAAATTGCCAATAGGAAGCTTTGTAAGTACGCTGGCGTACAAAATTAAATCGCTAAATCTTCGGCGAAAAATTGCCGATGTTCGAACTGTCGTAACTTGGCGAAGAAATGTCGTACAATGATCCACCTGAGCTCGTTTTTACCCTCAGCCATCCTTCATTTTCGTAATTCGACGCGTCACTCGTCTACGAGATTGACACGATAGTGAAGGATCAATAAAATGGAAAGATGAATAAAGAATTTCACTCTTCGTCACAAGCATTCGCACCAATTCGCCTAAAAGGGTATCGCATTTCATTCGCACGTGAAAGTCAAAATGCTGTGGAAAAATTGCTGAATGAATGGTGGAGTAACGTAATCTTTCAGCGAAAAAGTATGTGAGATTGACACGGGGGTGGAGGTCAGAGCATGAAACCTGCACTTTCACAGTTCTGAGTTGATATTTCTCAAAGATGTTTTTACATCATACGTGTGGGAAGATGAAGGTGCATCTGCTTCCCAAGAATTTTACAAACTCAAGCGTCTCTACGGATATCGGAAGAGAAGAAATAGAAGAAATAGGGAAACTTAAACGCGTCACGTTCGAACGAACTATGAGCAGTTCGAGGAGCGAACAAATTTTTCCCAAACCGAACAGTTCCTTAAAATCATTTTTCCTGGTTATCCGTGAAATCCATAGGAATTTTCATTCGTAATCCAATTCCACACTCAAAAATAAGAGAAATGCTTCTCTGACTCTTGTGACTTGTTTTAGCGTTTGTAAACTATCGAATCATTGTAATATTGAAATAAGTACAATAGAACCTCCGTTATGCGAACGTTCTGTTATTTGAACGTCCTATTGCATATAAACCGTATACAGGGTGCCCCCAGCAACTGGAACAAGCCATAGAAAAAATTTCATTAGGAAATATTAATTGTTATGGTTTCCTGTGTTGCATCGCGTGTTACATGTGTTTTCTCTGAAAGTGAAGGCATATAAAAAATTTCTATTTTTTTAAATGGAACTACACCTTGTTCTGTAGCGACACTTGAGTCAACGGAAGATTCGAATCGGGAGAGACTCATATTGTTGTGCCTTGGAGTGCCAACGTTGTTTTGGTTTGGTAGGTTGAAAGGTAAACAAACTCCGGATAAAACATTATCGCTGTTATTTGTAATCGTCAACCAGAGTTACATTTGAACTTACATACAAATAGACGAACATGCTCTCTAGGATAGTGATTTTAGTGAGTCATACAGTCGAATAGTGAGCGTAGAGTTCAACAGTAACATTGAGCGAGCGACGATTACGACCGACATACATTGTTTCTGTACTGGTATTTAAAGTGATTTTAATATACACTGACTATTACAGTTTTATCATTGGTCTCTTTGATAAACCAATACGTATAATAATCCACCTCAGTTCTATACACCGTACGATGCATTTTTTGATTCTCTACAAAGAAGCATCGAGGTGCTTGGGTCGAAAAATAATTAGTTTGAAACATATTTCGACTTCAATCTTATAAAACTTATCGTACGAAAGACTAGGAAAGGAAATATAACGCAATGTGCTTCTCTGTTCGTGTTTTCCTTGACCTTCGTACAGTCAATTTAAGAAAATTATCATTGAAATATCTTTTGAACTTGACATTTTCAGACACAAGTATCTAATACTTTCTTATAGGGAATTAAGAAATGCATCGAATAGTGTATAGAAACATATAGTTTCATTTTAAATTATATTACATTACTCAGTCACATTGGCAATGAGATTTCTATAAATAAAAATATGAAAAGAATCGAAATAGCTTATTAAGTTTCCCCCGTGAGGTCAAACGACTTTCATCTCAAACATTTTCTTGCACTTCTGATATTTACAGAAATAAATCACGTATAAACATTTAAAACGGATATACTGTATAATAATGACAGTTAACAGTTAATAATAACTAATACAAGAATAATAAAAATAAGAATATATTGTTATTATTGTTACTGTATAATAATGACAGTTAACAGTTAATAGTAACTAATACAAGAATAATAAAAATAAGAATATATTGTTATTATTGTTACTGTATAATAATGACAGTTAACAGTTAATAGTAACTGATACAAGAATAATAAAAATAAGAATATATTGTTATTATTGTTATTATTATTATTCATAATCTTTGTCTTCTGACTCATGGCGGTTTCCAGTTCACATTCCCTCTCATTTTCCTTATCTCTTAAATCTATTCCTCAAATCTATTTATTATTCTTTGTATATTTCATATCCTTAACTACTACACTGTTTAATTAATTAATCTAATTACTCGTTCATGATACTCTCAACTCCTAACAGACTTTCCTCTGTTTCTTGACCTCCCACACCCACAACTTTTTGATTTTTGTTTTCATCTTCTATTACTCCTCTTTTCTTGCTCCAACTCGCTCGTTTTGCTTCCACTATTCTTTTCATGTTTGCTACCCTGTTTATATCGTGTACCAACACCTCCCTTGTTTATTTGTTGCATTTAATTTCCTCGCATCGTTTCGCTATATATTTCAACTCCGCATGTTACGCATCTCCTGCTATCATCCTCTGTCCAGTGTTTGTTCGCCAGTGTTTATTTCCCACTCTGAATCTGCTTATTAATTTTCTCTCCCTTTTTTCTCGTTTTCCTCTTATGTATGATGGATTTACGTACAATTTTATATATTTGTAGTATTCCTTATAATTTGGCTCCTGTATCCTCCTCTCCTTTAACTTTCATCTTCTCTGCTACTATGTACAATTGCTGCTATCTATTTCTCTATAACGCTATGCTTTCATCCAAGCAGATCATCCCCTTTCCTTTTCCATTTGTTTCTTCCCCTTTCTCCTTTTCTTTTTCCACTTCCTTTACACGTTCCACTTTCAGCTCCTTACTCGACATCCTCCTCGCTTCTTCCTGATACTTCATTGCCTCTTTATCCGCTACAGTACTCAGTTCCTTTGACTTCGTTTCCTGTCTTATTATATACTTTGGTATGGCTCTTTTCACACCTAGGATTCGCTTCAAATTACCTTCTCTGTATCTTATCCATTCTTCTCTCCCCTATCCTCAGATCTCCGCTCCGTACAATGCCACACTCCCTACCAGAAACCTGAACATCTCCTGAACAGATTCCCGAAACTCGCAACTGTTCATTCTGTGGCTTGAGAACGATCTGTACAATGAAACAGTACAATGAGTGAACCGTCAGAGTATATAGTACTTTGGAACGAACACTTTGACTTTGCAATTTTTCACGTTGATTGAATAGCTTTATTACGTTTACAAGAAAGCTTCTTGCACTTCTCAAGTGTTACTTGTTTATCTGACGTTGTAGAGCCACAGGAATTTCACCGTATCAAATAATAACCAGGTTATTGATAAAAAGTCAGAAACGGAGAGTGTTACGACCATCGTTGACCCCGGGTCGACCGTAACACTGCATGACCACGATAGTAACACATTTAACTTTGCAAGACTAAGATATGTATCCATTTAAGTTATGATAATGAGCAGAAGAAGAGTAAAACTTGTAACCAATCACATTGCGACAAATATAAAAGACGTTTTGATCGGTGCGTGTTTCATGTGCCCGATCCTTACACTCGATACATTTTCATTTGGTTTCCTCGTGCTGCAGGATACCGTCCACACCAGACGATAGTATTCCTCACCTTCTCACTTACTTTCGGATTTAAATTATAAATTTTGACCAGCGAGACGCTCAAAACTGCCGAGTTACGATAGGAATTACTTGGGAAAAGGCCAGATGAGAGATTAACAAATAGAAAATTAACTACTTGCAAGGGAAATATTTATTACAATTTCAAGTGAATAAGAAAAAGCTACTTTGGTGTATCGAAAAATTATTTTCTTCGCTATGTACATGTTTCTCCAACATGGATGGGTGTATTTTCGTCCAGTCGCGTTGAGGCGCGTCAACGGGAGTCGTAAATTCCCGTTACGACTATACGAATCGACACCGCGAGCAGGGCGATCCCCTTATTTCTTTTGGGATAATAGGGGTGTTTGTTGTTGAATAACTATAGTCTACAGTTATACAATATAGATATATTCACACGACATTACAACACTTAGAACGTAGACAGAAATGTTTGACGTCGTCGTATCGTTTGACTTCGTCGTGTCGGAAGTACAATGATTGACCCGAGGGTTGATAGAGTTAGCGCGTTGAATGCTGAGAACGTGTTAGAATAGTAGACTTTTTTTTTTTTATTTTATTTTGGTTATTTTACAATTTGTCCTTGCGGACATTTGGTAAAGTGTTATATCTTGTTGGTGAAGAAAAAAAAATATAAATAAAAAATAATATAGCATGTGGGCGGCTACCCTCAGCGGGGTGCCAGCTTCGTTTTTTTTTCTAAGTTATATCTTTTATGAAGTCTATTGGGTGTTTCCTTTTTAGTCTTCTTGCGATATTTGTTGTGTTTAGTAGACTTGACTGCCCGATGAGCGAAAGAACAGTAGAGTTGACTATCCGAGGAGTGTAAGAGCAGAGACTGACCCATTTCGTACTATTTAGGAGGAAAGCTCTAAGTGGGTGTACCCTATCTGAACTAAGGACGCGGATTCGTTGTTCACACTTTTCGGTAGAAAAGTGAGGGTAACGATCCGCGATGCCCATTGGTTATAGCCAATTGGTTAATAAACAAAATACGAGGAGAAAGTCTCCTGCAGATGTGACTCATGGGTGTCCTTGTTCTTGGTAAAAACCAGCTGTTTCGCGGGGCACATCTGCTTTCTCCATAATTAGCAACAAACCCAAGGACTGTTCAAAGGACCATCCATAAACCGAAAATACTTGTGTGAATAGAAGTTAAGCTGGAAAGATTCGGTTCCTTGGATTTCTTGCAGGTCAGTGTAACGAGGGGTAAGCCTTGGTGGCCAGACAGAAAGGGACGTCGCACGGACCATCTCGCGCGACGTAACGATGGGTGTATTGTATATTCAAAATTGGTATTAATATCTATGATATGTTTCAGATATTTAACGTGAACTATCTTAGTATTCGGATCATTCGAAAATCCTATGGAGCGAAGCTTGGGTATTGGATTCGATTTGATTCGGATTTATGAATACAGATATCGTAAGGGTATTTTCTTGCAACACGGATTAGCTGTACCAGCTTCGAGAATTGGAGAAATCCGTAGAAGCAAAGGAAGGCAATGAGAATTTTTAAACGCAAGCACCGTCGTTCGATGTTCCTTAATGGAGCAAGCGTATGGAATTTTTGAATATCGAAATTTTTAATCCACTTTTACTTTGCGGAATATTAATCCTTCGCATTGGAACATTTTGTTAGGAAAGTAGCAACTGCAAGCTTCTCGGATAAAAAGTCGATGGCATTGATCACATCTAACATAAATAATATGGATGCTTAATACTTGAAATTAATCGTTGATTATTTTAATAAACGTATTTCTCTTAGCATCATAAAAAATGAAATATGTACTTTTCCTAACCGTCAGCACCTAACCACCACTTTTGCATTAATTCTCCATCTCGTGTAACGCGTTGTCGCAAGACTCAGCATTTTTCCATCTACTTTTTATCTACCGCGTTACACGCCAAATTCCCACACATATGGAACTTCATCCTATCGCTACCTGTTCCTCGCTCGCTGCACTAGGATATTCCGCTCGAGGACAGGTCGGAGAAAGAAAAAGAGAAATAGAGAGTGGAAGGGATGACGGACGAAGCACAAAAGGTAGAAGAGGACAGAAAAGACACGAACAAGGGAGGATAGGGAATCTACCGCTCGAAGGCACAGAGATAGGGCGCTAAGGGTAGAGGGTGAAGGGTGACTGAAAAGAGAAGGTCGAGGAGATAGGGGACGTACTTGTACGAGGATGGAAGAACGCGAGAAGAAAGAGATGGACGGTACGGAGGATGAGAAACGAAATTAGATAAAGAGGGACAACTAGAATGGAAAGGGGGTGAGCAAGAGAGAAGGAAAGAAGGAGAGCGACGAAAAGGAGGGAGAGGACATGAATGAGCTAGCGAACGATCGCTGGAAAATGGACAGAGACGCCTAAAGTTGGTGAAGAGCGAGATGAGGAAGGAGCAGCGGGCTGAGGGCCAGAGGAGGAAGAGGGAGAACTCCTGCCAGCTGCAGATCGATAGAACGGAGCTGCGTGATGCTCTCGGCTTTCCACACAGGAAACCGATAGACGCGATGGAACGCCATGAATGAGATACGTGGGTTACGTGATGAACATGCTTCGAGGAAATTACAAGTAAGTGTGTACGAAGGCCGGCGTTGTTAATACAAAGAGCGTGTGCCACGTTTCTCGCCAGTTGGCAATGTAAAATGAGATTTACCGCGTGGAAAACGTAGTCCGCCGGCGAGCTCGCGCTGAAAACTGTTGCACCGCTGATGATCCAAATAATTCTGACGTCACCATGTGCATATACGAGATTGTTGTTTGTTTGGTCGCGAGATCGCGTAATTACTTTTTACTTCAACGATTTCTAAAACGCAACCACGTTGTTCCCGCTACGTGTTTTCACTTTCTTTCGCGTTTCACGGTTTTATTGGCTCGTTTGTCAAATTTCCATCCCTAACTGAAAACAGATACACCACGCGGTCCGTGAAAATTACCGCGAGATGTTTTTCCCTGAAATTATTAGGGTCAATGGAGACTTGCTGCTCGTGTTCTGGGTTCCTCCGATGTCTTTCAAATGATTCAATGAGACTTTCAAAAGCAACATATCACCTTTATTGTATACTATATACAGGAAGAAAAGAGATCAAGGATATGTGTTGAGAATATATACGTAATAGATTTGTTTATACATCACATGTATATTTTAATTCTTTTTACGTAATACACGGCGCTTGTTTTTTTTTTTATTTTATTTTGGTTTTTACAATTTGTCCTGATGGACATTTGGTAGTGTTATATCTCATTGGTAAATAAAAGAAATAAAATAAAATAAATATAGCATGTGGGTGGCTACCCCCAGCGGGGTGCCAGCTTCGTGTTTTCTAAGTTATATCTTTTATGTCGGCGCTTGTATATAAAATTTTTTAATTTTATATACTTTGCTTTACATTATTTTGCGTAGAAGGAATAAAATAGTTTTTAGTAATCTTACAAGAAGTTTGGAAGACATTAGAAGATTTTGGAAAACCAACGTAACATTTATACATCTTTGCTTCAAGACAGATATATAATTAAAGAACTATAGATAATATCTTTGTATATTAAATCAAAGTCCATCTTCCACGTCTCGCAAGAAAAAATTTAATTCTTTCATTAAAAATAATTTTACTTAACAAGAGATCTTTATTTTTCTTCTTGTTAATACTCGACCAGAGATACATTTCCCGCTGAAAGAGATTAATAGAAATAAATATAAAATTCTGCCTCGGAAACTTTACTCTTTAAATAGCTTTTACTATCTGTTCAATTTTTTATTATCTACAAATTTATGAATCTCGTTATTCAAACGCTATTAAGAATACTTATAATCTTCCACTTCCTGAAAAGAAGCATAACAAAAGATAACTTTTCGAGTTATTTGCCTTTTGATCGAATTCAGACATATTTATTTAATCTTAGTATTCTTCTTTTTAAATTTATCATTTACAATTTACAGCACATACACAAACGTTATCACATGTATATATAAATAGCAAATTAACTGATCAATTGAGTACATTATAGTTGCCTCGACGTTTAATTTATTTAAAAAACGCTAGGAAGCTTTTTAAAATTTTTATTAATGGCTAGAATATATGTATAAATTCCATGTACAATCTTAATATGCTCTGATCCTCACGTTCAAATACTGAACATAATGCAAGTAACAGCAGATTTACGTTTATATTTGTTATATTTATTTTATGTAATGTATAGAATGAAATTTTGCATACTTGTGTGTATACTTTATTCTCATTGTAGAAACAGTTAAAATTCGGTATGGATTTTGGAACAATCCATGTTGTGAACATATTGATGAAAAATTTATCGACGTTTCAAAAATTTTAAAACAGCTTTTTCACACAAGTATATACGCGATTCGATAGATTTAACAGATCTGCACAAAGCTCTTGTTAAATATTATCTAATGGCGAACGTGTGAAAAAGCGTGGTCGTATCCGAGCAAGTCTTTTTTCTTATGAGAACAGGTAATTGGAAGTTGTTTTATTAAAAAAACTGCTACAAAATACGTTTGGTTCATGCACTTTGAAAATTAAATTTCCTGTAGCTAAATATGCTATAACTATTCAATATTTTACTTTCACATTCATAATACTTTATTAAAAAATTATTTCTCTGCTAATGATTATCATTTGTTACTCATTGTGTTATCTCGTAATTTATATAGACTGTCAATACCGATAGGACACTATTAAATTTCGATATTTGGAAAATAAATGTAATTCAGTGCAAAAAAGGTATAATTTGCATATTAATTTATGTTTTCGTAAGTACTCATTATGTGCAACAAGTAATTCTATAAATACAAAGTTTTTACAAAATACACAGATACATGTATTGTGTATATTTCAATTATATATCATTTAGTTCAGTTATATTTAATTAAATCTGATTTACTGCATATTAAATTATTTCTAAGAGGTTATTATCTGCAACGTGTACATTAAAAACATACAATCGTTCATGAATATAAAACGCGAAATGATATTTTATAAATTATTAGGATCTGTTATTTCCATCTTATGATTAATTAATCCTGCGCGCTCCAAATATTACGGTATCGTCAATGTTGACTCTTTACTCGATGAGTAATCGTACGTCTATTACTTGTATTATATTCACGATTAAAATTATAGCATAGTTCAATATAAACTAACAAACAAATTGTTCATAATGCGAATCCATTCATTCGTTCATACTTCGTTAAAAAGACGCAGGTATACGATTATAAGTAAATCAAACGTATATACGTTATATACGTTTGACGCAATAGGTCTGACGGTGGAACATGCAACAAGGATTAAAGGCCATAGATGCTCCACTCTCTACAGATGCGTCGCACCTCCTATACCGACCTATACAGTGACACAAAAATAAACTCCCTGGATGGAGGCTACAATCAATGACGTCATGTTCGGTCAGAGTTCACCGGTCAGTGACCTCTGCTCGTTCCAGTCACCTGGCAGCAGTAACAAAAGACTCGGCGCAACTGCTCGCGAAACAATATTTCAACTGTACGATCCTTCGTTGGCTATATTTCCGCAGCGTAAACACGCCGCGCCGAGTAGATCAACGATAGAACCACGCGATAGTGCACGCGAAAACCAAATTGATCCACATAGTGAACACCACATTTATACGAAAAACACACACACATGCCCATATATATATGTATATATAAGTGCATGCATCGACTGGCAAACTACCGAATCTCTCTCTGTTATTCTGATATTCCCTCTTTATCGCTCAAATTGCCGCGTCGATATTGTTTTGGACAATCACATTACACAATTAGAACAAAACTAACCAGTTACTTGCATCTACAAACACACTAACCAGCCAAATCAACACGTAACCATCGTACGTTAAATATCAATATAATCATTGAGTGATGTTCGATCGTGGATTATTTCGAATGATCGAAAACTCGCGCGATGATGTATGCATATGCAGGTAGAGAAATGTTATCGACCATGAGATCATGTAGGTGAAAGAAATAAGACAGAAGGGCGGTACGCAGCAGCAACATGATGTTCAACTACTTACTTACTTGCTGTCGACGTTCCCTAGCTGATAAGACGATGACGATTCGTCGCTGTCATTGTCATCAGCCTCCTCAGGCAGGGGTTGTGCTGCGGCATGGCTCCTGTCGCCGGTCTCCAGGTCAGCGACGAGAGTGTACATCGACGATTTTTAAATAAACGTAGAACGTCGCCTTCTGGACGACATTGTCGTCAATCCTACAGATCAACGTGCAAACCACTTTTCGCGTGTTGTCCCTCGCGTTACACGACAGAAACGTAATCGCCTAGGTCCATGAAGAGGGCCAATTTCGTCCACGAACCCTTATACACCCGATTGCAAGTAGCGCCCTCCCGCCATCAAACTGTCTGATTGTGTACAAATAACGCCGGTGGCACCACCTTGCGCACGAATAACGAAAACTTTCACGAAGTTAGTGATCGATTCATGTAAGTACACTAGTTGCATGATCCTACGAAAAAGACGGTTTCATGCGAGATATAGTGAGAGAATAACTTGATTCGTCAATAATTAGTGCTATAGCGATAATATACTGAAATTATTAATATAAATTATTTTTAAATCATTCAACATAGAAACATATGCAATTGGTGTGTTTGCTTTGTTATTGACCTTAAGTGGAATATTATATATGATTAGATACTTATAGATATGTATAAGTATTAAAAATATGAAAAAGTATAATTGTCTTCTAAACGTAATATGTTACTGGATATCTGATTAAATTCAATCGCACATATTCTTAAAAGCCCTAATCTTAAATTTCTCATTATGTGAATTGCAGTTATCATTCGTCATCCGATGAATTCCAATAAATGAAATTTTATTATATACCATTGCAGAAAAATATGAACAGCAATATCAATATCATGGAATTCCTTGTTATTTAACATCAATTAAATGTTTATTGAAGTCAAAGGAAAACTGATATTGGACGTGTAACATAAATCGCACAGTGATTAACCTATCCCCTTCAAATGTTTTTCAAATTGAGGTTAAAAATGTATACACATGAGAATTTGGTAACAAATATCAATGAATCTACTATTAGCATTTGCAATGATCTTATCGATATTCAAAATAGATACGGTTAATGTGAAAGCCATCTTACATACACAGGAACACGAAATGATTAATACATTATGTCAAAATCGAATACAATGTTAAATATGAACAAAAATTAAGTACCTTTAATCCATATAATTAATTCTGGTTTATATCTCAATATACTTTCCATATCTCAAAATCAAAGACAAATTAACCGATACATTCTGAATGCGCTGACAAAGTTTCTCCATTTGTTCGCGGGATACCTTATGTATTGTATAGAACAATACACGTGTAAACATATATTAATTGTTTTCGCCAATTATAAACATGTATTTTATAAAAGTTTGTTCTATTAAACGTAGATTCTATTTAACTTTATAATATAATTCTATTATGCTGTAAAGATAGAAATGAATAAAACGAATATTTTCCAAATTTAACGGAACTCAATGACTATACAAAATTTTACTATAAAATGACATATAAAACGACACTAAAATAATGAAACTCAAAAGTGATTACAAATTTCTATACATTTCTTTGCAATTACATTACTTATAGAACGTATATTGATAAATCTATAATCAACTTTGTAATGTGACTTAAAATAAAAGTTACATCCTGAACTAACAAGTTTTCCCTGTTTCTTGTTGAAATTCATAAGTAGCTGCATTTGACGGAATTAATTTATCATTAGGACAGGATATAGCTGCATAAAGCATTTCCACGTTGCAATCAGCGATTCATTACGAAAAATTGATGCTGAAGGAAAAAAGTCATGGCCGACAGCTGAAGAAAAATGATTCGTGCACATGCCTCGGCTGAATTAGACCCAATACATGTTTAGAATGGCGCAGCGACCTCCATCGCCTCGCAGGCAAAGAAAATAATCGTTGCTCCAGTTGGATGTGCGCCAGCAAATGTAGCTCCTTTTTAAGTTTGCCCTTCGAGCGTAGCCTTGACTTTCAGGCCGTAAAACGTGTGTATATCTCTCCCGGTATCTTGCACCTGCTTCCCAAGGTATCGTAATTGGAACATCTAGATACAGTTGTTGCATTTGTTCATGTCTATTCTCTAAAAATACTCGTGAAAATCAATCGATAAATTTTGATTAAACTTTCTCTTTAGATAACAAACTTTGATAATTACCGCTAACGCAACCAGCCCTTTCTAGTGCACATTCGTAAAATTCTCAACGATAAGAACATATCATAAGAACATGAAATTATTTCCACATATGAATTAATCCTTTTCTTAGCTGATTATTTCTACAGTTGTATCAATTGTTAGTTTAGATTATTAATGACTCGATTGAAAACAGATGTCGAGTTGAGACGCAACAGTCTGCTTATCGATCTTTTTATTTTCGAATTAGGTGTGCATGCGAAGAAGCTTTTGATCGTAAGAGAAATTTGGCCCAGCCGTGAAAGGACCTTAATTTATTTATTGCTACGCTACGACGCGCTACGTGCGGCGGAACCGATGACTCCGGCACTGTGCGCATCATTTTGCAGAAGGCCTCCAAGTGTTTTCCCGGACCACACCCTCGTCAAGGCCGTTTTTCGGCAATTATACCGACCACAAAAAATATAACCTAGCAAACACGAAGATGGCACCCCGCTGGGGGTAGCCACCCACATGCTATATTTTATTTTTATTTTTTTTTTTTTCTTTCCTAATCACTAAGATATAATACTTTACCAAATGTCCGTCTGGACAAATTGTAAAAACCAAAATAAAATAAAAAAAAAAATTATACCCAGGATGCGTTTTCGCGGAAGGACCATTGTGTACTTCTTTTTACAAATTTCACTAATGGTATTCCAAGAATGATAAGTTATTTTTACATTTAAAAAGATAGTTCACATAGACATGATATGTTTTCTCCAATAACAAAAGATTCTACGTGTATATGATTTATTGAAACTTATTTCATTGGATACATTTTCATACAAAAATGTTAATAATAATGATTAGTAGTAAAATTGAAACTTAAGAAGTTCTTTTTATTTTACATTTATTTAATAATACTGTGAGATACCAAATGATAAATTAAATTTAGTTAGATACGATCTAATTAATAAGAATTTCAAGATTAATATTAAGTATATTTGGTGTTCTTACTTTTGTCATTCAAACGATACAAAGATACGTACATAGATGTATAACACGTCTGAACAATAAATAGGATTTTGTTGATGTACATGCATGTAAAAAATACGGTGCATTAGTTGCATACGAAATCACACTTAGTTTATATATTATTATATTCAGTTCAATTCATTTTCCTGGTTAGAGTTGGTAACTTTAAATATTTGTTATAAATATTATAAAGTTTACACTTTACATTATGTTTGATAAAAATCCAGTACAAAAATATCATAATTGTTCTTTCCATATGTAATATTTCGATAAATTAACTCTGTTAGGTATTATAAATTCGATTTTTTAAATATATTAGTTTCATTTGCTTTTCGTGTATGTGTTCAGTCATCTTTAAGAATATATCTATTCTATTTTTATAAGGACACTTCTTTAAAGTCTCAATACGTGTACAGCACTAAATAATAATAATAATAATAAATATAACAAAAATATATTAAAATTATTAATATCGTAATACATCTTCTATATTATAATATAATAATTTTGTCATATTATAAATTAATTAAATGAATTCTTTAAATTACTGTAGGCTAATGATTGAAAAAGTCGATATATCCCTTGATTACATTGTAATTTTAAAGAGGCACGTGTATGTAATAGATTGAACTTTAATTTTGAATTGTGTTTCTAATATATATGCACTTATTTTACATTTTCGTGACAACAGGTAATTTTTCGAAAAAATTGTATATTTAGGTACGTACAATACAATGCATTTACTCGTATATCGTTGCAAATATAATTAAGTATAGGTAGAATCAAACACTTAATATGTATTAATTACTAAATTCTTGTGCCTCGTAGGTGAATATGTGGACGAAACGTATTAAGATTAAAACTGTTTATGATATTAATTATTAAATGACCGCGGCAACAGCAATACATTGAAAAACAAAATTGTTAAAAATTTTGTCACAGAATTAATAATTACTATTTCTTCTGTCTGTTTTGAAATGTACACATATTTATCTCGTTGCATATTTTTTAAATACTTCGAAACAAATTCTTTAAATCTTACGACTTTATCTACGATTTGTAGGAACTAAAAAGATTTAGAACATCTTCAATCTGTTATCATAGATGCCGTTACGTTCTTACAGAGATAATTATTTGTCCTTTTTCTCCTCCGAATTGGCTACTTGTTCGATCACGTTCGTGCTTGCGTTTATTTTACCATTAGGTTCATCTATAGAAATTTCGTCATCTTGAATTTCTGTTATACTAGCTTCCTTCTTTTCATCATCTTCCAGAAGATAGTCCCAGTCTTGTGAATTATCACCGCCATCGCGAATCTTACTTAATTCCCTCTTCAACATTTCCAGGCATTCTCTTCGTTCTTTCCATTTTTCCGCTTGCTCAGGATCACACTTGGCATCCCCGCCTTGCATTTCTTGTTCAATCTTTTCTCTTCTTTCGCATTCCAAAATGTACTTCTCATAGCCCTCCATCTATACAAAAATGATTATTAATTGATGGTTCACATGACTATAGGTATCTTTAAATAAGCATGTAAACACTTAAAAGGTAGTGGAATATTTATCCATTCACGCAGAAAAATTTTCTTTCAAGCATTTTTTCGTATCGATAAGTGTAGTGAAAATATTAAAGCAATTTCAATTTCGTAAATTACAGAATAATTTTTTAAAACATTTTTTTAAAAGCCGATGATTCTCATAACAATAGATAAAAAAGGCAAATATCTCGGAAGGTATAAAAAATATAGGAATATGTCTCGATCGAAAGTGATAGGCTGCAGATATTTGTGAAAATTCAGATTTTTTGCGAATATAACTAAAGAAATACAGGTCGAATAGAGATTTGTTTCATCCTCCAAATATTATAACAATTACTGTACTTTGAATGTTTTATGTATTTCTGTACATTACTTGCATTCTATAAATTTTTCCACGTTGAAATTTTCCATAAATGCAGAACAATCCTCAGTCTAGTTATAAAATATTGAAAGAAACAGATTATACTGACATTTGTTCGACCCTGTGATGATTTTCAACTCCGAATTTATAGATGGCAATGTATATTTTTCTAATCACTAAATCGTGATATTTTCGATAAAAACTACTTTGTATCTTTTGTTTGAATTATTCTTGGGATATGAATTTTCGAAATGGGCATGTCAGTATTAACCATAATTACATTACCTCGTTTAAAAAATATAGTTTACTGGATTAAAGCTCTAGGACATCTGGAGTTATAAAGCGTAGAATTGTTAGGATATGTTGGGATTTAACTGCAGCAATATTGCAGAAGGTAGAGTACAGAGTCGAATATACATATACATATTGAAAATCTCTGCAGTGAGAAATTAGTCTAAGATTTTAAGTAATGGGGCCTTTTCAATGCTGCGACATACGTATAAACTTATAATATATTATGTGTATACGCTGTCACATAAGTAAGGTAGGCATGGAGGTTCAGTCGTGCAGTTTCTATGTGTCTTGGTATTATGCTAATATCCATTATGGTAATGTCTCAAGAATATCTTGTGTGAAAGAAACAAACAAAAGTATTCTGAAAACGTTCCATATACAATGAGAAATGTAGTCTTCTTTTTAAGAAAAATTTTTTTATTCTTTCCTCTCTCGATGTTGATTTAGGGATTTTTAAAATAATTGGAAGATCACATAACCTCAGCACGCTTGATATATTACAACTTTCATCCAAGCACTTCTTAGACTTTCCATATATTTCCCATTTTGATACATTTCATACTTTTGAAGACATTTGAATACTATCTTCAATTTTTAAAAGAAAGAAATAATAAGAATAACAGATAATCTGTTTAAATCAAGCATTCATCAATGAGTTCCGTTTTATGAAGTTCCAACATAAAAATTCAAATTTCACTTATGAATCACTCGATCAATGTCCAGTATTCGACACGTTCATTTATCACCGGTCAGACATGTGAGGCTGAGAACAATGAAACAATGACCCCCTGCTATTCGCTTTGGTTCATAAACAAAGTGTAAAGGTAATTTTACGGAGCTTTAATCAAGGAAAGATGTGATTGCTTATTCAAAAGCTACTGTAATATTATACTAAAATATTTCACCACTTAATCCGCTAACAGACTTAATATATTAATATATTTTTGTTAAAAGAGAATAGAAATATAGAACCTTGTCTTGCAGCATTCGTTGGACATTATTTTGTCTTTTCAGATGGCGTGGTAACCAAAAGCACGCCTGGATGAGTCGTAAGAATATCCAAACGACTCCAGCGAGAGCCAAGTACGAACAAGCGGTGTACACCATGCTTATAAAATCAACCGAGATCTGCTGGTACTTCATACCGATAATTTATTAGTCTTAGCAAAATCTGTAATCACCGTATAAATAAAAAACAGATAAGATCATCTCCGACGTATGAAAATTCAAGTGAAACAAATAGGTGAATGACATATGTACGTATATGTATACCTATTCTTATTGACTTAATTTTATCTTGTGTAATATTAAAAGGTGATATATTTTTATAATTTTTATAATATATTTTTTTAATATAATATTTTTATTTTTATAATATAATATTTGTTGGTTGTAGTATATATTTGTATTATATATTATATTATATATTATTTATGTAATTATATTAATATATTATATAATATATATATTATATAATATATATTATTATATTATATACTTGTATTATATGTGGTATTATTTTTTATTATTTGTATTGTATGGTTTTTGCAGTAACCGTATTAAATAAATCAACGTACACAATAACTACTATTATAAATATATTTATAGTGTTCGAACTTGCAACAGTTAATGACCAACATGCTAATAATATTTTAAATATTTACGATATAATCTCATCACATCACTTTTAATTCTTACGTCGATATCAATAATTGTACGAATTATATTGACTTATACAATAACTATATAAATATCATATTAGATGCATTTATTACTACGTTGAGCAATGTTAAAAATGTGATATAATAGAAATAAGTGAAGTATATCAAGTATATGTGAACAGTGAATTAATAAATTTACGATGCTTACTATACATATTTTGCATCAAACGTAACTCTTTAAGAAAGAAAGATATGACACTAATGTATAATGTGCAGTGCATGTAATAAACGTCAATGATATTACGACATCCATCTATTATACTTGTCGACGATATACTCTAACTGTATTGATTATGCTTGCTTAGTTTGTTAGAGCGATAAATGTGCACTATGCTTTATGGAGATATTCTGTACTATTGTAATATTCATTAAGCATTTGCCATTTACTATCGCTGGTAATTTTACCAATAATCAACGTTGTTTTGCGTCTTTTTTTTTTTTGCCTCATTCCAACTGACTGCTTTTTTTTTGTCCAAGTGAATGATTTTTACATCCATAGTGTTTCACATCGAAATACGTACATTCAATGAAATTCTTATATGTTACACTCACCATGTCATTATACAAATTGACGTTAAATTGTTACTGTTGAATAAAACGCAGGTACGCAGTTTACTCGCACGTTATGCAAATAAAGAAAAACATTATTTCAAATAATAACTATGTATATAACTAATAGAAGAATATAAGTCATTAAAACGGTAATAATAACAGTAAAAATTGATTTTTCCTACAACACTTTCATATTCATATTCTAATATTTATATAAATGATTAATTTTAAAAAACAGACAGTTTTGGTAATTCAATAATTAGCTTAAATAGTAATTACTTATTAACGTTACCGATTTCAATATTACGCAAATACAATGTCTTCCTACAAGTTTTAATGTTTTACAATCTATCATATTTAACAATAAATATAACACGAATATAAAAAATATATACTCACGCTATAACGTATACATGAATGTTCTACTTTCGTTTAAATTCTGCTTATTCGTAGCGCGTAAATTTGATTTCATTTAAAAACGTTAAAATTTGTATACAACTCTATATACGATTGACTTACCTTTTCTTTAAAGAAACAACGATGCAATCATATCCAAGTAGGAAAACTTTTTATATTAAAAAAGGCGGAAAGTTAAATGTATTTGTAACGCGAGTTGTAAGTAGAAGAAACGACAATACGTCAGGCTGGCAGGTGAAACACGACTATTCACTACTGACCCCTATCGAAACAATCGATATATGTATATAGCCACGTATGATTAAACTGATATCCTGACGTTTTACAAATATGTATTTCAACGTTTTACCCAATTAATAATTCACTGTTCTTTGCTCTATTTCATTCTGTTATTGTTTAACAACAATCGCTTAACTCCGACATCTTTAAATTAGTTCTTGGACGTATAAATATTTATTACAAAGTATGTGTCATAGTGATTGATTTTCGCACATTTAACAGTGATTATGTATATAATAATTAAACTTAAATTAGAACGATTTCAAATGCAAACATCTTCGGCAAAAAATCTGGAATTATCTTTTTTTTTTGTTTAGGAAATAAAAGTATAAAAATTATACGTTTAAAGAAATATATTTATAATTTAATTTAAAAATATAAAAGGAATATATTATTAATTTACTAGCATAAATACTTTTTTGTTTTTACCATTCTCATAAATAAAACATAAGATAAGATAATATGTGTGTAGATAGTACATGAAAAACATAATACGGTTAATAAAAATATATATGATGATAGTATCTAGGACATAAGCTTATTTAATTATTGTAAATATCATTTTTGTACTTCCACTTACATCGGAAAGTACCTAAAGCTGAAAAGAATAGGGAATTAAATCAAGAATACACACTTTTATTTTTACAGAAACAACTTAAAAATAAAACGTCCCACGTCCCAGTTAACATTAATCATCTAAATACAAATTGACACTTTGTGGTATTAATAGCAAGATTTGAGTACCATTATCGCGTAGATTGGAGAATTTATTGCATATCATCTAACTATCAAACTCTAATGCTTAACATGATTTTAATACATAATTTATTTTCTACGAAATTATACACGTTCACCTAAACCTGATACAGTACGTACAGAGTAAACAGATGTGGAATGTGTGTGACAGCGCAGTCATTAACAGGGAGGAACAAGGCCCATTGCACTCTTGGTTTGAATACTTGATATATGCATGTTTTTTACGTTTTTAAGGAAAAAAAATATTTACGTCATAGATCTTACATAGAACAGGAGGTAAGGAGTGGCGGAATTTCGTGGATTTGGCGCTAATTTATCTTCTAACTCTCGTAATGGGATTACATGTACTGCTTCGTCATCACATTCCAGCCATGTGCTAGTATGTTTATGACGTCGAATACCACAACAATCCATACTACGACAGCCAAACCGAATTAATTGTTCCTTAGTTTCACTAGCACTTGGTTTACTTCTAAAGTATTTTAATATACCAGATGTTTTGTCTGATGAAGACGAATTTGTGTTTGTGCTACTGCTACTACCCTGACCAGAAGTTTGTCGTTTACTACCTCGATCGCATTGAAAATATTCTGCGAATGCAGATTCATCAGGTAAACGAGTATAAGCGACATAATGACCAGCTGTCATTGTCGCACCCTGGTGCATAATTACAGAATATAACTTATATACATGTCGTGACTCGGATCTGCCACTTGTAGTTCCCCGTATTTGATCATTGTTGCATTCTTCGCAAAAACATTGTAACGTTAACGGTGTTGGCATATGATTAT
This sequence comes from Bombus pascuorum, assembly GCF_905332965.1. Taxonomy (NCBI): domain Eukaryota; kingdom Metazoa; phylum Arthropoda; class Insecta; order Hymenoptera; family Apidae; genus Bombus; species Bombus pascuorum. The sequence goes on from NC_083494.1 coordinate 3,010,127, forward strand.
TAATTTTTTCCATTGACCTAATGCAATATATATCTTTATATGAAATATGGAAATCTTGTTTCTTCATTGTAATAAATAAAAGTTAGAAAACTGAATCTTACCCTGCTGCAGTAGAAAATCTTTTCAACTGCAATATAAGTAGCCTTGGTAAAGATGGAAAACACACAGCTCTGCGAGCTTCATTATAACGAAGACAACGAGCGCACCAATATTTATCTCTACCCCAAAGAAGTTCACTAGTAACTACTGCACGTTTGTATACTTCACTACTATCCATTGGTCTTACTTCCTTATCTACAAATAAATATATCTACAGTATATTTCTGATCGTTACTCGTTACTTAATATTGGATGATCATTAATGTCACTTACCTTTTTCACTTGATCTGTCTATATCAATAGGCACACATATATCGCAAAATGTTTCCTTTCGTTCTGTAACATGCTCACACTCTAGACATGTAGTCCGCAAAAGGCTAACTCCCTCAAAATCTTCAGAAATAAAACACTTTTTGCTTTCCAGTCTATGACTACTTATCTCTCCATTAGTTTCCGGAAATTCAGCATGACCATTTTCATATTTCATACAATATTTCATATAATATTTCATATGTTCATATGGTCTAGAAGATACTGATACACCGTTTAAATTTGATTGTACAAGACAAGATGAACTTCCCCTTGTTGTTATCTTTTTCTTTTTTCTAGATTTACGAATGCTTCTTTTGTTGGAATTACTACCTTCTGATTGTACATCTGTTAAATGTTCTGTAGAGAAGTCTGATAATCCATCGTTATTTTGTCCAAACTGACTTTCTCTATGCCTGACCAACAATTGGAATGTTTCCCGGATGTTATCTAGTAAACACACTAAAAGCTCATGAGCATCTTGCTGTTGATTTCCTTCAAAGATAGGATTCACATCTCTGTAAAAAGATATACATGCATTATTGTTTTTAATGTATTATTCAATTCTTAATTATAATGTTCTATTGTTAATATTATATTTACCTAAGAGCTTGCAAAAATGCATCTGGTTGATACGGTTCACTGTTTTCTCTTGCTTCAGATGCACGTAATGCCATGAACAATTCATGTAACTTTTCAGTAGCAATTTGTATTCTATGTTTGTTACTATCTCCCGTAGGTCCAGCCAAAGCTAATAGGTCTTTACTGCTCCAACTCCTGCTGCCACTTGATGTAAGTGACACACCAGTTCTTCCCAAAGATGATGACTTTATCTAATATAAAAAATATATAATATACTTTTCCATTTTACTTTTATGTAAAAATATAACAAAGCATTCTTTCTTTTAATTAAAGAATTAGCATCAACATCTTAGTCACAGATGATGTGTACTGCTGGAACAAAATCTACTGTTTTAAATAAAATACAACTTACTTTTGTTTGAAGTTGTTTATCATTCAAATTAGACAAATCGGTGGCCAAATGATGCAAATTATGTAGGAAAGATGGTGCAAATCGTAACGTATATATCACACTGTTCAAAAAACATGTATTTCCTAAATTACATAAAGTAGCTATTCTTAATCCTTCTGTACCACTATTCGATACATCATAACTTCCATCTTGGTGATTGCTCAATTGATTGCGATAACCATTCAACATTTTGATTGTACCTTCATAATTAATGAGCATTATGAATAAACATTAAATCATATATGATTGATATAATCATATATAATGAATATTTAATATAATATCAAAATTTATATAATAATGAAGTTTACGTACTATGTGTATAGGTATCTCTCTTTAAAAGGCTCTCCCTCTGTGAAATCTGAGGAGCCTGAGAAATGTTGTTAGAAATTGTACGTGCACGACCAGAAAGGGATAAGCAAAGTTTCTTCCTAGGGGGAACTGAACGTTTATCCGCATCTTCTTCTGTTTCTAATACTGTCATTTTTTGTTAACCTGAAATTACAATCAACTATATAGTTGTCCATTTACATAAACTGCATTTAAATTATAAATTTGCTTTTACAGAGGTTATTTAAATTCCATTTTACTTTGTACTAATTACTTTAATTTATAGCGTATAAATAAAAAGTTTAAAACCTATGTACTTACGTATTATTTAGTAAGGAAGTCATGGAACAAATGAGTTTGTTATTAACCTTAGTTAATCGAAAAAATCTGTATGACAATTAAACCACAAAATGTTCTTTGAATTACACGAACTACATTTCTATTACTGTCAGGCGAAACACTTTTTTACAATGTTACAGTAGCCATTATGCGTTGTGCCTAATGTCATATATTCATGAACCGCGTTCATGTGCGGTTACAATTTCACATTTATGTAGCTTTTTCTATACTATGCACATTGTCGTCATTGATGTTCCCCTAGAATCCGTTACAAGCGTTTGCATCTGAAAATGGACGTTGGTGCGATTATGACATAAGTGCATATTCAGTAGGTCAAAACTAGTCTCTCGCTAGTTAAAATGTGGATAAATTTAAAAATATTTTGTTGTTATGTACTTCGATATTAGTAACTGATCATTATATTTTTTCTTTTATTATGATTATAAAAAAGTAATATTGATTATTATAGATATAAAACACAAACAATTTTACTATTCAATTTTGTACGATTTTAATATATCTAACGTATATATTTAACGAAATCTTTTTATTATAGTACGATTACTAAGTACTAGTGTAATTTTAAGCATGCACGGTTTAAATTTATTTCTTTTGTATAATTTTATTTATTATTTTTTATCCATATATAATTTTTTCTAACTAACTAAATTTTATTGCAATATGCCTTCTTTTTCATTTTTTATTTATTTTCTGTGTATTAAATAAACAAATATTATTAGTTACATCTACACTAAAGGGTATTTTTTTGTGATGTACAGTATAAAGAATTTATCCCTTTCTTACAATTTTTAAAACTCGAATTTTTAAATGTCACTTAGATTTCAAGTAGCTATTATGTAATTTTAATAATTGAGGAATCTTGAACGTAATAAATTAACGAAAAAGAAAAAAAAAACGGTATAAAAATATATATGTATATATGTATATATATATATGAAACTCCCTAGAGTTCACGTGGATAGGGCTCTCTCTGTTTTACAGATAGACTTTCTTTGTTTCACGGACAGAGCGACCTTCTTTTGGTTTACGGACAACCATTTTCAGAGACACTTATTTCCCAAATGGACGGACAGAGAGCAACATTAGAGATAGACGAGATCACAGAATAATTATTTAAAATATTGAAGATAGACGGAGAAAGATCTTTAGCTCAAGACGTTGAAAATCGATTCTCGATTTTCAGGTAGACATTGCACAGAACTTGTTATTTATTGTTTACTGTTATAGATTGATATTTATTGTTGTTTACTCCTGTATTTTATTTAAGTATTTTTACAATAAACTCGATTTTCAGACTTCAGAATCGTTCACCTGAATTATCCCGAGATTTACGACATTACATATATATCTCAAAACAATAAACCATAATTTTTATTCAAATTTTATTCAACAGTATTGTATTAAATTTTTATGTAATAGTGGTAGTATTATTATTTCCCAACATAAATAATTTATTTTCTTATAAAGATAAGGATTCAATTTAATATCGTCTCATTAACTTTCCATAGTTTGTTTCCTGCGAAAATTAAATTTTGATGGTTTTTTAAATAAATATCATAGATTTTGAATTACAATATTTAATTCGTTAATAGTTAATACTTAATAATTGTATTATATGACATATGGTATATTAGTAAAAAAATGTCGATGGCATTCAATCTAATAAAATGGTATTAAAAGCGCTATTATTAATGACATGGAAATATGCAATTAAACTTTATACAAACTTTATTTCCGAGCATACACATACGTATAATTTAATATAATATATTATTAAAAATATTAAAAACAGTATTTTATGAAAAACATGTTCAAATCAAATTTGTCGAAATTTATTGAATAGGAATATATTTTAATTTAACAGTCTCTGCATTTATCTGTTTAATTATAACATATAGTAAGTGAAAACAATATAATATTAGTATAAAAAGGGATAATTACTTACGCAGAAAATTTTATATTTTATGTTGGCAAAAGTGTATACGGTTACATATTTTAAGAACGCTTACGTAGCTGTGTACACAGTCATTCAAAATAATCAACTTTTGAAATAGGAGGTAAATTTGATACAATTTTTGTTCAATGCGTTCAAATAATTTTGGAAAACTGAGAGTTCAAGCTCGACAAATTGATGACGGCATTGAGAAATTAAATACAACATGGAAACTTCCACACGTTCTGATCGGACGTTTTGCAGAATGTACGGCAGAATCAGATTTTTATACCGAAGCTATGTGGAATGTTATAAAAAGTACACAGGTTTGTATCATATAAATCATTTTATTTTTTTAAATTATTTCTATCATTCAATTAATGTTTCGTTATTTAATATTTCTTAAAAATTTATATACTGATACTATTTAATGTTTTCTTTATACACTAAAAAATGTCAGAACGGAATAGAACAAACTTTGTCAGACATGAAAGAAGATTCAATTCGTATGGAAGAATTTCTCCAAGAAACTAAGGCACAATATGAAAGTTTAAAAGAGCAGTGCGATAATTTGGAAACTGTTTTTGAAGAGTATGGTTATCGCTACAATGAAAATAATGTCTTGGAAGAGTATGTATTTAATTTGTAATATTTTAAGTAGAAACTATTATTTTTTAATAATTACATAGTTTCGTTAATCAATTCATAATAATTATTATTTCAATATCTTATTTAAATTATATAGATCAAATGCTAATAGTACAAGGAGCCCCGAACGGAACTCAGTTGAAGAAACAGAAAACTTAAAAGTTGAATTTACTCCTAATCTTAGTTGGAAATGTAGAATAAAAGAAAATGGATTATCATCAGCATGTAAAGATAATTATAAGTCACATATGCTTATGACAGCTTTAACTAACACTTCAACATCAGTTTTTGATCATAGTTCACAAGGATTACTATGATAATGATAAGGAATGAAGGCTATATACGAGGATTATGTATGCATTCGAGAAAGTGAATGTCCATAAGTACCAACTCTTTCTAAACATTTTTATATTGTATATTATATTGAGAAGATGAAATTTCCGAGATTGTCTATTGTTTGTTTCATATTATTATTATTATTAATCATTAAAGTAAAAATTGTATTATTTTAAGATAATATTGTTTTTATATGTCGTATCTCAAATATAAGATAATAATAAAATGTATAAGTACAACTATACATCGAAATACTCATTGACACTATTTTTTTTAGAATTTTTAACTTTGTAGGTAATTCAATAATTAAAACTATACTAGATTTTATATTAAATATCCTAACTTTGTTGCCATATGTTATGATACAAAAACAAAGTAAAGATAAAATTTGATTAAAAAAAAGATTAAATTTTTATTTGTATCAATTTGTGTGTGTGTGTATATATATATATAAACATCAACTTTGCAATAAGATACAATAATTCACTTGTAGCCTATTTTAATGGACAGTGTAGTTGTGTGAATAACTTTATCTAATTTTATAATACTTGAGTTTTATTTGAAATTTTTAAATATAATTTTGCTTTAGTAACGATGTATAGGTCTAGTAATATATTACATGTTTGACAATCTAAATGGTATATGTCATAAGTAATCGTAAACAATACAACATAACCTATTTTACTAAACCATTTTCTTCTTCAAAATACTTCTTTACGAACAAAGTTTTAAGATACATAACTTTAATTTTTATAAGAAGTATGGGTTAGTATAAAATATAATATATTATATATTTTCAAATATATTTGTAATATCAAGTGTTATATATATTTACATATTCATTTTTTATTTTATAATTATTAGATACAAATACAAAACTATGCCAAGGTAAAGATATTTTTGAAAGGATGAACTATTTGTATCAGGTAATGATAATTTTGAGTAACTTCTTATACTTTGCTGTAAATTAAAGTGGAAATATTAATAAAAAACTGTTTAGGCAAGTTACCTAATGGCATTGAAAAATAGAGTAGCGGCATCATATTATGGAAATATAATGGTTGGTTGTGCAAAAAAATCAGTTTTAAGAATGTGAGTTTAAAAAATTTAAATGACCATAATATATCTATCTAGTCATAATCGTAAATAAGTTTCTATAAAATATATAGGTAAGATATATATATATAATTTTTCTTTTTTAGAGAATCAGATATTAAAAGAACAATTTGTAAATGTTGTCAATCACCACTTATACCTGGTGAAACTGCAAGGGTACGATTAGTGTCAAAACCGGTAAAAAGCGTGAAGTGGACATGTTTAACATGTTTGAGTGTTAAAAGATATCCCACAAAAAAAGGACATAAATTATGGATTGAACAACCTAATTCGGTAGTTCAAGTTTTCAATTATGCACCAAAATCGTTAGATAATAAATCTAATATTGAGGTAAAAGAAAAGAATTTGGATAAAGGAAAACATATGGATACTGAAAAGAGTTAAATGTACACAGATTTGAATATTTATTTCCACATGATGTGAGATGTGATGAATGTTGACATACGAATATTTTTTTTATCAATGACTTATACATAAAATATGTTACAATAAATTTATAATCAATAAACAGATACTTTTACTAACTGGAATATTCATAACCATCTAGTAATATTGCGATACTGATATTAGTTTTACATTAAATGTTTATAGACATAACATGATCATAGTTAAGTTATTGTTTTTCGAGTATATGATATACTGTACGATTAGAGCCGTTCGCAATAAATTCCATAGACCCCAATGCACATATGTTTCGTTGAGGACGGTTTAGGCGATGAAAAGCGATGTGGTCTTCGCAGATAGCGCGAGATGATTATGTTGTTACATAACATTGAAATTTAATGCGAACGTCTCTATTTAACTAGCTATGATATGACTATATCCGCCCATCGCCAATGAGTTATACAAAATCTCAAATGTAGGATAACTGTCACGTATATACGCGGGCGTAATCAAATCACAGATTAATCGGATAAAAATCAGTCATTTAACCCTAACTTAAATAAATATAACATATATTGCAAATTAATAGTTGTACATGAACTTATGACATATGTTGATATTTCGACTGAATTGTTTTTCTAATTACAAGTATTTTTAACATTATGAGCTTGTTCTGTTTTTTAACATTTAGAACATTTTGTTGTATTAACGCCATGATATGACATTAAATGACTCATTTATTCATATAGAAGATAATGACACTATAAGTACGTTCCTTTCTTTTGTTTTTACGTGTAAAACGTACATAAGTTATATAAATACTAAACTAGTGAGGAATTAATCAGAAAACTGCGCTGGACGGAGTCTACACATTCATTTATATACATATATCTGTCGTGCCAAGCTTCGGTCATTAAACTATTTCACAGTGTTTATTTTCTAGCAATTTTGATTTTTCTAACAGTGAACCTAACAATTAGTTAGTTAGGACCATAGGTTGGCAACGCACACATATATACATGCACACACCAGCTACAGGGAAATATTTATTCCAGTAATATTGACTGTCGTTCGTCGTTACTCTTCATCTTGAATTCTTCACTGCTGAAGAGTTCGAACTGAAATAGCAAAAGGTGCACAGTCAGAGTAGATTTTCCTGTGTAATTCGGGATAATTTTTGTGCTCTCCTTGTACACGCGTCTACTCGCAGACAAACCTAACGATATTATCCGATTATTGTCGAAAAGGTGTGTGCATGCGAGTGTAATTTCGGAAAGGCGCGTGCAACAGTTAGAGCCGTGGTTAAAGAGGTACAACGTATGATGATAAAGTTATATTACTGATTAAAAAAGGGATTGGCGTAAAACTTAATTTATACTAGCCCTGAAACAAACTGGGGTTGACCATCACGATCAAGTGTAAATTGAGGCATTACATTCGAGGATGGCTGAAATGTTGATCCTTGAAAACCCATGGCTGATTCGTAAAGCTAAAATAAAATGTATAATATAATTACGTTTTTTTCTTTTTGAATATATAATAATTTATCTAATATTAAAGAATATAATGGATTTCTTGATATACATTATGGTTTCCTGGAAGCGTTGTATAATCTGGTGTTGTTGGACGGTGCCTGTTCGTAGGCAGTGGTCGTTGAATAGTAGCATAAGTGTTATCTTGAGATGTATCACCCATTCCAACACTTACACCACTTCCTCGTCTCTCTGTACCTAAACCACCTTCAGGTTCACTAAATACTTGCATTGTTAATTCTTGTTCCTCATATAATTTGAGTTTTCTAAAAAATTATCATTATATAAATATGTTATATGAATGTATCTTTAACAAAAGATATATCTTTACTCACTGCTCGATCCACAAAGGATTTTCTGTAGTATTTAACTCGTCAATAATTTGTTTCTTTATTAAACCATCCTTCTTCCTTATATCATTTGGTACGGTGATTACCCTAAAATATCATGTAATATAATACATTTAATGTTTTTCATATTAAAATATGAAAATGTATATTTGCTTAGTATTTACCAGTGTCGTAAACAACAACAAACTACTGTTACAGTAACTGCACCAACTAATAAAACTACCAGTAAAGCTATTAAAGCGGCTAACGCAGGATCGAATGGTTCTTCTTGTACTCCTGCATAAGCAGGCTGAAAAATTATATTAGTTAACACAATGTTAATATCTTATTTATAGTTTGAAATGCAAGAAATACTTACCACAACATTCTCAATAGCAAAACCAGCATAATAATCTTTCAAGAAGTCATATTTTGCATCAATAACTTTAAGTACTTGTGGAATGGGAGCAATAGTTTGGGTTTTTGGTTCTACCACGTGTAAATACATGTCACACCTATAAGTTGCATTCAAATGTTACGTTCTTAAAAAAGTACAAATTAATTTAGAGAAAGTTTCAAATGTTCTTTTCTTACCATTCCCTACGAATATGACCTGATGCATCTACATGGTATCGAATTTCATCAACAACAACTCTGCTTTGAGTTGCATTTGATAATTCTGACACAATTTCATCGCGTTCACGATTTACTTCTTCAGGAGATTTTGACAAAATGACTCTAATTAATTGTGAAGCTTCGAATACCCAGACCTTTGTCAACATAAAAGATAAGTAATTAAGGAATTAAAAGTGTACAAATATTCACGTATAAAATAACTTACATGAACTCTAGTCATAGCATATCTCTCTGGAATAGCAGTTTCTTTTGCTATAACTTCAACAATGAACCTGTCCTGGTTGTACTCAGCCATATAACCACTTGTGACAAGTTTACCATCTTGTGTTACATTGAAAGGACTTGGAACTATAGAACCACTAGGTTTCTCTGATCCATATTTGTAGAGGTTTGCACTGGCAACGTAGTAATGTAGGGTACCGTTATCTCCAACATCTAAGTCTGACGCTGTTACTTTTGTTACAAAATCATTCACATTTGCCATTGAATTAACACCCGCATAGTAGTCGTTACGTTCGAATATCGGTAAGTTATCATTTTCGTCTAAAATAGTTATGGTAACATTTACGTGTCCATGGTCTGTATTGTGCATTAGTGGACGTCCTGCATCTACGGGGCTTATATAGATATCAGGATCATTGGAAGCCAGTATCGATAAGACATATTTGTCCCGAGATTCACGATCGAATGATTTATTTGCGTATATGCTACCATCAGATTTGTCCATGTAAAACGCATAATTTTCGTTTCCTGAAAAATATTCCCATTTACATAAATTTGTACCTCTATCTAGTAATAGTATAATTTTATAAATTGCTTAATAAAACATTACTTACCAGCCTCTATGTAATAGTAAACCTTCGCGTGTCTGCCTTCGTCTTTATCTTCCGCAGTTACTTTTCCCACAAAGTAATCTTTCGGGCGATTTTCTGATATATAAAAATGATATTCATCGTAAAATTGTGGCGTGTTGTCGTTCGTATCAACTAACTGTACAGTAAGCAGACGTAATGTTTCATATGCCGTAGGGGTACCGTGATCGGCAGCTACCAGAACAAGCTGAAATAATATTAAAGTTAACGTTATTAGTTTTGAAGTCAATTGTAAAAAAGATACGTGAATGGAATTTACCTCAAATTTGCTTTTTACTTCTCGATCAAGAATAATCTTCGATCTTAGTTCACCTGTTTCTTGATCTATTGAAAATTCTTCTGTTTCTTGAGTATTTCGATTCCCAACCTTTAAGTGATAACTTACGCGTCCGTTTTCTCCAGGATCTCTATCGATTGCTTTTACCGTCAATATTAAGTAATTTAGTACACCAGTATTCTAAAAAATGTTGTTCGTTATTACACTCATGTAATCTTCTAAATGACGAATACTTTATCGATAATCTATTTTTACACTAACTTCGGGTACTTCAACAGTAGCGTTTGTTAATTCGGGTAGAACAAATTGAGGTTTGTGTTGATTTACTGATGTTACTCGTATATCAACGGTACAGTTGTCTGAATGTGGTCCACTACCCGCACCATCTCTTGCCTCCACTTCAATTCTGTATGAGCCAGCTCTTCCAAGCAGTGCTGCTCCGGGGTATAGAATGCCTGTTTCACGATTTAAAGAAAATGACTCGTTTTCATTCCCATGAATTATGGTATACCAAACTTCTCCGTTGATCCCTTCATCATGATCCATAGCTATGACCTTACAATGAATATATAATATGTCAGTTTTTTAGCTTTATCATTCTCTAAGTTCAAATAGACGAGGTATAATTACTTGTAAAATAGGTGCAGGTGGATTTACTGGCAGATTTTCAGCAACCGAAGCCCTATAACTATGTTGTGTAAATATTGGTCGATTGTCATTAACGTCGATAAGTTTTACAAGTACTGGAACGGTGGTACTTCGACGTGAATTTATATGAGCACCATCGCTGGCCATTACTGTTATGGTGATATTTGGCGTCATTTCTCTATCGAGAACGGTTGCGCCACCAACAGTAATTTCTCCCGTTTCGTGGCCTGTTATAATATATAAATAGATGTTATATATAAATAGATGTTTGTCCATAAAATATTGGTTCGATTAATTTTGAATAAAAAGATTACACTTACCGATATTGAAGTCAGCAGCATGATCACCTATAAGACTGTAACTAATTTCTCCAAACGGACCTTCATCTCCATCTGTCGCTTTCACGGTGGTAACATGTGTGCCTGGTGGTGAGTTTTCTTTCACAGACGCATTATACAATTCCTTCTCGAATTTAGGATCTTGATCATTAACGTTTATTACAGTGACGATTACTTTGGCTGCTGTGGATAACTGCGGTACTCCAGAATCATACGCAACCACTGTGAACTCCAGTTGCTTCGTTTCTTCGTAATCAATAACTTGGCTGGTTCGTACAATTCCTGCAATATGCGTAACGTTTATTGTACTTCCCATATTTTCCACTTAGTTGTAACGCGATTATAACGAACCTGTGATATTGTCTATATTGAAATAGGGACTTGGTGGTACAATTCCGTATCCTGCTATATTACTATCTGCGTCTACCGCTGTAAATGCTCCCACAACAGCACCAGTTGGCTGTTCTTCTTGCATTTCTATCAAATATCGTGGATTTTCTCTCGTCCATGGTTTCAAGAATTCCGGTGCCATGTGATTCACGTCAATGATAGTGACTACTAAGGTGCCTAATTACAAACAAGAAGATCCATTAGATAACTACAGACAAGTATCATTTTGACCGTAGGAATCTCAACGCGACTGAAACATCTTGTAATAATAAAATAAAAAACATAGAAAGTTATATTTTTCTTGTTTCGGTAACCCAATAGCAGTAGTAAATTATCATTCGTTGTAACTCGTGGCCATATATCCGAACAGTACTATTCTATGAACTTCATGATACTAAACATGTAATACCTCTGCCTTGTTGTAACGTGGGTGCCGTTGTATCACTGACAACAACAGTGATGCTCACAGTAGCTGCGATATCACGGTCCAATGGTCTAACGACGGAAACTTGACCGGTTGCCCGATCAACAGCGAAAAAGTCCTGCGGATATACCGATTAATACACAAGTTGTTTTACAATCTTATTGACTAATTTTGTATGATCATTTTATACGATTATCAGACAAAGCATCAGATTATACCTTGAACGATTTACTGTCGTTGACCTGTTGACCATTTCTATCGATCGCCGTAATTGGCTCTGAAATGGCGAAGTTCAATGCTTCCAAGTTGGCACTGTCCGGATCTGTAGCTTTTAACGTCGTGAAGACCGTGCCAATAGGCGTGTCTTCCGTAACTTCGGCTCTTTGGGTTTCTGGCGTGAAATAGGGCGCTTTATCGTTGCTGTTTTCAACGTTTATCATCAACGTCGTTGTTCCGGTTAAGCTAGGCGTTCCTAATCAGAAAAAGATCCCGATGAAACGTATACTAAACGATATGACGTGGTCGTATAATAAACGTTAGACTCGCGGATATTTATGCAAATTCATATTTTTATGAAGATAACTAAACGGACAACTAGCAGGACCTTGGCAGAGATTTGTTTCATCCGCCAAATATTACAGCAGATATCGCATTTGAATATTTTATACGTACATTTTTACGTATTACGTGTATTTTACTCATTCATTTCGTTTTAAAATTCCCAGATATGCATAAGAATCTGCAGTCTAGTTATAAGTAGAATGCACAAACTTAAGAAAATAAAACAGATGATAGCTTTTATCTAAATAAAGCCATTTTCATGTACCTTTATCAAATGCTATTACTTCTACATGGTACGTATTTTTATTGTCGTAATCCAGCTTCCTAAACACTGTTACAACGCCTGTCGTTTCATTCATAGTAAAGTCGTCGAAAGCTCCCTTCTGTATTCTGTAAACGAGTTCCGCATTTATTCCTGTGTCAGCATCGGTCGCTGTAACTTCCTCCACAACGGTCCCTGAAATGTATGAAATTAGAAGATCCAATCGCATACGATAATAGCCTCTTGTAAACCATCGTTAAAGGCTAACGTACCAATCGGCGATATTTCGGGTATGCTGGCAGTGTAAAGTTCTTGCGTGAAGACGGGTGCGTTGTTATTGACATCGCGAATAGTAATGTTAACGGTGGCGGAATCAACATAAATCCCGTCGTTCGCTTGTATAACAAGTGCAATCCAATCGTGTGTTGAATTCGTTAAATCAACCGGTCCTTTATTTTTTATCGTAATTTCACCAGTGTCTGGATCTATGGCGAAGAGTCCTAACTCATCGCCGCCCACGATCGCATACGTGATCTTCGACGTCTTGTCCTTATCTCGGGCTTGCACCTTCAAGTCGGGCTCGAATTTCTCAGCTCCTTCGTCTATAACCGCACGATACTTGTCTTGCAAAAATCGTGGTGGACTGTCATTGGCATCCGATAAACTGATGCGCAACGAAACGCTGGTCGTCTGTCCCTGCCCATCGTTATCGGTGGCCTAAAAAGCAGCGAAGGTGAAAAAATAATTACATATTACAGTTTACTTGTATCTACACAAAAGCAAGTTATCAGGAATCTTCCGCAAATAGAGGTTTCTAGTAACGTGTATGTTAAATCACGTATAGAATCAAGTTCTATACGCTACTATCAAAATGTTTAAAGACGAGGAGTCAGCAGTTAAGATTGGTCAATATTTGATAGAATAGACAAACGTATATATTTAATCTCACAATATTGACTCAGTAAAATTGAACATATTGTTATTTGCTTCTATATAAACAGAGCTGCATTCAATATGTGGCTCCTTATGCTTGTCAAATTAAACGATAGTAATGAAATAGGCACATGTTTCTGGCTGTGGTATAATGGCAAGTGGATATAATGATTTTGACACAGCGTACCTTGTACGTTAGAAAATACTCTGTTTGTTCTTCGTAGTCTAAACAGGGTGATACTCCAGGAGTTGGACACTGAGCCACCGTGATAACTCCAGTTTTCCGATCGACGGAGAAATGCTGTGCGCCTTGACCCAGCAACTGATAAGCTATTCCAGCTGTACCGAATCTAGAGCATAATTTGTTTATCAAATTTCTGTTGCGTCGAATGAAAAAATAATTCTAAGAAGAATTACGACTTTTCTTACCGTCCGCTATCGCGATCTTTGGCAGTGATCGTTATAACCGTTGTGCCTGGAGGCGCAGTTTCCTGCACCACGGCTGTGTAAGTAGGGTTGTTGAAAGTAGGCGAATTATCGTTCGCGTCCGTGATAGAGACAGTTACGGTTGCGGTGGAGGAAAGTTTCGGATTCGTGTGAACTTCTTCCGCAACGACCTGAACATTTACAATGGCGTGATTTCACTTTCGAATCGTGTTAACTGATTGACAAGAATAATAGGATTCGCTAGAAGCGGCCGAATTACCAGAATGATGAATTTACGCTGGTTAGGATTTTCATAATCTAGCGAGCCATTTGCTACGCGGATGTTCACAGATGTGCTTCCAGTCGCCATAGTCGGCTCTATGGTGAAAGCACCATCGGTGATGTCGTCCAGACGTAGGGAAAATACCGAGTTCAGGCCCTGTAAACATGTAATTTTATAAGGCTTGTAACATAACGTTGCTACTGTGCAAGTTCGAATTAAAAGGAAATACTTCTTTATGAAATTGCAGAGCGCTCGTAGAAAACACTGTACATGCCAAGAGCAAACTTTTCAGCAGGAAAAGAAAACTTACGCGATAATGTAGTCGAGATTTATGAAAGAAAAAGGTGCATCCGTGGAAGAAGAGCTTGCATGAGCCAGCCCTTGGTTCTAAAGAAAACTCAATGCTCCATTTATTTAAATACACGCCATTTAAATAGACAAAAGCCAAGAAACCATTAATTGATGTTATTTGGCGTTTATCTTCCGTTTTCTTCTATAGAAGAGGTGATGTTCTGACATTATCTTCCAGTTATAATCCAGTTATAGTTAGTAACTATTTAGAAAGGGCAATTGCACTCAAACTCAGAACACAGCAACCTAACTCCGATTTAACTCTAATAAAAAAATCAAAATTGTTCAATTCGCGAAGAATTTATTTTAACCCTGAAATGCGTAGTTCCTTACTCGACTACGATTCTTAATTAATTAACACTTTGACTGCTACGTTGGTAATATACGACCGGCCACAGTTTCTCCTGTGACGCCACGGTGGTCATTGATGACTGGAAAGCTTGCACTTCTTACAATTGTAAAAATCGAATGAAAATTGACAATTAGGGCATTTTGAGCATAACCGATAAATAGAAGATACTTTGAAATAGAAAGTGCCCCACTGAACAATTCGACATTTTTATTAGAACATCGATAAACAAAAATGAGAACAAATCTTGCATTTAACGGTGCACTGTGTTAAAACACTTTAAACATAAATGTGGCTCATCGACACAAACTGGACTATAAGTAGTCACCTTTTTGGTCCGATTCTTAGCAATTTTTGATTCTAACTGTTTAACATTTTTTTATAGCACCCTCTGCAAAATTTTTGTGCCAGATACGCTTGCCCTTCTTTCTTTTGCGTTTCGTGTCGCAATTTTTGTCGAATAAATATATTTGAAGGCTCTGGTGAATGGCACTGTGTAAGGTGCTTTGCGAGTGCCATTCTAAAATCTGATACCTTGATTTTTGTTTTTGTTGCTTGTTTATAGAGTATCATCGCGTTTGAAACTGATGTATTTAACAATAACTCTAAAGCTAATTTTATATGCCACTTGAGGGTTCTTCTATGTGGTGTAGAATATGCTATCATTTGATCCGATAAATCTACAGCACATTTTCCTGTGTTGTAATCTACCACTACCATTGGTTTATCACAAACATAATTTCTTTGCGGACCTCTACCATTTCAGCCGAATGTTTCGTCGAAACCGTAAAAATAATCATAATACTGTTGACCAATATCTTCTACACGTTTCAACAATATATTCTGGACGTTTTGATTGTTTGGACGTTTGGATGGTTTGTTGAAATAAACGAAGCCTTGTTATGATATATCGCTATCAACTGTTATCAAGGTGCCACGGTCACCCGTGATCACCAATAAGATAAACGGTCTATTGGGGAAGAATGTTGTCTTACACCATCAATTTATTATTATTTTGCCATTATATGCTTTGAATAATAAAAATACTCCCGTGGCATCCTCAGCGAAACATGTGATTTCGGTGTGTCAGTCAAAGTGTTGGGAAATCAAATTCTATTTAATTGCGTAAGTTTATGTTTCCTGCGAGAAAAGTGCTGAAGCAATGCTAAATTCCAAGGTAAATAAAAAGAAAGTAACGTTCTTTTCTCTACTTCCTAATTCCAGAAGTTGATCGATAATGATTGTATTTAATTAACTCACGATGTTGTTCTAGTGTATGATACTCACGACGTCAGGATCCTTGACAGTCATGTCCAAATGTGGCAGTGGTGTGCCATTCGGCACATTCTCCGGAATCTCGATATTGTACTCGCGACGATTAAAAGTAGGCGGCTCGTCGTTCACATCCTTGATGGTTACCGTTGCTTCGGCCGTTGACACTGTCAGATTGTCATTACCTGGCATACCGTCGATCAATTCACGCGCCCTTACCTCCAGTGTCAGTACGCCAGTTGAATCCTTCAACGCTTCCCTGTTCAGCGGTTTTGCGGTTCTCAGTTCGCCTGATTCGTCGTCCAGTAGAAAATAGTCGAATGGGTCTGCATAAAAGAATACAGGAAATTCGTTTAGCAGAAATACTCCAATTTTTGTAAATACTTTTAACGTCATTTCGATTATTTCACGACTCGCACTTAGGAGAAAAATTGAGGAGAAAATTTGAAACATTGGAAACGTCACGTTGAAATTAAAATTACGTTCGTTTTTTACCTTTCATCGTTTAACACATGGAAGAGCGAGAATCGTAGCGGCGTGAGTCAGCTCGTTTCTTACATTTTGTAAGAACATTCTCCCTCAAAACTATCGTACGCAATAATAAATATAAACAATAAGAAACTCTTGTATACAATAATTTAATCGAAGAACATGTCAACAATTTAATTGAGTTTGTAACGCATTGTAAGCTTTCTAGCACTCGACCATTCAATCTTACGTAGTAATTAATGAATTGACGTAGTCTAATTGCCTATTGCTCGGTTCACAATAAACAAGAAGGTCACGCGTCGAGTCATTTAGCTGTTTAGTCGTGTGCTGGAATTTGCGCAAAATGTATGCGTCTTATGACACGTCTATTTCGTCGCAACGAAAGCAATTGTGAAATAATAAACACGTTTGGACACAACTAATTTGCAAGTAATTATGATGGATTCATTAGTGAAGAAAAATGATTTATTATTTGAAAGTGGATAATGTACGAGTAACAATTTGTAAATTAATACTTAGCTTAAATTAATAACGTTCTGAGAAAACTCGTAGAAAATTAGTAATCTTCAACTGTGTGATATTTCTCGAAACGATGAAACACAATAGAAAACACAATATCGTTATCATCACTATCGTTATCAGAAGGATTTACCGAATCACTGTCCGCAATAATAACACACTTCTCGTTACTATCATCGATATTAGATTCTCTTTTTACTGACACGACAGGTACAAGGGTTGTTTAATTCTTTTAGGGAATTATAATCTAAACGTGTGAACGTAACGAAGAGTTACACGCAACTAAAGTAAGAAAACATCGAAAACAACTAAACCACGAATCACACTCGTGTTGTTTACGTTTGGTTCGAACGAAGTACCACGAGTCAGGCTCGTGCTTATTGTTTTTCATCCAAATTTCTTACCGTGAGTCTCACTCGTTGTTGTAGGTCTAGGGGTTAAACTTATAAAATTTACTGCTCTTGTTCGAGTCACGAGAAAGCATCGCGGCAGAGAATAAGCTTACAACTGAATTAATTGCGAAGCTAAAAGGACGATACTTTTAGAAGTTGAAGTACGTGGCTGAATTCAAATTCTCAAAATTTTCACTCACACTACTGTGGTTCTTCAATTTATTATATGCTTAAAAATATTAGGTTGTCCGGAAAGTATCTTTCTTTTACAGACACGTCTTTTACAAATCATAAAAGATATAACTTAGAAAAAACGAAGCTGGCACCCCGCTGGGGGTAGCCACCCACTATATTTATTTTTATTTTATTTTTTTTTCACCGATAAGATATAACACTTTACCAAATGTCCTTCAGGACAAATTGTAAAAGAAACCAAAATAAAAAAAAAAACGTCTTTTACAACGATGCATTTTTATACATACATGAAACCTAATCTGTCGAACGTTGTGATCTTCATTTTGATAGAAGAAAATAGATCATACGTAATTTGATAAAATAATATAAAATGGAAAATGTGCATCCATTATTTCCTTGTAAAACGGAAGAAACTTTTCGGACGACCTAATACTACGATCGTAACAGGAAGAAATGTTTAATTTCAGAACGTGTAAACATAGTAACTTAATTATCATGTGAAGAATATTATACTGAATATAATTACTGAAATATATTGCTAAAAATATGTAACTATCGAATCGAATATATAAAAAATATATTCCATTTAAAGAGACAAAATTAACATTTCTATCAAGCGTGATACGATATGATAAAAATGTTCTGCTTCGAAACTATGAAACTTTCGATAATTTAATTGACAAATTACCAACAATTGCCAACAACATAATATTAGGTTGTCCGAAAAGTGTCTTTTTTTTACAGATACGTCTTTTACGTTTTAATCTGTCGAACGTTGTGATCTTTATTTTGATAGAAGAAAATGGATCATACGTAATTCGATAAAATAATATAAAACGGAAGAAATGTTTCGGACGACCTAATAATTAATATTGGGTTGGCAACATTAGATGGTAATGACAAAATCCGCAATCACTTAGTTGCCAACCCAATAGATCGACGTAGTCAGAAAAATATGACGTGAACTCACTGGTGACCAATTCGTAGATCATTTTCCTTGGCATTCCCCTGTCGCCGTCTCTAGCCTTAACGGTCATAACTAAGGTTCCGATGGGATCGTCCTCTCGCACTACACCCGTTAACGAGTCCAGAAATTCCGGCGGACTGTTCTGAATGTCTGCTACCTTGATTTCTACCCCAGTAGTCTCATTGTTCAGTCCATCCTGCGAGGAAAATTCACCTATGTAAAAGTTATTCGTCGTGTGATCTCGGGTTGCTTTGCTGGTTATTTTAAGGCGAACGCCGCAATCTGTCCTCCTGTCAACTATTTCAATCCTCACTATGTATTTCTGTCAGCTAAATCTCGCCACAGATCCGTCTATTATAGATCGGGAAAATTACATCTCTCGTGGAAGCTTTCAAAGCTTTCAGGCTTTCACGTTGACGAAGAATTAATAATCGTCGTGTTCTATGTCGAAATAGTTATATTGGGTTGGCAACTAAGTGATTGCGGATTTTATCAATACCACCTTATGAGAAAATCCGCAGTCACTTAGTTGCCAACTCAATAGTATCACTTTCTTCGTTCTACCATATGTTTAGTTACTTTTATTACGTTGACGAAGAATTAATTAATAATCGTCGTGTTCTATGTCGAATTAGTTATATTGTGTTGGCAACTAAGTGATTGCGGATTTTGTCAATACCACCTTATGAGAAAATCCGCAGTCACTTAGTTGCCAAGCCAATAGTATCACTTTCTTCGTTCTACCATAATTTTTGGAAATGACGTGTGCGCTCATGTTTAGTTACTTTTATTACGTTGACGAAGAATTAATTAATAATCGTCGTGTTCTATGTCGAATTAGTTATATTGTGTTGGCAACTAAGTGATTGCGGATTTTGTCAATACCACCTTATGAGAAAATCCGCAGTCACTTAGTTGCCAACTCAATAGTATCACTTTCTTCGTTCTACCATAGTTTTTGGAAATGACGTGTGCGCTCATGTTTAGATAGTTTTATCACGTTAGGTTACTTTTATTACGTTGACGAAGAATTAATTAATAATCGTCGTGTTCTATGTCGAATTAGTTATATTGGGTTGGCAACTAAGTGATTGCGGATTTTGTCAATACCACCTTATGAGAAAATCCGCAGTCACTTAGTTGCCAACCCAATAGTATCACTTTCTTCGTTATACCATAGTCTTTGGAAATGTGTGCGCTCACGTTTAGTTAGTTTTATAAATTTTTTTCGGAAATATGTAACTTTCAAGGTCACGTAATGCGATGTAATATAAGATAAATTTGTCTTATAGCGATATATCTGCCGTTGGAAATGATTAGCAAACGACAAAGGAGAAGAAAACGTAATAAGGTAGAAAGTATCATTCTTCATAGAGAGAATATAATAGCGCAGAGAAATGTTCGATTAGATTTCTTTTTATATCATATCAATGTTATCATATCAATGAAAATTTCTTAAATTGAACACGTTATACGTATTTTTATTTCAATATTGTTATTGTATATAAGAATAGTTATTGAAAAATGTTGAATTTAAATGTTATTTAAAAATGGAAGACATCAAATTCCAAGGATTGAAAAAGCTCTAATTATTTTACTATAATTAATAATATTATAATTTATAATTATACATTTCTGATTTACAATTACATAATTATAATTTAATAATAATAGCTTGAATTATTTTACTATATTATTTATTATCATTATATCATATAATTATTCAAATCTAATTAATACTTTATGTTTCAAACTATATGGATAAGATAAATGTCTCTTCATTCTGCTAATCATAGCTCCACTAACTAGCTTTTTATACATTGCACATATTTATATGTTTGCAGAAATTAAAGCGAAACATTAAGCATTCTTGTTAATATGGACATTTTTATTCAACAAGGCTAAACGAATCCTCTCTCTTCAAGAACAATTTTTTTTAATTAATTCACAGATGCTGCACTTTTGTTTATATCTAAGTTATAACGGTATAACTATATTTACGTATAATTGCACTCTCAGACATGAACAAACTTGGTCTCTAGAGCGGCACAAAGTCATTTCCAAGACTATGTAATGAAAATCAATTTTCAAGCTCAGCTCGCTAACCTGTTTTCAAGAGGACTTCATGAATTCTCCATATTTATTTGCCCAGCGGAAACACGTCTCCTCCAGGGAGCACGATAATCATCTGGCCAATCTTTTTTGTTTACGTGAAACTTATTTCATAAATGTAAAACGTGAGAGAGAAAGCAGATTATACTTGGACGAACGACGATAGGAATTTAAGAAGGATCAAAGGAAAAGCAATAAGAAGTATTTTAATCGGCCTTCTAAAAATTGGTAAGCGCGTTCTTTCACCCTCGCTAAACATTAATAACGTTACGCTCTTTTTCTGTCCGCAGTCGTGCAGTTCGTTAGAGATTCTTCGCCGAGAATTTACGCGACTTCAAAAAATTCACTTGCTGCTTTGGCCACGGAAATGAGTGAAAACTGAATTCCATGTTCGCGCCTGCTCGCGTCAAAGGGCATTTTAGATTCAATAATCCGCTCTGGTCTCATTTTCGCCTGCTATTTGTGGATGGATGACTTTCGTAGGCGTTTCGCAAGAACACACCACGAGGGAAGCAAAAAACCGTAGGGTCACATTATTCACCATAATCCATCAAAGAAGAAGAAAATGTTAGTCCCAGTCATCCGCAACTTTTCTTTCGACAAATTCACGTTACCAAATCGTGTTTTTTTTGTTTTTAATATGTTGGATTGTCATTGGAAAATCCGCAATCACGTAGTTGCTAACCCAATAGATTCGATTAACGCGTTGAATGCCATGGGAGTCACCGGTAAACTCAGTGAGATAAGATCATTAATGATGATTATATACCGTAACATGTCTGTTGTAAGTAATATTTCAACTGTTGAGGCTATTAGAAGGTTTAGAAAAGAATTAGGTAGAATATATATTTTAAATACTGAAGTGTAAATACAAATCGGAATATAATTGAGCTGGTCCAGATCCGCACGCTAGCAATGTTACTCTATGACTGAAAACCCTGAAGCCAACGTTGCCTGTGTACTGTTTATGGTTTGCTTTCGATGCAGTCTTTTGTCTTTGAGAAAACTAAAAGACCAAATGTGGAGTTTTCTTAGAAGTGGTGACCACTTCAACACTCTCCCTAAAACTCTACATCCCTACATACAATTGTCTCTTTGTAAATATTTGAAGCTTAATTTCGTCAATGCCTTTCTCTTTACTATTCAAATTAATTTATTACTAAAAATAATACGAGAAGATTAAATAGATCATGTAGAGCTTTTCTTTTTTTTTTTTTTTACAAGTGATAGCCTCTTCAACATCAACATTATATGTATCGCATAATAAAAAATTCATCGTGGTGCCACGGGCAAACCTTGTGAAAATGGCATTCAACGTGTTAATATTCTTTTTATTGTTATTTCTGTCGTCTACGGTGTATATTATACATCCTTATATTTCTATGAAATGTTTGTATGAATGTTCGAGATTATTAAAATGAAAGTTTACTAAAATGTTCGACAGAGTGACAAAAATACGTTTAATCCGAAAACCCAATGAAAATATAGTAATATAATGTTGCAGTAATAATAATAATAATAAATGCAATAATAATAATAATAATAATAAATACAGTAATATAAAAATACAAAAATCTCGATTATCCGACGTGAAATTCGGATAATAAGAAAAGGTCAATTAACGTTTACAAATCGTATAATAAAATCATAGAAAAACGTTGATAATGTAACATCATACACGCACTTAGGTTTAACACATTGCTTAATCGGTTGGAAGTTTGATTAGCTGCTTTCACAATATCTCTCACTCGTTGCTCTGTCCTACTCCTCGCGTTAAAATTCGGGAAAAGAATGAAACTATGGTCAAGTTCAAATCCAGTTAGATATCTGGGCATGACTCTGGACAGAAGATTGACATGGGAACAACATATCTTAGATAAAACCAAACAACTCAAAGCAAAATTTAAAAAATTCTACTGGCTCATCGGCCAACGTTCCAATTTAAACACGCAAAGTAAAATTACACTATACAAGGCCATATTAAAACCTGTTTGGACCTATGGAATCCAACTATGGGGAACAGCAAGTAATTCCAACATAGAAATTCTCCAACGATTCCAATCGAAAACCTTAAGATCCCTAATAGATGCACCTTGGTACGTCACCAACGAAACGATGCATCACGACCTCAAGATACCCACAGTCAAAGAAGAATTATCCAAATTCAGCAATAGACACAGCACGAGAGTTAACAACCACCAAAACCCTCTAATTACTCAATTACTCGACACGCCGGAACAGATCCGCAGGCTAAAAAGACATTACACCTTAGACCTAAGCACTAGATTTAAATAGAATCAAACATACTATAAACACTTATTAATCATGTCATAGTACACGCCAGATAAATTTACTTAAAATTCTCTAACGAGAATTGATTGTAAAATAAACGCAAATAAAAAAAAAAATTCAAATCACCACGGATAACGCGGAACTTCGGTTAAATGGGACTCGAATAAGCGAGACTCCACTCTAAACCGTGCAAAATTAATTAATACTATATCGAATTTAAAAATTTGCTCTATATAAATTATCTTTGAATTTTATCATATGCAACGTGCAAGGTATAATCTGTGCAGTTTTGCTATAAGCAATTTTAAATTTCCTATGAATGTATATGAATGTAAATTTCCTATGTATGCATAAATATTTGCGGTTTAGTGATGAATCGACTGATCGAATTAGGAAGAACGATAGAACGCGCCGTTTAACGACCCGATTGCCTGCAAAGGGCATCTGTGTCAATTATCTTTCCTTCACGGAGATGCGTTTTAATCGCCTGCTCTGACACGAGAATTGATTGTAAAATAAACGCAAATAATAAAAAAAAAGCATCGAAGCTCCGAATTTGTGGATGATAACGATGGATTTGAAATATTCGTTTCTTACATGCGAACATCACAGATCGTCTCATCCAATTTGCTTTAGCAAATAAGAATTGTAGCAACTGATTTTAATAACGAATTTATTTTAGAAGAATCGATAGAAAACTGAAGCACGCGACACGAGCGTATTGGAAGATCTGCTATTGAATTTGAAACACATAAGACAACGTGTCAGAAACACGTGACAAATACGACAGAGACGATGAAGAACGATATGACAGCCAAGTTCTCGGAAACGTTGCAGGTGTTCTGTCTGCATTGGTGACGTGATAGTTAAAATACAGAGTATATCGAAAAGTTGGGACGTTTATCGTGTAAAAGTAAGTCGAAGATATGGCAATTTTGTGACAAACGAGAATCTTTTGGTTTATTTATCGGATTACATGGAAGAATTAGCCATTTTTTGTGATAAAAATAACCAAACTAAAGTCGAATTGAGACACAGTATCACACAGGGTGCGAGGAAAAACCTCGAAATCATAGTATAAGCGGTGGAGTGGTGATTCTACATGCAGAAATAAGTCGAAAAAGAAGAGTAACATTTTTCCGTTTGAGGCTTCGTTTCCGAGAAAAATACATTTCGATATCAAGAGCTCGTATGCTAATTGTAAGTTTCCAGGCACCCGACTACTTTTTCCCTCGCGTTGACGATCATTTCATTAGACGAGCAGAGTTATGTATGCAGCAACGCGACCAAAATTTTCAACGCTTGTTATTATAAATAGATTTATTCGGGACGTGGATGTGCAGCAAAGTGGCGTTTGGTAGCGGTGCACCAGTAGCATAATTAAAATCAATTTTCGAGTTGTACTCACGCTTGCCCTGAGTAGCAATTGGTAAAAGGGCCTCTCCCTGTAGTCGAGTGGTTGGCGCAACACCAAGGCGCCCATGTACGAGTTCAATCTTCTTTCCACGTTCACGATGCCGAACTTTTCACAGGCGTCGAGGAACTGAAACAAAGACATTATATTGATCGTGCATCGACTTTCTGCTGTTGCTGCTTTTCAGCAGACTGCGGATTTTTATGTAAATTCATGCTATTGAGAATAATAGCAAATTCGTACTTTCGATTTTTAATAATTATAATATAACAATTACAATTTTACAATTGTTTTGTTTATATTACAAACAAATGCAATTTTAACAATTACGATTACTGTGAATAATTATTATATTTTTGGTATTGTTTCTTCGATATTTTCAAGACATAATAATATAATAATAGCAGATTCCTACTTTTGATTTTTAATAATTAGAATGTGACAATTGCAATTTTACCATTGTTTTGTTTATATTACAAACAAATGCAATTTTAAGAATTATAATTACTGTGAATAATTATTATATTTTTGGTATTGTTTCTTCGGTATTTTCAAGACACCACTGATCATGGCTGGATATGTTAAGTGAAATTATTGTTGTATCGTTAATGAAATTGACAAAAAGATAATTTTCCAACGAAGTTCATTCAGCAACTTCTATATATAAAAAAAAAAAAATGGTTTCAAGATTTCGGAAAAGAATTATTACGGTGGCCAGCATCGAGTTTTGAACTAAACTCGATCGGAAGCCTATGGGGATTTCTAGCGAGAAAAGTTTACGATCAGGAGAAGCTACCTGCAGAAAATATCGTGGAATGTAAAAAAATAATAAAATCAGTGCGGACGGATTTTCAGATCAAAACTTTAAATAAGTTAGAAGGATAGTGTAGGTAACGGATTAATAAAAATTAATGAAAAAGATTTTTTTACTACTTTAATAAAAGTAAAAATTAAAATTGTATGAAATTTATTAAATAAATTATATTATATTTAAAAGATTAACATTATATTTTTTCACAGCCAAAAACACAATTTTAGGGGAAAAAATCCAATTTTTTCCAGACTTTGATGGAACAAATCTTTCGTTTGTTATATCTTCAGTTTTGTATTATGTACAATATAAATTTTAATTGTATAATTGAAGGTCGAAATTGTATAAAAGATTTCGTCAGTTTTTATTTTAATATCACGAAAAATCTAAAAATGGATTGCGTTTGTAATTATTCATGATACTGTATACAAATAGTGTCACTAGCACAACTGTTGCGGTTTTTCTTTCAAACAAGATGACTCAAGAATATGGAAAACGATAGACAATGTATTTAAAGCAAATATCATTACTTGAAACAAAAACGTTTCTTTTCTTCGAAAGAAAAGTGTAATTTCAAAAATTACAGTAGCTGTATCCTCTAAGAATAACTGCGTCAACTAGCGCAGCAAATTGTAAATGTTACATCGTGCAGGTGTTGTTGCTTCGTAATTCTTCACGAATCAACAGCTCTGTAATTCCAATTGTTATCAACAAAGTGCTCCATACATTGCAAAATCGCTACAAACGTATTCATCTATTGGGTTGGAAACTAAATGATTGCGGATTTTGCCATTACAACCTAATGACAGAATCCGCAATCACTTAGTTGCCAACCCAATACTTTCATTACGTTCGAAAAAGTCCGCATTTTCGCTTGTCGATCTTTTTTAAACGACAATAGGAAGACTGCGTATGAAAATCACGCCGTTTCGTAGAATCGAAGCTTCAAGATTCTTTATTTTTCTGCGCGTGTTGCAACGCTACATGTTACGAGCGAAAATTTGTCGTACGCCGATAAAATGAAAATATTTTCAATTACACGAAAGTCTCTCGACGAATCAGTGGTAGAAACGATAAAAAAAAGAAATAAATAAAGAAAGAAAAAACAGGAAATAAACGAGCTAAAAAATGAATCCCAATACGCGAACGTATCGTCCATATATCGGTTCTGCCTCGATAATCTTTTTGAACCATAACTATGCTGAACGTCTCGTTCTAATAACCGCCACAATTAACGAGGAAATTCGACTATTTTGGTAAATGATAGAGCCGTTGTAAACATTAGTTTGGTTTAATGACCGAACATGCATGGTGCGTTCCACGGTCTGTGTAAAACGAAAAGAGGCATTAAAGTTCGCCGCCGTAAAGCCAGCGGGGCCATTAGTTAAAAGGTTTTACAGTTTTATTGGTCGTCTAACGGCCCCGTGAATTTATCGAGCGGATATGACGTAGAGGGTAAAGCGTGTAAGAGTATGCGTCTACGTGCTAATATTCCAGCCGCATCCTTCGGGATCGTCGCGTACAACTGGCGTGGTCAGATAATTTCCGCGTATCCCCTGTGATAAACGCGTTGGATATTTTGCGAATAAAATACCCCTTCGTGCTCGCTATTTTTCTCCGTGATCTGATCGCTTAAAGGTCTGTCACAGTATGCCGTGTTAGCCACCATAAAATACGATACGAGGCACTCTCGTGCCATATAACTATATGTATATCTATATATATATGTCGGATCATCTTTGGAAAACGGGGCGTGTGATGAGTCTTGCTGCGAGTTGTCCATAGTTGTCTTATACCAGATGATGTTTGTTTATGCGAATGTATTACAAAAGTTAACAAGTGATATCGATGATCGAGTGATCGAGATGCCTATGACGATGAATTTAGGTTCGATAACGAATACACAGTCAACGGGATGACGATTGCGATTAGGAACTCGATGTACGTGTTCACTGGGCTAGTCGAACTTATCGGACTGCACCTCGGTCCAAGTGGAACTGCCCTTATATACTCCTCTCCGTATTCCTCAGGTCAATCGCTGTTTTTAAGGAGAGTTATTTAATTACTTTATACTTCTCTTAGGTACACGTCCCTCCCGTGACTGTGGCTTCGTTCAGTGACCCATTACGTCACTTAGAGTCCAAGCCCACTGTCATAATTCTCGGATAATCATAATTGACTTAACTCATAAGCAGCTATTTTTCAGTTTTATTGTTTAAGTACGACTATAATAAAAAAGTCTGGACTAAAGTATTGGGGACCTTCCCAAATATTCCGAAAGGAAGGCTCCGGCGTCCCTTCATCTACGACATATATATATATATATATTTGGAAAACCGTGTCGCTCAGCCATTTCTGTACTGTTATCGGATGCCGTGCAAACACGGAAGTTGAAAAATTTCGAGTACAGTCGCGTCTTACGGAATCTTCCGCCTTTATGACGCGCTAGTAACGTCGAAGAAGAAGTTGTTACGAGTTATGAGGAAATGTTTGACGCCGTAGCGTAGCCAATATCAAGGGCTTGTGCTGCGAAAATACCCTCGCCGTTTCTCCATACAAATTCTATAGCTTTACCACCTCCGTTCAAGCGTTTCTGCAATAAGATACTGTGCGCACGTTCGGTTTTTATTCGATGGGTAAACAATTTTCAGTCGCCTGACTGTAAACACTGGAGATTCGGACGAAATGTATTTCTCCGAGTTTTCGTTTGTTTTATTTACAAACGATCGCTTGTTTGCAGTTTCTTTAAGTAGCGAGTAGTCGTAGTAGTTTTAACACATTGAATTAAACTTGGCCATGGCGCTATGGGGGTCACCGGTGACCGGCACACCAAGATTAGTAGAAATATGTAATTTGAACAAATGTTAATAATTATTATTGAAGTGGTCACCACTTTTAAAAAATCTCTACATCTGGTCTTTTAGGCACCCCGCTGGGGGTAGCCGCCCACATGCTATATTATTTATTATTTATATTTTTAATTTCTTCACCAACAAGATATAACACTTTACCAAATGTCCGCAAGGACAAATTGTAAAATAACCAAAATAAAATTAAAAAAAAAAAAAATCTGGTCTTTTAAGTTTTCTCAAGCACTGAAGCGATCGATAGCGTATAGACAAAAGACTGGGACGAAGGCAGACCATAAACAGTGGACAGGCGACGATGGCTTCAGGGCTTTCAGTCATAGGGTGACACTGCTAGCGTGCGGATCTGGATCAGCTCAATTATATTGCTTCTTTGTATTTACACTTCTGTATTAAAATATATTTTCTACCTTACAATTTTCCTTTGTTCACATACATCTTCACATACAACTTCAACAGTTATAAATTTTGTATTATTACCATCGTTGCTACAATGGTGTGACGAAATTAATGCAGTATAAAGCATATAAAAATAGTTTTATTTATACATGACATATAGATCTATTATGTGCACCCCTCACCAGTGGCTGTCGAACGTAGGGAAAACTCACTTTTTCCGTGTTTCATCTTAATGAACAATAACCCTAAGTAACGTTTCGACTTGAATGATGTTTGATAGCAATTAAGGGCCTTGACAGTAAAGTAAAAAGTGCTGAATCTTGTGACGGTTCTTTAGGATTATTGCGGGTACAAATAAATATGATCGAAGGGTGGATTATGGTTTATGGTAGGTCCTGGGACGTAACAACATAGAACAATTATTTAGCAACGCGAAGAAACAATATGAGATAATTGATAATCGTAAAAAATAAGTGAATCGAGCGAAATTGCACTACAGCGCCATGGGGGTCACCGGTGACCTCAGTGAGATAAATTCATTAACGATGATTATACACCGTAACATATTTGTTGTAGGTAATATTTCAACATTATATGTATCGTATAATAAAAAATTCATCGTGGTGCCACGGTCAAAATTTGTAAAATTGGCGTGACATTTAACGTGTTAAGTAGCTAATAAACTATTAGATCGTCCGAAAAGTTTCTTTCGTTTTATAAGGAAATAATGGATGCACAACATTTTTCGTTTTATATTATTTTATCGAATTACGTATGATCAATTTTCTTCTATCAAAATAAAGATCACAACGTTCGGCAGATTAGGTTTCATGTTTGTATAAAGATGCGTTGTTATAGAAGACGTGCCTGTAAAAGAAAAATACTTTTCGAACAACCTAATACTAAGTTTCAGTAAAAGTATGCAGCGAAGAAGTACATAAATACATCGAGTTGATAAAAGAATGATTTGCGATTAACTTGGTAAGTGCTACTTTCTTACAACTGTTGAATATTTAGTAGCTTTAATAAAGCTCCACTTAAAATCACGTAAATAATTAACGTAAAATAATATAATGTTCTTAAACTAAATACTGAAAATTAAACACTTTTTACATTTTTCTCATATTCTTATATTCTTCAACTAGTATCTTCTTCCATAATATTTTTAGTTTGCTTTACAGTAGGAAGAGTAATTATAGCGAAATTTCCACCATGAGTAAGCGCGTAATTAATTAACGTTGAAGACGTTTTTTCCCCAAAGCATACGTTTCTCATAGAAAAGGACCATATTTTGTTTCCAGAAAATTTTTATCGAGTATTTCATTTCACATCTCGCATGTATATTTGAGACATTTTCATTGCTTTTAATAACGTCAAGTTTTCTGTTTATTCTTATTCTGCCAGCATTATTTATCCTGTACACCACAGCGTTGCACCACAAAGCTGTTTATATATCAGTAATAATTTATTCTTTGATCCTTTATAACGTCACATAACGTAGAAGTTACGTAATTATTTTACATATTCATAAATTTGATCTCATCTGTTTGTACGTGATTACGATATTGCATTTCACGAGTAATACTATCATACTATGTAAATGATATTCTTAGATTTTGGATTAAAGCAAGAGGCTGTAGGTGATCGATATTATAATTCTTTTCTTTTATCAGCGAAGAAAATTCTAATTAGAGAGATTTAAAGTAAGTGCTTCTACGATTTTCAATCAACTTTTACATTACACACGAGAGCATATTTAACTAAGAATAAAATTAATAATCTTAGCAGAAGATAACATAATAAATAGTAACAAGGATCGTAAATTAACATAATTCTAAACGAAACTGGCGATGATATTTTTTTAGTAAACGATAATCCTCCAAGGATTTTACATATTTTTTATTATCTACTAATGTTAACAATTTCAACGATTACAATTTCAACAATGCTAGCAATTTGACAATAGAAAATAACCAACACAAGAAAATGTTAAACGTTTATTTTCCGCAGTTTCTCGATATAAACAAACATTACAAAAAGAACGAAAATATTTTACATTAGAAAGAGGATTTCAGCAAGTAAATCAGGCTGTATCTTTATCTCAAGTGAAATTTTAATTTCTTATTCTTTCTTGTAAAAAAGTGTGTAATTGCGCATATCATATTTTTACCAACAATTTTACGATTAAATATACGTATTAGCTAATAACAAATTTTAATATGAGTATTTTACAAATTGAAATATATTTGCTTAAACGAGAGCAATTAAACAACGTAATGAACAGTGGCAAGAAAAAAGGTACTCAAGATACACTTTAATCATAAAATGCTGAGTTTCCAATCACCTTATCTTATACTTTCTAATTGTAACAAATTCTAACAAATTCGTGCAAACTAAATTTTATTTATGGTTTCATTTAAAAAGAAAATACACCGTGCGACATACCGTATAGAAAAGTCGCGTTGCGAGTTAATAAAGTTTGTTATATACACGCTGCAAAATTGTTCTTTTGCGTCTCTTTTTCCTCCCAATCGAAAGATCTGGTCCAATCCAGGTACTGGAGTCGTTTAATATATCAGCTTCCCTCGGCTTCGAAATCCTTCTCTACTTATTCTCATTTTCGCTCCATTGATTTTCCTCTCGATGTACAAACGGAAAGTTTTATCGGAAAACAACAGCAGCAGCATCTTATGTCATCGGTTTCGTTATTGCATCGTTATAGATCACAGAGAAAGAAAAATAACAGTAACCAGTACTTGAATTTAATTAAAAATTAATGCTTCGCATCATTCTCAAGACAATACTTGATTCTTTCAGAAGTTCAAAGAGAGCAAATGTTTTATTTTCGATATATTCTGTTCTTCTTCGCGGTATATGCACATACGACGCACACTGTTCTTATTAAGTGCAATAATATGAATGAATAATAACGAATAAATAATATGAATTATTTAAACGCGTAGATTGTAAATCATCCGTTTTTTCATCTGGAATCATTGATATCGGGACTAAGTCATACGTAAAATTCGTAAGCTTCGAAGGTAAATTGAAGTCGCTTGAATACGAATAACTTGATTCCACGTTTGTGTTCGTGCAAGTCAAATTACTTGATTTCAAGTCATTTGAATTCAAGTCGCTTGACCCCAGACGGCTATCCAATGGAAAATGGATACTTACAAAACGACGTTTAAAGGAAATGACGCGTTTTAAAAGAGAAGAAACAGCATCGAACTGTAGATAACATCGTCTTACCTAGCAACTGTCGTTTTCCTTAGGTCAAGGAATAATTGAAAAATTTTTAATCAATTAAATACAAACAACGCGAAATCAAGGAAACAATAGTAGATAACAAGCATACTTAAAGCGTAGAAACTTGAAAAAAGAAAAATATTTTAAGTCAAACGAATAACAGGTTTATGCTAGCTAGTAAAATTCTTTGAATTTTTAAGCCGCTAACTTGACTAATCTGAACGACACTTTATTTTCCACACCATTCGATGCTTGTTCTTTGAAAAATCCTGATTTTTCTATTCGTATTTCGTTATTGCTTGCACACGTCGCATTCACTGATTGTATTATCAAGTGATCGAAACTGAAGCGTCGTCTCTCGCGTATAAGCTCTGGCTGTCTGACTATAACTGTCTATTCTACTGGAGGATGATCAACGCTTTAGTCGTTTGAGTCCCAAGCAGTGCGATCGCGTTGTTTAGATTTTGTTAGATTTGTAGACGATATTTTGTATTTCATTGTTATCTTCTGCTTTGATTGAACAAAACTTGAAATATTTATAAACTAATAGTACGTATATATAATGATATAGATGTATTTCATGAAAATAACAAATATGACGAGCGCTATCGCACTGTTCGCGATTTTTCGACCCTGTTTTTTCAAAGACCCCTGGGACCCAAAATGTTAACACTTTGATTGCCACGCGGAAATTACATGTTTCGCTGAGGACGCCACGGGAGTATTTTTATTACTCAAAGCATATAATTTTTTTTTTTTTATAGTTTATTTTGGTTTTTACAATTTGTCCTGAAGGACATTTGGTAAAGTGTTATATGTCATTGGTAATAAAAAAAATAAAATAAAAATAAATATAGCATGTGGGTGGCTACCCCCAGCGGGGTGCCAACTTCGTGTTTTCTAAGTTATATCTTTTATGAAAAGCATATAATGGCAAAATAATAATAAATTGGTGATGCAAGACAACATTCTTCCCCAATGAACCGTTTATCTTATTGGTGATCACGGGTGACCATCGTGCGCCTTGGTAACAGTTGATAGCGACATATTATAACGAGGCTTCGTTTATTTCAACAAACCATTCGCATTCGTTATTTCGTCGTAAGTAAAACGTGCAGAATATATTGTTAAAACGTGTAGAAGATATTAGTAAACAGTATTATGATTATTTTTATGATTTCGACGAAACATTCGGCTAAAATGGTAGAGGTCCGCAAGAAAATTATGTTTGTGATAAACCAATGGTAGTGGTAGATTACAACAGAGGAAAATGTGCTGTAGATTTATCGGACCAAATGATAGCATATTCTACACCACATAGAAGAACCCCCAAGTGATATATAAAATTAGCTTTAGAGTTATTGTTAAATACATCAATTTCAAACGCGATGATACTCTATAAACAAGCAACAAAAACAAAAATCAAGGTATCAGATTTTAGAATGGCACTCGGAATGCACCTTACACAGTGCCATTCACCAGAGCCGTCAAATATACTTATTCGAAAAAGATTGCGACACGAAATGCAGAAGAAGGAAGGGTAAGTGTACCTGGCACGATAATTTTGCAGTGGGTGCTATAAAAAAATATTAAAAAATAGAAAAAGCAACTGCTTGCAGGGAAAATATTTATATTACAATTTTAAGCGAGTGAGAAAAAGTTACTTTTGGGTATCGAAAAGTTGTTTTCTACGTTATGTACATGTTTGTTGTGTATCTACATTGTCTAATATACGCGGCAGTATTCCAAATGTCACTTGTCATAGTGTATTCAAAATTTATGTTAATATT
The DNA here is from genome assembly GCF_905332965.1 of Bombus pascuorum. Classification (NCBI taxonomy): domain Eukaryota; kingdom Metazoa; phylum Arthropoda; class Insecta; order Hymenoptera; family Apidae; genus Bombus; species Bombus pascuorum. Next base: position 3,044,054 of record NC_083494.1, read on the forward strand.
TTTTTCAAATATTCAACTTGTTATATTCGCCGTCGGTAAGAGGACACCAAATACTAGAAAATACACGACGAGAAAAGCTCCAGGCATAAAGACAAACATCAAAGATTATTCTATGGTCTTGTTGGTTATAATACTTAGTATCAACTGTACGCGCATCAACCCATAAGCGATCATTTCTAAAATTATTCTATTTAAATAATCGGAAAACTTGAGGTTGAGAGTGAAAAGATTACACGATAATGGAAAAAACAAACGCAATTTTATCTTGTAACAATGGATGTACAATGTGAAATATTAAGGCTGGAAAAATGATCGGCTCTTTAATTAGTATTAACTTCGTATTGTACGACGCTTTGTGCTCGTAAATCAAACAACCATACATATTCGTCGTGATTTAACCCTATGAAATAATGCAGGAGGAGTCCGCGTACACGACAGATTTTGCAGTAGGATTTTCTCAGAGCCTGCATATTAAGCTTGAACAAGTGAATACACTTACCGTGCTTTTATTTATGCAGGACATTAACTTGTTCCGTTTTGAACTGCTTAGATGATTCGGCAGATAAGCCAACAGAAATTATTTAAGATGTTCTAGACCGAAGCATTTATAGCTTTAGCTTCTCTTCAGCTTCTTAAACGAGCTATGTCTGTACGTACTTTAAGAAGCTTCCGGTGAGAAAATTAAAGAAAAAGGAGAAAGTGAAGAAGTAAAAGAAAATTCTATTTTGCCAATGATAGAAATTTTTGAATCGCCAGACTTCTATAATCCTCTTGTATGTTTCTGTAATGAAAACTCGTTTTGTATAAGTCAGTTTTTAGTTTGCAAAGCTTAATTTCTGCGAAGTTTTTGATAACTGCACGAGTAGCGCAATTTTTAAAATAATCCAATATTTGCTCGAATTTCTGCAACTCGTCTTAATTTTTAGTTTTGCAACATATTCAGTATACGTATGTATGTTCAGTCATTTTATGTTTAAAATCTCGACAACGTAGTTCGTTTCTTTATATTTATTTTTATATGATTCTTTATATATTGTTTCTTTATGATTATTATATCATAAATTAATTTTATAATATATATATCTTTTGATGAAATTAAAGGCTTTCATTTTATTCTATAAATATATACGTATGTAAATAAAATTGTTGTCTACGTTAATATTTTTGTATGTCGTTTATGTTTTTACTATAAGTTTACTATTTTATATAATAATCATTTTATTATATATAATATCATATATAATATTATATTTATTTTTTATTGTATTATATTTCTATATAATATTTATTTACAATATTATAATAGAATATTTACTATTTTATATATTAATCTTTGTCTTTTTTATTATATTATATTTCTATATAATACTTATTTACAATATTATAATAGAATATTTACTATTTTATATATTAATCATTGTCTTTTTTATTATATTATATTTATATATAATACTTATTTACAATATTATAATACTATATTTACTATTTTATATATTAATCATTTTATTTTTTATTATATTATATTTATTATATTTATTTTTTAATATATTATATTTCTATATAGTACTTATTTACAATATTATAATACAATATAAAATCTAATATTTGTAATAATAAGTAGAACATATCTATACAAAACAGTTGCAATAAAAGGAGTAATTGTAATAATAAAGCCACGAACTTAACAAAAGCGATTATTTATACTTTAGAAAACAAACGTGCATCAAAACTTTTCTATTTCTTTATTATGCGTAATTAATTTAGTCGAAACAACATTAATTTTCCTCGGTTCAATAGTATCAACGTGTTGATAATCCAGTCAAAATCAGTCCATCGTTATTTCGCTAAGTAGTATTGTATAATATTTCATCATATTGATACAATTTTGAGCCTCGATAATACAAAATTTCCCGATATTATATGTAAACTATCACTCAAAACGTATCAGCAATCCGCTGCCTCGTAAATCAGTGCAGGTTTAATAGAAAAATTATTTCTCGAAACTACGTGATCCATCGGAGCCTTTTTCACCTATTGATTTTTTTCCAAACTCGTTCCATTACGAAAGATGTTTTTCAATAGGAAAATATTTCAAATCAATGAAAAAACGTTTCGTATAATCGGAAATTTTTGTTTCTTTTTACTCGACATTCTCACGACACGTTTAATGTTATTACATTTTTTGCCGTAGTTACCTGGTATTAATTGTTCAGTGGATAAAATTTTACGTGAAATTAATTGTTTATCATGTTGCACGTAATTAGCATTAACGTTTAATATAATTCCACAGGACGAATTTATTACTTCAGTAGACCTTATCAACAATATTAATGGTAACATCCGTTCCAAAATTCCACGGTAATAGCAAACTTGTTGAGTTGATTCATCACAATTTGCGTGATCTTCTAATGATCTCAAGTGGATTTTCATCGCAACGCGGAACTTATAATTGAGAAGGCAATATTCTTGCCAGTAAATTCGTTAAGTTTATGCTTGTTATGTCAAGATTCATGACGTAGAGAAGGAAATGCGAGAAACTCATCGCATTTCCACGGATCATAGGGATGCACGCGATAATAATATTACAACTGAGCTTAAAAAAGCTGTCACTTTACGAAAAATTCTGTCGCTTAAAAGAAAGAAATAAATTAAAATTCAAATTGAAAGAAAGACGAATCCGCGAATAAATATTATTATGAAAGAAAAATGTAGCGATTTGAAATCATCATTATTATAATGGAATCATCACAGCACGATACATTTTAAATTACACGTAACGAAATTACAGATGCAATTTACGACTGCCTTCGGTTTTCGCCAAGCAGGTAATCGTCGTTTGAAATTTACAAATTTCCACAGCTGATGAAATGACGCTACGATACAGCAATATACAATGTGTTTGTAATTTCATTACAAAGAATCTAAGGTATGTAAATATGAAACCGGAATTTTTATATAGAAAATACACGTTTATTGTATGAAAATGATTAAAAATATTTTATTCCAAGTATTGCCCATCGCTAGCTATACATTTTTCCCACCTGTCTGGCAATTGATGGATGCCATGCCAAAAAAACTGTCTCTCTTTTGAGGCAAACCAGTCATCGAGCCATTTTCGTACATTTTCGTAAGAAGTGAAGTGCTGGTCAGAAAGTGCGTGTCCCATCGATGCAAATAAATAGTAATCGGACGGAGCCAAGTCTGGTGAGTAAGCCGCGTACGAAAGTATTTCCCAACTGAACGCTTCGATCGTTTCCTTGACCGGTTTTGCTGTATGCGATGGTGCATTATCATGGAGCAAAAATACTTTGTGTTGCCTTTTTTGATATTCTGGTCGTTTTTCACGCAAAGCTTGATTCAAATCGATCATTTGTTGTCGATAGCGCTCAGTATTAACGGTTTCGCCAGGTTTTAACAGCTCATAATATATCATACTCTTCTGATCCCACCAAACACAGAGCATTGTCTTCCGTCCATAGCGATTTGGTCTTGTAGTCGATGTCGGTGGTTCACCTGGAGCTACCCATGATCTTTTACGCTTAAGATTCTCAAAATATATCCACTTTTCATCGCCAGTCACAATTCGGTGGAGAAATGACTTTATTCTGTATCTGGCGAGCAGCATTTCGCAAGTGGTTTTTCGGTTTTCCTGCTGTCTTTCATTCGGTTCATGTGGAACCCATTTTCCCACCTTCTGGATCTTTCCCATGGCTTTCAAACGTATGGAGACGGCTTCTCGTGTAACGTTTAATTGATCAGCGAGTTGTTGTTGCGTTTGAGCGTTATCCTCATCCAACGATGCTTGCAATTCGCTGTCTTGAAACTTTTTCGGTGGTCTTCCACGTCCTTCGTTCCTCGCGTCAAAATTGCCACTTCTGAATTTTTTAAACCACTCAAAGCACTGTGATTTACCAAGAGCATGCTCACCGTAAGCTTCGACAAGCATTCGATGCGATTCTGCAGCAGTTTTCTTCAAATGGTAACAGAAAATCAATGCTGTCCGCAAATCGTAGTTTCCAGGCACAAAATTCGACATGTTCAACGCTATTACAAACTATGCTGTTGTATGAAACTTGTATTGTTGTAAGTCGAAAATGTTTGTGAGATGTCATCAAAGACTTTTGGCATCAATGACGCAGTTTAGTGATAACTACATTATCAGCTAGGGCCATCTATAGGCAAATTCCGGTTTCATACTTACAGACCAATACGTAAGAAACGCACGATATTTCTTAAAGGACAATTATTTAAATTGCTGTCTCTATTGTAAAATGCGTGTAAATCGACGAAGAAACGTAAAACAGGGAAACCTTCAAACATCAAATTCTCTGGCAGACAGAAAAATAGATCTTACAAAATTTTCTATCCTTTTTCATCAATATATTAAGTTGCCCGGAAAGTGTCTTTTACAGACGCGTCTTTTACAACGACGCATCTTTATACAAACATGAAACCTAATCCGTCGAACGTTGTAATTTTTATTTTAATAGAACAAAATGGATCATACGTAATTCGATAAAATAATATAAAACGGAAAATGTTGTGCACCCATTATTTCCTTACAAAACAAAAGAATCCTTTCGGACGTTTCATCAAAGAAGGAATTGTATTTGTAGAGGAGCCTGTGCGTCTTAGTTGTAGAAAACACTTGAATGTTCAATTGATTTAAATTCGCAAGTACCGTACCAATAATCCTTTTTGTACAGGACAACTTATCAGAATAACAATCCTTGATAACTCGTATGAGCACAAGAAATGTATCTCTTCAAGATGTTCATTTTATTTTCGTTAGAGAAACATATTTTACAATAATCTGAGTAAGAATCGTTGTAAAATTGGTAATATCCAGAGTCCATGTGTTCGAGCATGTCCATCGCGTAATCACATTTTAAGGCATCACGTTTTAACGCTATTAGTAATTATCGACAAATGGAAATTGCTGTTAGATTCTCTGCTGCATTGTTTCCACTGGCACGTACGACATTATGCGATAAAAAAGTAACAGTTTCTAATTTTTCCACGTACAACAGATTTTCAGTTACTTGCTTATTGCTATTTCTATCTTTTTATAACGTCTACACAGGCGACGTTACGATACAATTTTATTTTACTATTATTTATAAAATTTAAAATTATTAGAAAAATGTTAGAAAATTGAAAAATATTTTCAAATATCATTTACTTATATAATACTATTTATAAAGACAAGTTCCACTTCAATTCTATACTACAGTATCCTCGCTGGCACGTAGAACGTTATACGATAAAAAAGAAAATCTCGTAATTTTTCCGCTTACAGTGTCGTGTACGAGAAATTGTCGATTCAATTTTTCAGATATTAAGGCGTGCACGAAGAAGGAAACGCGTTCAGATTTCATGCAGATTAGCATTTTTGTCTGTATCGCGATAAATACTGCAAGAGCGGCTACCAGAAGGAATAATAAAGCACAGAGGCTCGTCGCTAGATGACTTGACATGGAACAGCTGTTAAAGATACTTGCGTATTCAGTGGTGTGGTCGACATAGAAAATTCAGGCGATTAAGAGGTGAACTTTCTACGGCTGGAGTTTATGTTGTCGTATTAATATATTACAGAGGGCAGAGAGGCAGAGAATATGCAGCGCGTCCTATTAAATAGTCAAATGTCCCCGAGATTAATTTCGCAGACGCTACTACCGGAAGGGAAGCGGAATTTATCTCGTGACAATTAATCTTGTCCCTTGGACATCGAAAACGTGCACGAAAGAAAGAGATTACGAGCGGATTTCGTTATGCATTAATTAAAAGGAACTTACTAATATTTCTCCGATGGGGAATTATTTATCGTGGAAAAGATTGTTCCACGAACAGCGGTGCCGTTTAATAACGTCAGCTAAATCATTCGACTTTTACTGTTCCGATTCCGGTCAGAAGAGGCGAACTAGAATAATTTAACGAATAACCAGCAAATTATAAAGGACTTTGGTATTCTGATAGACGTTTGCAATACGATGTATATTTTATCTTATGTGGCTGCACGTTTGCGCAAAGCACACGACGAATATTCTTGAATCTTTCATCTCGGGTTCTGTGATGAATTTTGGTCAGTAGACCTTCCCGTGCTCGCTTTAAATCTCCGCACTGACAGATTTATCCGATAGACGTTAACGTTTCAAATGTTATCTTTAATATATGAAGATCACAGGAAAAGAACACGTTGAATACATTTTTTCGTAATGCTTTTACTTTAATGTGATTCTACGATTGGAAAGGTATTTTTAATATAATATTTTTTAATAGCTGAAAGTGGAAGGAATTTGTTAAATGTAACAAACGCTGCAATTGAAAGTTAGAAGAGGTTTGTACATTTTTATTCCAATTTTTTGTTTCCGTTTAACACATTATTGTCTGGCAATTTTACTGAGAATTCATCTCATGTCACCGGCTATTATTTCGTAATTCGATGTGGAAGTAAAATAATATAAATAAACTTTAATAAATTTTATTTATTATCCAACTTTTAATATTTCTTTTGCGTATGATAAACAATATAACAATCACCTACGTGTAATGGTATACAACAGCTTTTGCAAATATATCCAGTTTCCCTGCGTTTTCCTTTTGGAAAGCATATTCTACACGCCCTAGTCGGATTTGAAATAATTCTGTAAGTTTGGTGTGATATCATGTTTGTTCCACTCTTTTTCCAATTCGTAGTCACTATCTGATTCTATTATATTCCTTTGTTGATATTTTGGTGGCCTAATATCAGATTCACTATCTTCTGATACAGTATCACTTTCCAAGTCAATTTCATTCACAATTACTCGGACAATCATTGAAAGATTCTTCATTGGTACGTTCCATTATCGTTAAAATCGTTTTTACAACAAAGGACGCAACTTGGCGGGTCTTATAAGCGAGAGACACAGCTTGAGGTATGTTGACCAACGATTGCACTGTATCATCTCCAACAGCGAACTGAGAAAACGAACTGATACGAAGAAAAGCGCATCACGAGTTTGGCCATGAAAACACGAGTTAACTCGTGACCGGTCAACAATGTGTTAACACTTTGACTGCCACACGGAAATTACATGTTTCGCTGAGGACGCCACGGGAGTATTTTTATTACTCAAAGCATATAATTTTTTTTTTATAGTTTATTTTGGTTTTTACAATTTGTCCTGAAGGACATTTGGTAAAGTGTTATATGTCACTGGTAATAAAAAAAATAAAATAAAAATAAATATAGCATGTGGGTGGCTACCCCCAGCGGGGTGCCAACTTCGTATTTTCTAAGTTATATCTTTTATGAAAAGCATATAATGGTAAAACAATAATAAATTGATGATATAAGACAACATTCTTCCCCAATGAACCGTTTATCTTATTGGTGGTCACGGGTGACGACCGTGACGCCTTGGTAACAGTTGATAGCGACATATTATAACGAGGCTTCGTTTATTTCAACAAACCATTCGCATTCGTTATTTCGTCGTAAGTAAAACGTGCAGAATATATTGTTAAAACGTGTAGAAGATATTAGTAAACAGTATTATGATTATTTTTATGATTTCGACGAAACATTCGGCTAAAATGGTAGAGGTCCGCAAGAAAATTATGTTTGTGATAAACCAATGGTAGTGGTAGATTACAACAGAGGAAAATGTGCTGTAGATTTATCGGATCAAATGATAGCATATTCTACACCACATAGAAGAACCCTCAAGTGGTATATAAAATTAGCTTTAGAGTTATTGTTAAATACATCAATTTCAAACGCGATGATACTCTATAAAGAAGCAACAAAAACAAAAATCAAGGTATCAGATTTTAGAATGGCACTCGCAATGCACCTTACACAGTGCCATTCACCAGAGCCGCCAAATATATTTATTCGACAAAGATTGCGACACGAAATGCAGAAGAAAGAAGGGCAAGCGTATCTGGCACAAAAATTTTGCAGAGGGTGCTATAAAAAAAATGTTAAACAGTTAGGATCAAAAATTGCTAAGAATCGGACCAAAAAGGTGACCACCTATTGTCCAGGTTGTATCGATGAGCCACATTTATGTTTAAAGTGTTTTAACACAGTGCACCGTTAGATGCAAGATTTGTCCTCATTTTTGTTTATCGATGTTCTAATAAAAATGTCGAATTGTTCAGTGGGGCACTTTTTATTTCAAAGTATCTTCTATTTATCGGTTATATTCAAAATGCCCTAACTGTCAATTTTCATACAATTTTTACAATTGTAAAAAGTTCAAGCACTCCGGTCACCAAATATAAAAAGAAAAATATATTGAAGTATAAGTATAAGTATAGTGTATCCAGATCCTCGCTCTCTCAATGTTACATTACAACAAGATACGATAGGTATGTTCATACATTTATAGCAAAGGACATTACCAAAAATGTTAACCTTGGTGTGTAACTCTAGCTGAAGGTTACAAGAAACAGCAATAAAAATCTACATATAGCTCTTTTGTCTCTAGACTTTGTAACCTAAAACAACATTCATATTCAAGGCCACAATAATTATGGACTTCTTCTTTTCTTTTTGTAATTTTTTCCTTCACTAAATTCTATTTTCTTCGTAACAGAGGTGTCCAGGTAACGAGAATACAAAAGAAAAGATGTAGAATTTTTCTTGAAGTAATTACTTCGACAAATATTAATATCTGTTCACTAGATCCAAGTAGATGATCTGTTTTCGTAAAAAGACGACAGGGAGAGAACGCGATAAATCAAACCTACTTTTCACAAGGAAGCAGATAAAATTCAGTCCATTTGTCAATTTCATGTCACCATATATATTCAATTACCTACTTCTTTATCTGATTTCCAAGCTAAGCATGTGCTTCCGCGGAACAATTTTACTTGAACAATTTTTAAATATATCGATCGTTATAATATTGAAACATCGTATCTTTTAAGGGCAGTTTCTCGCGTGACAACAATAAGAACAAATGATTTTTACGAATTTTTTTTTAGATCGACCTACTAAATATAATTTCTTTATTTCGGTTCCTCTTGTTGTTTATTGTACGTTGTACGAGCTTTTTAACGTTCTTGACAATGTAACTTTTATTGGCGTACAGTGTAACACGTGTCACAGTCATCAGAACGCAGAAGTTAAGAAATTTTCTCAAAGTCAAATAGTTCACGTTGGGATTGAATTTATTTTCGAAAGAAGAACACGAACAATTGAAAAGTTTTAGCGTTTAGAAGAAAAATACATATACTTTTTTCTCCGCAGATAAATTGAGTTTATATCGTCCGAAAAAATATTATAAATAAGCAATCGAATAGAAATTCGAGGTTCGATCCCTGGAGAAATTTGTAGCAAAACGAATGAGCTTTGCCCGAAATGAATCAGCTTTTCAGTCATCGTGCACGCCAGTTCGCAAAGTTATTAAACGTGGCAGTTTAAAAAGCTAATAAACGAGAAGAAAAATTAAAATAAAAGAAATTACATTTATTTTTTCGGACTATATCTACATTGCAAAACGGTCAAGTCCCATATAACCAGTAGTTAATCTGAAAATAATTCATATAAATTAGTTCCTTTTATTGTTGTTACGCGAAAGTCTCATCTTAAAAAATGTTATGAATTTTCTATTTTATCATTTCGAAGCGTAATGATTATTGTGTTGCCTACGCGATAAATTCTTCATTTTTCCATGTTTCTACCGTGTTTTATCGATCACAGTATAATCTGAGATTACGTTTGATATCGGTGCAGTTCGTGACAAAATGGGAACATACTCGACATTACAACAATTTTCTGAATTGATGTTTCATAAATTGCATATCCTATTATGCTTAAACACATGGAAAATCGCTTTCATGAATTATGAATGTTATAGAAGAAAATGTGTAATAAGAATTCATACCATGTAACTGGTAGTTAGTTTAAAAAAGATTCCATAAAAAATATCACAAATTCGCATCGTAATTTCACGAAACCTCGTCGACCTCTCAGTTACTTTTCAATTTAACAGATCGTTCTCATTTTCCATTACGTCGTATTAAAACTTTTTCGTTCGTCCATAAAATAACATTAGAATCGACAAAAATTTACGTCGTATCTTTTTTGCGATCTTCGTACAAAAATGAAATTGTTGGATCACCTGAAAAAGTCGATTATCCGAACAGAAGTTGGTGTCACGACGAGACCAAATGATCAAAATTCCACTATAGCTTTCGATATTGCCGAATGGAACAAATCTTTTTCCAAACGTGTTCACTTTGACACGCTATGAAGCAGTAGATACCTGTGATCGGAGGCAGGAAGTCAGAAACAGTGGAGTTACGCAATTTTTAATTGCCTCTGCTCAAAGCTGCGTATGTCGTTGATAGCATGAAAATTTGGATGTAAAACGGACGTAGAACTTTACGAGTTATGTTAAAATATGCATCGATATAAAAAGGAAAAAAATGATCGTTGATAATTAAATTGTTGGAGAAATGGAGAAAGAATATTAAAAACTATCAAGGGACATTACACAAAGGTTCTCTCTCTTTTTTTCTCTTTTTCACGTAAATGTACGCTTTGAAAATTTTTAATGTTTAACATTGAAAATTAATCAACGGAAGTTGAACAAGATGATTTTATAATCGAACGCTAAAGCTGGAGGAGTAAAAGTTTTAACAACGCAGCCTTCAAGTTTAAAATAATAATCCATTTATGCCCATAAATCCATTAAAATTGTTTTAACACCGGTGCAAAATTATTTCGATAATATTTATCAAAGGAACGAAGTTGCTTGCTCCGTTAGAAACCTGTATGTATTGCTGCAGTTGCTGATATTGCTGCGTTATGTTCATTACTTGCTTAATCGCATTTCAATCATATGAATAATTTCATGCTTGCACGTACAAAGTTACACAAATAAAACGGTTGCGATAACGATGTTGTATCGTATTAACATTATTATTTTCAATGAAAAACGCGAAATAACATTTACGTGCTTTCGAAGCCGGTATCGTATGATCCGATCGAAAAAAGCTTTTGCAAGAAAGGAAGCTTATTACATTTTTTCACGCACATATTATTTCTGCACGGTGTGTGTTATTAATCTTTTTTTTTTTTTATTTTATTTTGGTTATTTTACAATTTGTCCTTATGGACATTTGGTAAAGTGTTATATCTTGTTGGTGAAGAAAAAAAAAATATAAATAAAAAATAAATATAGCATGTGGGCGGCTACCCCCAGCGGGGTGCCAGCTTCGATTTTTCTAAGTTATATCTTTTATGGTGTGTTATTAATGTAACAGAATTTAAAGGAACGAACTTTGTTGAGTTTTTGACGTGTCATTAATCGTAGGCCTCATTACCACAAGTAGTTTCGTAATCGGAATTCATATAGATTTAAAAAACTAATGTATACTGGAAAAAACTGCAAGTAAATTTTTTACCAATTTGTAACAATTAGAGAAGTTAGTAAAACATTTTTGTTTCAATTAAAATACGATAATGACATCGATATGAACTGTCACTTTATCATCTTGATAGGATCAAATATAGTATATAACAAATTATAGGATATTATAATACAACTAAAAGAGTAGAGAAATATGCTAAAATTTTTAGAAATTATCTACTAAAGAAGAAGTTTGAACTTCGTCAGGAATTCGTATTTGTGTTTATTAAATTCAGTCAAAATATTAATTCCTGTCAGATGAAAACAGGTTTGGCATAAATAAAAACATGTATGTACGAGTGGAATGCTTTTGTTATGAAAATATGTGTTTATGGTGTTGTATTTATATTCAGTAGCTTATCCAATGCACATCCAATTTTCCACCTCACCTATATCTCACCGTATAAAAACAATAACTTGATATCGCGTAAATTCAGTTTATTTCGACGCTGATTCCATTTATGTTACTCAATTTGCGTACTGTTTATGATTTGTCACAAAGGATGTTATCATAATGATTCTGCTGGTCACTGAAATACAAATTGCAATCTTCTGCTGTACTATACATATTACAGATATCGTATTTAAAACACCGAATAACTAAACATAAGTAGCATTACGATTATTGTTAGACAATTAAGTAATCGAACGGTGATTTAGTTTCTTATTTCATGTGATGATGATGTTTGTTTAGAGACCACCAAACGCGTATCTTTACGTTTCAATAAGAAACTTTCTATGTTTCTAAACTGATAAAAGTGGGGACAAATCTTTCCAATTTTGCAAATTTTAGTTAGCCAATTTCATTTTGCACAACAACAAAATTATAACCAAAACAATGTTACAAAATACAAGAAGCCAACATACTTATTCTTAAACTCTTTATAAAATTCCTACTATTTTCTGTCTTTTATCTTATTCTCTAGAAAAATTTCCAAAATTGATTTTACGTTTGGAAGATCAAATGTTTAACACGATCGACTCATTCGTTTTACAAAATACGTGTTCGAGACTGTGTGATGAAAAGGATCGCATAATGTTCGAGACTCGAAAGAGTGCAGCAGCAAAGATTGTTTGTCACCAGAATGGTAGGTTGACAGAGACTATTAGCCAAAAATATTAGCCAAATATTATTAGCCAAATAAAAGGCCTGACAAAGATAATTTACCAGCAAAATAAAGGTATGGAAAGGATCACTTGTTAGTATAAAGAACTGTGAGGTTTATTTAGAATGGACTGTGTATAAACTGAACGTGTTTGGTGTGAGATGTTTCCAAGTTGAAAGTTCTTTTTTTTATTATTTAATTTGTACTTTACAATTTGTCCAGCTGGATATTTGGTAAATTTTTCTAACTTAATTGCTAAACAACATGTGGATGGCTAGCGAGATACCATGAAGTTGAAAGTGAGTTAACACACACTGACTAAACTCATCAGAGATGAAGCTCGTATAGTCGTATAGTCATACGAGAGACGGAGGTAAAACAAGCGGATTGGTTGTCTAAGCATTTTCGATTTTGTAAGAGTGGTGGTGAGTTTAATACGATTGGGAATTTTTCTTCTGCAAGTCACCACCTGCACGTTACCGGTGTTCAAGGATACAGAGCGACCTGTGAGGGCCTGCACGGGGTTCCGCAGGTTTTACACATCAACCGTAGAACACTATAAACTCTTATGAAACACATATCAAACATGCTGGAACAGAAGTTAAAAAAAGAGAAAACTGCTGGGTCCCTGACCGTTACAGGCAACTGCCAACGAATAGCAACAGAGTATTTTTTTTTTTTTTTATGTGGAAGTAGTTTACAATCAATTCTCATTGAAAATTATAAGTAAATTATTCTGGCGTGGTACTATAACGTGAATAATAAATGATTATCGTATGTTTAGTTCTGGATGAATTTAATGTTTAAATCTAGAGGGTAATGTCTTTTTAGTCTGCGGATCTGATGTCATGTCAAGTAACTGAGTAACTGGTGGGTTTTGGTGGTTGTTAATTCTTATGTTATATCTATTACTGAATTTGGATATTTCTTCTTTAACTATAGGTATATTAAGGTCGCGATGTATTGTTTCATTGGTAACGTACCAAGGTGCATCTATTAAGGATGTTAGAGTTTTCGATTGGAATCGTTGAAAAATTTCTATGTTGAAATTACTCGCTGTTCCCCATAGTGAGTAAGTGTTGAATGGTTTCGTATGGTTATTGGAAATAAGGTAACGAAAGTGAGAATTTCTTCGGCTTATTAACATAAATGTATAAAGGGATAAAAATATAAATATAAAAATATGAATGTATAAAGATACAAAGGCTTAAAAATAAAAACGAACAAAGGGATAGAAATATCTTTTTATGTATTTTTAAATTGTATATTCGCATTTATTATAATTTATAATTTACATAATAAAACTTTGTGTCTAATAATCGTAGTAATTTCTTTTCTTTAATAATTTATAGTTCAAACAACAACAGTGCAATTTTTCTCCCAAAAGTAAGCAGTAACAGAGATTGGTTACACGTTGCTGTATTTTGGTGTAATTACGAAGGATTATATTGACTCCTTTTTCGAAAAGCACACAAACGCCCATTGTATTTTTAAATTGTATATTCGTATTTATTATAATTTATAATTTACGTAATAAAATTTTATGTCTAATAATCTTAGTAATCATTTCTTTTCTTTAATAACTCATAGTTCAAACAACAACAGTGCAATTTTTCTCCCAAAAGTAAGCAGTAACAGAGATTGGTTACACGTTGCTGTATTTTGGTGTAATTACGAAGGATTATATTGACTCCTTTTTCGAAAAGCACACAAACGCCCATTGTATTTTTAAATTGAGATAAAAATATAAATTGAAAATATTAGACGAGTATAATAAGAAATTCTCATTTGGTACATAAAACTTCTTATAACACGTTTAACGCGTTTGATTGATAACGAGAGACGTAAAGACGTAAAGCATCGAATCAAAATCTTTCACCTTTTTTTTATTAGCAAGATAAATTCCCTGATATTCTTTTTTACTTCGTGCAGAAATATTTTTTACTTCCCTGTAAAGTTCTATTAAACTGTTTCAGTTGTTTTAGCCTTTATTGCAAAGTTATTAGCCTTTATTGGTGCTTTTAAGCAACGCAATGTTGGCGTGGCTCGTATCACGAGCTGCATAATGACGTAACAACGTTTGAGATATTCGTTCACGTTAAATCAGGAAAATTATGGTGAGTATTAGGGCCATTCTATAAGCTAATACATAGATACTTGATTTTTATACTGCAGTATGTGCTAGTACATTAAACGTGCTGGATATAGTGAAATTTTCTTCATTGTTTTATAACGCGATATAATCAGTGTATGATTGTGCTTAATTTTTTTTAGACATTTTTTTCAGACTAATTACTAGTTACAAGATCTAGGGACAAGATCTTTTTAGGACGTAACTATAGTAATTATTGTAGGAATTTAAGTAGGAATGTAATTTTTATTATCTCAATTCCACTCACCGTTTATTAACATTTTAAACTGTCACGTTTAATAACTTTTTAAACTGGCGCGCCTGATGATTGGAAAACTAATTGATAAATCAATTTCAGACGAAACTTGTTATTGAAATTTGTTATATTTGTTACGAATTTATTATAAATTTCTCCAAGGATCGATATTTCAATTTTTATTTCATTATTTATTTTATTGATCATTTATTTTAAACGGTGTAAGCTCAATTTATTTATTGAAAAAAGTAAATGTTTCTCTTCAACGTTAGAACTTTCCAATTTTTCATGTTCTTCTCTCGAAAATGGATACAATTCCAGCGTAAACTATTTCATTTTAAGAAAATTTCTCAGCTTTCGCGTTTCGACGACTGTGACAGAGCTACACTGTACACCAACAATGGCTACATTGTTAACAATAATCACAAGACTTGTGTGTATATATATAGCCAATTATATAGCCAATTCCCATAGCCAAACAAACCTCGAGGTTCTAAATATTTTTAATATCGTTGATTGCATTTGAAATTAAATACAATCATGAATCATACAATTGCTATTACTATTTAGAACATTTTCAAAACCATTACTGATGGATTGTAAATACTCAAATATACTCTATGAAATACCACGCTCTGCTATTTCATTTTAAGAAAATTTCTCAGCTTTCGCGTTTCGACGACTGTGACAGAGCTACACTATACACCAACAATGGCTACATTGTCAAAATAATCACAAGACTTGTGTAATATACGATAAACAATAAGTGTAACTGAAATAAAAGAAATATATTTGTACTTCAAGACTACATTCACATCCCAAAAAGGTCTGGTCCCGTGTAACTAATAATTAGTTTAGAAAAAATTCATTAAAAGCACCTGCTTCTTTTGATGTTACAGGAGAATCTTCTCTTAATTGTTATTACTAAATAATCTGAATTAAAAATTTGGAAGAACTCGTGTTCCTTCCATCATCGGAGAGTTTTAAATTAACTTGAATAAACAAATGGATTTGCAAATATTTAAAAAAACTATTTTTCCGAATTTTGAAGATTCTTATTAGACGAATATTCTGATCGTTTTAAGTTTCTCTTAAACTAATTTCAATTTTCGAAAGTTCTCACAAACGAGAAATCTTCTTTGGATAAGCAACACATAAATGTGAATTTAAAAATGTTTCGGAAATCATAATTCATTGCAGAAGATTTAAGTTTATATCAGATAATATGTTTAAAAGTTTCGTCAAATACAAAGTTCGTTCGCAAAGTAAAGCTGGCAAATTCTCTGGTTTTAGATGGTTTGCAATGGGTTTACACGGTTCGTTGCGGAAAATGAAATAACCATGTATGCAAATTTAGTTTTCAGTTTGTCGATGGTTCAAGCAGTGGAGACAGCCAATTCTACGCGACTATTGAATACAAAAAATAAAAATATATTGCGGACACGTGACAGTTAGAAAAAAATTAGTACTGCCTTTTTCAGGTTAAAAATAACATTTTAACGAACAAAAGTAAAATTGGAAAAAATAATAGTAAATTATCGAAGTTGTATCGCTTTTGTTACGTATTTGTTCATATTTAACTTTTTCAAAATTAAAGAGATCAGTTTTAATTTACTAATAGTTACAGTGAAGAAATTGATATGTTTTTAATTATATCAAACTGACAAAGTCTTTTATCGTTTACGGAAGAATTGACATTTATTTAATAATAAATATGTTTATCCAATCAACAACAAGGAAGATATATCGAATGTTAATTACCTATCTGTCTCTTGAAACTGTAACTTCCACCACATTGCTCATTAACTTAATGAAAGGCCATGCATCCCAGATGTGCACTAATTAAAAAGAAATTGAATCCTAATTGCTTTCAAAATGACCACCAAAAATATCATTAATTTCATTAACTACCAAATGCTGATCAATTAGTTGATCGCTGTTTAACCCTTAATTTTGAAGCTTAAAATCGTTTTACTTCATCCTATTCAATCGCATTTTTCACAGAAAGCAGAGCGTGGTATTTCATCGAGTATATTTGAGTATTTACAATCCACCTGTAATGGTTTTGAAAATTTTCCAAATAGAAATACTCGAAGGCAATTTTATGATTCATAATTTTTTTTAATTTCAAACGCAATTAATGATATTAAAAATATTTAGAACCTCGAGGTTTGTTTGGCTATGAGAATTGGCTATTTGGATATACATATCCAAAGAAATATATGGAAATATTGTATAAGTACATAGAGTCGTTTAAATTATTATGCAAATTCATACTAATCTATTTATAAAACCTTTTTTATAATTTCCATGATTCGTTCAAAAAAGCGAAGTTCAAGAGACGATGTTTATCTTCTTCAAACTTAAGAAGCTTTTTAACAACACAAGACACTGTTAACCCTGGAACAATCGTAGCGGGTTTATCTCGACCCAGCGTAATATTTGCCAACACGTCACGTATGTAAAAATCATATTAATTTTAAGCAGAATAAATACTGTTTATTTATATTTTGCTTCCGACTTACTCCCATCTACGATTTATTAACAAAATACTGTAAAACCATTGTTGGGTTGAAAAAACAATAACAGTTAATCACGAAAGTACTATGAAAACGAGCTAAATCTGCTAAAGAAAGTTTAAACTTAAAGGATAACTTAACTTAAGGCATAATATTTATTTTCGCAGTTGATGAAACGTTGAGGAACGATTTGATTCCTCCGGCAAGGTTCCTCGCCAAAAGTAAGAACAGGAGAAATGAAAATAAGGAAACAGCAAGATTTCAGCTCGCCGAGGAAGAAATAGTGGAAGCACAGGAAAATTTGATCTACGAATAGGGCAGCGATAAGTGCCCATGGGATATTAGCGGTGTAACAAGTATTAATGACTCACCTGTGGCTGAGGAACGCAGGTTAGATCTATGGTGTCGCCCAACAGGTCAGGATCCATTACTCTGATACCTGGAAGAATTGTCGAGCCAACTGGGAGATCCTCCTCGGCCACGGCCTCGTATGGCACGTTGAGAAAACGCGGAGGATTATCATTTTCGTCCAGCACAATTACGTATGCATCTACGCCGACGATGTTCGGTTGCTGCCCTGTTGGCACTTCGTCTTCAAGCGTCACGCGGAATCGTATTGTATCATACTCCTGAAACAGGTAGACAATTCGCATAAATTAGCTGAATTACTGCTTCGAATATAATTCATGAAAATATGCGAGTTTATTTGCAAAATTTATTAGAAATGATGATCTCGTGTTATTTTATAAATGTCTTAAATATACATATGTAAATTCTATGGAATTCAAACTTCCCGGCAACTGACATTTTTTATTTTTCTTTTGTTTTATCGCCAGTCATTTACTGAATTCAGGACTTGGAAAAGCGATTCTCCATTTTCCAGGTAAAATTTGTAGTAGATTTGTTATTAACTGTTATTGTATTTAATTTAATTATGCCCAAAATAAACTCAATTTCCCAGAATCGATCATCTGATTTACCCTAAGGATTTACGTTATTACATATATATAGTGTCTGTTATTGTATGGTAAATAGCATATTCCAATTGATGGTTTTCGCTTGGTCAATTTGGTGGGAAGCATTTAAAGCCAGGACAATAATTCCGAGAATGGTAGATTTAGAAAATGACTATTTACGGGAATAACGTGTTTCAAATGTGTTTCGGTATTAACCGAAAATTTGTTCTTAGAGAATCCGCATAAAATTTAACTATCCCATAATAGTTAAGAATATAAGAAAATACATCAAATTCTACCGAGAATTATAATATGGTGGAATAATAATAAATCTTGTTAAACAAGAAATCGGAGAGCAATAATTCTAAGAATAACAGAAAGGACAATAAGATAAAACGAAAGAAATCTCATTAAGCAAAGATCTATTATCACAATCAGAGAGTATGCAAGTAAGTTTGTTGATTTCGAAAATAAATAAATGCCAAAAGTAAGGTAGTTTTAAATAAAACATAATCTTATCCTGTGTACATATTATGTTTCTCTCAATACATCAGATCGTATCCTTTATTCGTAAAGCGTGTCTCTTCAAATTTTTATCAAATTTTCTACCTTTCAGGATATTTATTTTAATTACAAGTATCGCTCGTTTGCAGATATTTCCAAGTTTATACTTGGATGAAACAAAAACGAATTACAAGCGAAAGTTTAAACGTGCCAGGCTACGATACAAGTGCAAAAAAATAAGGATCGTTGAAGTATGTATAATCGCGTTTTCTCTTGGGTCATCTTCCAGTCGATTAATCTTGGATAATGAACATTAATTGAGAGAAAAACAAACGTCGTTAAGGCCGATGGAACAGTTCGCCGGTTTGCAGAGAGTGGCACCTCGTTTGCCAACTTCTCAACTCTAGCGAGCAGACTTTTTTGACTGATGCACCAAAACCACGTCCTTAAACGTTGTGTTTACATTTAAGCTTTTGCTGCACAGCAGCAATTTTCTTAAACAGTCACTCTGATATCTACATACATAAATCTCGTTGTATTGCCTGCTGGAAGAGAAAACAAAGGGGACAAAGGAAAGAACATCTTCAGTTCTTGCGTACAATTTTCGAGATAAATAATTACGATCGCATTACGTATATTTGTTTCATCGTAAAACAAAGCAAAACAAACAAATTTTCCTTCTCTCTAAGATGTTTATTTGCTACGCTATTCTACTTGATGCTGATATCTCTCCTTTCGGAACACTTGCTAACAGCATCGCTGTTACTTAATCTGCTATTTAGTCGCCCTATATAGGGCGGCTTAAACAAAATCTCGCGGGCTGTCCCCCAGAAACCAATACCATAACGTCGTTCTTTTTTAATTAAACTAAGTGATTGAGGATACTCAAACTGTCCTTTTGGGACAAAGTCTGCTAAGGCCATGAGAAACCAGACTCTCTCCTCTCCTCTCAGGTTCCTCGAAATGAAAGGTGGTGTCGATTTTTGTTATTCGGACAGCTCTTATCAAATTGGATGATAAATACGAATAATAGCAAATTTTTATTCTACACAGGTATAAGGACAAGATATTAAGTTCGATAGAACGATAATGACGTTGTGCCTCACGTAGTCAGCTACAAACATCATCCCACACCCAAGTTCGAATCCCGACACCGTAGTTCCTGTTTTTCACGATCCCTAGATGACAAGACTCGTCCATGGATGGAGAGGAAAACGAAACCGATCGGGAAGACCACTTCCGGCTGTCATCAAGCGAAAAAAGTAGGGAAGATGATGGTGTTACACCCCGAGACGAAGAACTGAAACTTCTTCTGTTGAAGAAGCGCGGAGATGTACTT